>NW_005370223.1:6083583-6086760 GCF_000412655.1 Myotis brandtii
GCATTAATTACCTCTGGGCCCAGACAGCTGGGGGCTGTCAGACACCCTTTCCTATCTGAAGGGGGTCAGGAGTTCTCCTGCTAAAAGTGCCCAGACATGGCCTGCTCAGCAAGTCAACGCTGCCTCAAAGGGACATTAAAGTTCACAAAACATGTGGGCAGCAAAAGCCCTCCTGACCAGCAAGGAGTCAAAAAAATGGTTCCTATTTTATTTTGATACCTATTTTTAAAGTGCCTGCACGTTGGGTCCAGAGTTTGGTCCTTCCCGAGACAGGGATGTGGGTGGGAGAGGGAGGATTGTCCCAGCTCACTGCTCTGTCCGGAACGGAGCGGCGGGCTGAGCCTCGGGCAATGGACGGACAGGCCCGAGGACCCCAAGATGGCACCTCAGCTGCTTGGCTCACTAACAGAATTATGAGGGAAAAAAACCATATTCCTTAGAGCAGCCACATTTTACCATAGAAAGCAAACTGGTGGACTCTCTAGCACTGAGAGATGCTGATGGTGGTGGTGATGCTGATGGTGACAGCTAAGTATTCATTTGTTATATCTCTGTGTCAGGCCCTGCATGAAACTCTACACAAATTATTTCATTTAATCTTAATTAATGAACGTACAGGGTGGTCCTCTTATCGTCATTTTACCAGGCAGGAAAACAAGCTTTTCAGAAATGCGGGGGCTTCCCTGGTGCCACAGAGGAGGCAGTGGCGCTGGGAGGAGGCGGTGGCGCTGGCGGTGGCGCCGGCGTAGGCCTGACTGCTCTCCACCCTTCGGCACCATTGCGGGCAGCAGCGCCCATGCTGCTTTTCCAAAGATACACACACATCTGCAGCTTCCTCCAATACGGACACTGCACCTTCACGTTTTCATTCTTTTCTTTCACTTTTTTTCCAGAATCTTTTTAGAGACTGCCCACGTTTTTAAGGGCCAGAAAGACTCTTTAAAAATAATTAGAATGGAGATCCTTGGAGACCCTTGCCGCAGACACAGCAAAAGTTCTTATCCAGATGTAGATTGGACACAAGACTCAAGAACCTCATCTGTTTTCCTCCAGACTAAAAACTGTATAACCTGGTTATTTTCCTTTTAAATAATTGCTCTAGTTTTTTTTAAAAATATATATGTATGTCTTTTATGTTTTTATTGATTTTAGAAAGAGGGAGGGAGAGGAAGAGAGAGAGAGAAACATCAGTGATGAGAGAGAATCATTAATCGGCTGCCTCCTGCACGCCCCACACTGGGAATCCAGCCCGCAACCCAGGCATGGGCCCTCATAGGGACTCTAACTGTGAACTCCTAGTTTAAAGGTCGATGCTCAACCACTGAGCCACACTGGCCGGGCTAACTGTTCTACTTTTGATATAGAATTTTAAAACCTGCAGGGGTAGGGAAGGAGGAAATAGAGTCCTGATTCCATTGTCTACAGGTAGTAGGGTTCCTCACCCAGATTCTGCATTGAAATGGGCCCGAGGGTGGGTGAGGTTACTTACAATAGCTTTCTGAATTGTGTAAGATTCTGGAGTGAGTGAGAGGCACAAAGTTACCTAGACTCGCCGTTTGGCAGAAAACCAAGATGGAAAAAAAAAATCAAGGGGCAAGGTGTCCAGAAAATGACCCAAAAGACGTCCGCCAGGCCAGCTGCGGACAATCCCACAGCGCATGGGGAATTCAGGCGCAGTGAGCCCTCCTGCCAGGCAAAATATCGGGCCTCACAGGGCGCTGAAAACCGCCATCTCCAAGGAAAAAGGAAGCTGGCTGGCAAAGGAGCCCAGCTGGCCAAAAGCCAGTGACCAGACCCAGAAAAGTGCTTCTTCAACTCCCTGCCTGGTTCAGCAGGGGGCGCCCTCTCCTCTGGTTGCAGCCGACTCTCCTGACAGTCACCCTGGGGTCTCCCTGGAGCCCAGCACAGGGTCTGTGACTGGTCAGTGATCAGCAGCTATTTAGCAGATGAACGAACGGTACCAGAGGCTACTTCGCCATCCTCTGGGGTAGCGGTCAGCTCACAGAGGGCCCGAGCCTCCTGAGGCCAGGGCCAGTGCTCCTGTACGCTCAGCTGGGCCTGGCATCTCTCCTTGGCCCTGCACTGCGGCTCAGCCACCTCTGGGCAGCCAGCAAGGCCACCCTGCAGGCAGACGCTCGTCTCTCCAGCAAACTGCCAGGCCAGCCAGGTTGGGCTCTCAGGACTGGTATTTGGCAGAACAGGGACCAACCTCAGACGTGCAGACAGCCGCCCTGCCCAGTGCCAGGAGGGTGCTGCTGGGGTCAGCCCCAGGAGACGCCTAAGGAACTCTTGGCAGTTTAACCCTGTTAAACCACACAGAACCATCCAGCCTCCCGGGGGGTCTGTTCTCCCTTCCTGGGCTGGCCCTCGTTTGTTAAAGCCACGCAGCAGCCCCTATCTCGCCCTCCCACTGCCCCCAACAAGGACACTGAGTCCTGGCCCTCGCAAGCCGATGAAGTTATCTGCCACAGTCACACTGCCTCATGCACGCAGAGAGCGGATAACTTTCAACATGATTTCATTTCTGTTGTCTCTGTTATCTCACTTCACACAGGGGTATTATTACCCCACCTGACAGGCCCAGTTGGCTGAGCCAGTGCTCAAGGTCACAGACCTGCTTCTTGGCGGAGCCAGCACCGTGACCAAGGCCTGGTCCTTTGCTCTGGTCAGACCTGGGCGAGGCGGCCGGCCACATGTTTCAAACATGACTGTGCTTCACGCTCATCCAGGGGCATATTTCATATTGATATATGGAAGCAGAGCTCCAGCCCCCAAGTTCAGGGCACCCAGGAACCTGTGCTTTAACACGCGCCTCCAGTGGAAGTGAACAGAGCAATAGGCATAAGACATATTCCTTCTGGGGTCCTCGCCGGTGTATGTGGTTGGACAAAAGTGGATTGATTTATTGGTGAGAAGTTGGCCTCCCTTGGCAGGGAAAATTGTGCCCGAAACCCTCAAGCCCTTGCCCCAGCTGCAGCGGGGCCCCCTCAGAGTGACTCGCCCTTTAAAAGGAGAAAACCCTCCAAAACCTGAAACCCACTATCTCAACAAGGAGGTGCCGTTTCTTTCTTCCTTCTCTTCGCTGCCAGGAAGTTACCTTTGGCTGCATATCCTTAGGCCAGTTTTTAAATTTTGCCCCATTTTTGCTTTAAGCTGTTTTTTAAAGCACCTTTTGTT
>NW_005370223.1:6087081-6098739 GCF_000412655.1 Myotis brandtii
CTCCTGAAAGCTTGACCTTTTCTTCCACACACCAAAGGCTCCCGAGTGAAAAGTGTCTGGGGCTCACGTTGGAGCAAGCAGTTTACTTTCACTGCGTCCCACTGGATACCACCACCATCCCCACAGCCAGACCTCGGGCCCACACCGGCCTGCTGCCCACCCCACAGAACCGCCTGTGGGAGGTACAGGCGTGCCTCGTCTTATTGTGCTTCACAGATGTTGCTTGCTTTTTTTTTTTTTTTTAACAAAAGTCGAAGGCAAGACCCTCCACCAATTAAAACATTATGACTCACTTTATTGCAATACTTGCTTTATTGCGGTGGTCTAGAAGGGGACCCGCAATACCTCCAAGGTCTGCCTGAGTATGTATTAACCCAGTTCCCTGTATTAAATGCTCCCGGGGAGGGGAAGGTACAGTCTGCTGCCTCCAGGCCCGCACAGCCCCACAGGCCCATCCCTACATGAGACCCTCCTCTAAGTGAAATCAACAAGTTGATAGCTGCAGAAAAATGAAGAAAAATCTAAGTTGGCTCTGACCATGTCTCCTAAGTTCTCTTAGATTACACAGACGTTGGTGTGTCTGTTTTGAAATGGTCTCTCTCAGTTTTTTCCTTCAAGTGCAGTGCCCACGCCCTCCTGAACAGCTTGTTATTAACGTGTTTCACTTAAAGTTTCTGTTTTGCTCACTTCTAGTCTCTTGAAAATCTTTGCATAACTTGTTTTCTAATTATAAAAAAGTGTGTTCATTCAGAAAATTTGGAAATCCCAGACAAGTATAAAATAAAAAATCACCAATGGTACCACCATCCAGAGTCCTTCTTCTATTAACATTCTGCTGTATATAATTCTGTTTTTATACCCAGAGAATTTTTAAAAATATATTTGGGATCATACTATTTCATAACTCATTTTTTTTCACTTAGTATCTATATATATAAAAGCCTAAGCGACCATTCGACCGTTCGACTGGTAGCTATGATGTGCACTGACCAACAGGGGGGCAGACACTCAACGCACAGGCATGGAAACATGACAGATCAGGCCAAAACCCACAGCCCGACATCCCCTGAGGGGTCCCGGATTGTAAGAGCTCGCAGGCCAGGCCAAGGGACCCCACCGGTGCACGAAGGGAGGGGGCAGAGGGGAAGGGGGAGGACAGGAAGAGATTAACCAATGATTTTATATGCATACTAAAGGCCTGGTGCACAGATCAGGCTAAAACCCACATCCAGACATCCCCCGAGGGATCCCGGATTGTGAGAGGGCGCAGGCCAGGCCAAGGGACCCCACCGGTGCACAAATGCGTGCACTGGGCCTCTAGTATTATGATAATTTCCTTAGATCCTTATCTTCTTCTTCTAAAGCATGATTTTTTTTTTTTTAAAGATCTCCATAGAATCACATCATTTGGAAGTGCCATAATGTCCTTACTCATCCTCTTAGTGGACACTGGAGAGGATATTCCTCATTCTTAGGGATCACTCACACTTTGTATCAGAGCCCTCTCCCTATGTTTAGAGACTCTCCCACCCAGTGAGACAGAAGCCATCCCAGGAGGGATAATACACGCTTTCCCAGGCTCCCTTACAGCTAGAGTGTAGGCACATGTCCTGGGCTTTGCCAATGAGAGGACTTTGCCCCAGCTTGGAATTGGAAGCTGGAGTGTGAAGAAGCGGGGATCTCGAGGCCTCTAGTTGACCGAAGGTGGGGCAGGGGTGGCAGCTCTGCCAGGTTCTAGCAGGTCCCAGACCCCATCATTCAGCAGCTGCTGTGCTGACAGCATCAGCTGCAGTGTTTGTGCCCAGGGGCATCAGAGCGGGTGGGGTGGGGGCGGGGGTCTTCATTAGACGTACTGAGGCTTGATTCTGAGTGTTGTTTTATGCCTCCTCCGAGCCTGACTCCCTGGTTTTCCTGAAGATTCTGTGAGCTATTCACTATGTTTTAATAAATCCTGTTTTGTTTTTGCTTAAAATAGCCAGACTTAGTTTCTGTTGCTTATAACAAAGAACATCTGATGGACAAAAATTATTTAGTTTGTTTTAACATTTGCCATTGTGGCCAGCATCCTTGGACATAACTCTGTGTACACACCTATCAATTTCTGAGGTTAAATTCCTAGAAGTAGAATTCCTAGGCTCTTGACAAATATTACTAAATTATGCTCTAGGACACTAGGAATTTCTAATGTTCATTTTCGCAGTTCCCTGTAGTTTTTAGAGGTGATATTTATTTGTATATATATTACAGAGGTAGACAAAAGTAGGTTTACAGTCGTTCACAATGAATAATACAATAATTACTAAATAATACAAAAAAAATAAACTGTTTCGTGTACTCACAGCTGTAAACCTCCTTTTGCCCACTCTTTATTTTCCCAGTGTTCATTTATTCATGTGACAAACACATGCTGTGTGTCAGGCACTGCACAAGGCCCTTCAAAATAAGGATGCATTCGACTAACGACATTCATGTGCTGCATAATGACGTTTCAGTCAACAGCCAACCGCATCTACGCTGGTGGTCCCGTAAGACCACAAGGGAGCTGAACAATTCCTGTTGCCTGGTGACACAGCCGCTGTAAGGTCACAGCACAATGTACTGCTGTGTTGCGACTGTCTAGGATAGTCACGCTATCCGTTAGAAATGCCGGGGGGGCACTGGCCTGGGCCCCGGGTGAGCTTCCCATAGACACCTCCCCTTTCTAAATCAGTGTTAGGACTGGACTGACCCTGTGGTTTTTATTACGATTGAAAGGCGCCCTTCAGTAATGGCCATTAGGAAACTTTGAAGAAATAAAGAATTTATTACTTACAGGCCCTGGGTGGCACAAGGAATGCCAGGGGCCACACAGCAAGGTAGCAGGAAGGGGGGAGAGAGAGGACATCTGCATTCGAGCATGGGGCTCTCAGGTAGGCAGTTGGACAGACATGAACAGAGCACGGGTGATGGGCCAGGTACAGAAGGTCATCAGGGTGGAAAGCCCCCGTTGCCTAGCAATGGGCAAAACTGGGAAAACAACCCCCAGGGTAACCTTTCCTCCCCTAGCATATCACTGGCCACGCGGTTTCCATCACAACCACTCCCTCAAGCATTAACCCCCAGGGATAACATCTAGGCCTCAGTTATGGTTCAGCTCCAGGCCCACAAAAGCAGCAAAACCAGACAGACTCCCCTGCCCAGCACTCCCTCTGCCTCCACCCTGGTCCCCGAGCGCAGCCTACGTGGCTCTCTCTGGGGGAGCTGGGCCATGCAGACCTGCTCTGTGGAGGTGCCACAGGCCTCTGTCCACCCAGCTCTGAGCTCCTTGGAGGCATGAACGTGCTCTGTTGGACACTCGGCCCCTCCCCCTGAAGTTCATGGGAGCAGTGGTGCTGGACTAAGGTCAGATGGTGAAGTCCCCTGCGTGCCCTGAGAAGTATGGCCCCACCCTGTGGTAAGGAGGTGACTCTGGGTGGCGGTCCCGGGGTTTAGAACGCTCACTCAGAGCAGCGCCTGCGGGGAGTAAGACCGCGGTGAACACTGTGTGGCTGAGGAGAGCACAAAGCAACAGCAGCTCTCATCATGTGATATCCTCCCGTCTCCCTCTTACACCCCCCACCCTCGCGTCCCTGACTCCAAAACAAGGACACTGTGTGTCTGGCTGGCTTCCAAGGGGCTCCCCAGACAGCAGGCTGGATGCACCCAAGAATCAGCCAACGAAGACAGACGTTGGTATTAAGAACATGTGCATGCTCCACGTGAGAAAAATGTGGCTCAGAGAAGCTCAGCAATCTGCCCAAGAGGAGGTCAGTGGGGAAGCCAGGGTTTGAAGCCACAATAGTTTGTTTTCAACTTTCCAAGCAGAAGTTGAATCTTGCTCTGCTCTTCCAATTGGCCTGGGATCCCTCCGGCACTCAGCCTGCAGTTGGGCTGAGTTTCTGAGGACCAGCCTGACCCGAAGCAGCCCCTCCCTGGTAACCCCGTTCCAAACGGGGCCACTGGGTAGACTCAGTGCTAAGGCAGCCAAACCAGAACAGAGGAGCGGGGGCCGGGCCGAGTTCCCGCTCCAAGTCTCTCCCGCAATGACCGGTGGCTACTGCGGAGGCCACCCAGGGTGCCTGCGCACCGGCCAAAAGATGAGGGTGGCTTAGGCACAGCCACATGCACTCCCTTGGAAAGGACTGAGTGGCCCTAGCTGGTTTGGCTCAGAGGATAGAGCCTCGGCCTGCAGACTAAGGGGTCCCGGGTTCAATTCCTGGTCGGGGCACATGCCCGGGGTTCTGGGCTCGATCCCCAGTGGGGGCCTGCAGGAGGCAGCCAATCCATGATTTTCTTTCATCAATAATGTTTCTCTCTCTCTCTACCTCTCCTTTCCTCTCTGAAATCACTAAAGATATATTTTTTAAAAAGGACTGAGTACACAGCTGCCGAAGAAAGCGTGCAAACAAAACTGAACAGTCCCTAAAACATTCAGGTGCAGAAAACAAGGTTAACCACCTCGCCACCCAAGCAGCAGGCCTGGGGGAAAAAGCCAGCCTGGAGCTCCAACTGGAGCCCAAAGCATGGGGCTCAGCCGTCTTGCCTGATCCCAGAGTTTTTACGATGAAACAGCATGTGTCACCCCAAAACCTGTGCCTGTCAAGTCCTCCAGGGGGACCCCCTTTCTGGTCCCTTGCAGCAGAGATCCCCAATAGGTCAACCTTTCACCCAGACAGGCTCCCTGTGGCTGGGGCATTTGGAATGCAGACATCATCTTTCTCATGAACACTTACATGTCACGCCCACTTGGTGCCAGGCATTCCAGTGCTGTATCTGTGCTGATTCCTTTCAGCCTCACGCTTAATCCGAACTGGCCCTAAATCACACCAGTAAGTGGTGGAATGGGGATTGAAAGCCAATAGTCCACAGCTTGTGTTTTTAACCACCATTCCAAATATTCTTAAAATGTGTAGAGAAGATCACCTTTTCACCCATTTAGCATTTGCAATACCCTCACTGCCAAAACCAGGCACAAGGCAGCTGTGGTCAGCTCTATGCTCTTTCTTTCCTACTCCTTAGAGCTGCAAAGTACAAAATGGCCGGAGATCACCGCACACCCCCTTTCGCGCCCCCCTCTGCTTCCCTCAGCCCCTCCCTGAGGATTCCACCTCCAGTCTTCTTCCCCACACATACGATGCTTCAGGTGAAAGGCGTAGATTATCCTCATTAAAAACTTGTGAATCTCAAAATCAAGGCATTAATTCCAGAAGGTGTCATGATGAGCTAAGAGGCATCATCGCAATTATTAAAACAGTGCTGGATACTTTTTGCTTTGTCTCCACCAGCTCAACCAGGGCAGTGGCGGTGTGTGAAGGGGGAGGGCTGAGGCAGCTGCTCCTTCCTCTTGGTAAGCTGGGTGGGCACTGCCAACATGTGCAACGGAGCTTCTTTGTTCAGGGCCCAGGACCCGGGGACTTGTCCCTTCTTAGTTATGCAAATATAAGGTGCCATTGTGGTGGGGGAAGAAGTGTCATAGGTCCTTTTATTCTTTGAAGTCACCACCCTTAATACCTCTTGATATGCAGAAGTGGTCCTTGAGGGAGGTGAATCAATAAACTTGGAGCAAAGCAGCCTCATGGGGCAAAAGGGATTGTATCAGTCAGTATCTACATATATAAAAGGCTAATATGTTAAGTGTCTCTTCTACCTCCCAACTGGTCGCTATGACGTGCACTGACCACTGGGGACAGACGCTCAACGCAGGAGCTGCTGAGCTGCAGTGACTTGGCAGCAGCAGTTCTTGGGTGACGCACCCTGAAACCAGAGAGGAGGGAGCCCGATTCCTTGATTCCTCACAGGGCCGCATGATTCCACCTTTGGCTGTGGGTTATGTTGTTGCTGGGGCACTGTCGGTCCTGAATCTGGTTTACTGCACACTTGCATTTGCATTCCACACCCTGTACGATAGCAACTTTGCCCTCTCGCACTCCAGGACCCCTTGGGGGATGTCAGAGAGCCGTTTTGGCCCGATCATTGCAGGCTAGGCAGAGGGACCCCACCTGCCGGAGGGACCCCGCAGTTGCCCTTCCAGCCATGGGGCCACCCCAGGTGCAGCTGGCCGAGGAGAGACTGGGAGGTTGACTCCAGGGCGTGTCTGGCCCTGTCTTGCCCTGTCCCGCGCTCCCTACCACCCCGCTCCTGCCACTTTGTAATTAATTTCCTTTCAATGTGCATGAATCCACGCACTGGGTCACTAGTACATTTATAAGTCAAAGTTGTGCTGTGGCAACAAACAACCCCCCAAATCACAACGTCTTAAAGCAAAAAAAAAAAAAAATGCTCATGAACCAATTTCTCATAATAAATCTCTTTACACACACACACACACACACACACACACACACACACACACACACACTAGTTCCCCCTTATCCATGGAGGACATGTCCCAAGACCTCCAGTGGATGCCAGAAATGGCAGATAGCACCAAACCCTATATATACTATGATAAAGTTTAATTTATAAATTAGGCACAGTAAGAAATTAACTACAACAACTAATAATAAAATAGAACTATTATAATTATATACTGTAATAAAAATGATGTGAATGTGGCCTCTCTCAAAATATTTTATTGTACTGTCCTCACCCTTCTCTTTGTGATGATGTGAGATAATAAAATGCCTACGTGATGAGATGAAGTGAGGTGAGTGAGAGGCATTCTGACGCAGCATGAGGCTACTATTAACCTTCTGAAGATACATCAGAAGGAGGGTCATCCGATCCTGGATCACTGAGCCATGATGATGTTGTTGGTTGGTCAGAAGCAGACGATGTTGATGGTTGAGGAAATTTAATTTTTTTGGACTGCAGTGGATCACAGGTAACTGAAACCTCAGAAAGTGAAATAGCAGATAAGAGGGTTGTAGGGAGCGGCTCTAGAGTTAAGCCTTGGATTGACCTGTGGCAGAGCCACAAACAAGTCCCAGCTTAGAGGGCAGAGCCCTCTTAGCATAATTAAGCTTGACCTTATAGCGCTCCCTAGATTCTTCCTGGACAGCTAATGGGCTGTGGGAGGTGCAGCAAGTGCTGCCAAAACAAATGAAACTCACAAGAACATTGTAACTATGGTGACCACTACCTTGTTTTTCTCTGACTATAAAATAAAACCTCAGCTTGCTGGCTGGATCCTTCTCTGTGGCCTCATCCAGGCACAGGAGATCCACCAAGCCCCAGCTATATTCTCCTATCTTTTCTTTAATCCTTCACCACCACCACCACCCCCGCCCCCCCCAGGCTCACTGAACCCTTGGCTGTGCTGGCACGGCACAAGGGTGGAGTAGAGGGCTACTTGTATGTGTGTGTGTATCCTCAATGGTTCTCTTTCTTTGGAGAACCCTAATATACCAGGTCTTTTAATTTGACCAGTGCTATTTCCCTGACACCTTCTCCAGGGCACAGCTACCTGTGTAGAGAATTAGAGGCAGTTCTATCTGAGAACCAACTCTAAATCATTTTTCAAGCTGGTCTCAAGCTGGTCAAAAAAATACGAGGATGGGGTTAAGGCACCAAGAATAAATCAGTGAGACATCTCTAGGAGAAAGGCTCCCCTTAAGGTGTCCCTTAGGATGTCGTCTCCCTAAAGGTTTCTTCTAGCTCCAAGGTTTCGCTCCCTGACCAATGCCCTTGATGACAGTCCCCATTTATGTCCCTGACGCATGATGAATGTCCTCCACAGAGAAAGGGAGTGAGAGTTGAAGCAAAATTTCCCAGCCATGCCAGGCTAAGGAGTTAGAATCACATAGAGGGCCTCAGTGAGCCTTGTGCATGTCCATCTGCATCAGATTTCTCTGTCCTGTAGAAAATGCAACCAAGAGAAACTAAATGCTCTTTAAGAATTTGGAAGGTATAGTAAATGGTCCTGTTAGCATCAGCAGAGAGTTATGGGAATCAGAAAAAGGTAGTTTTGCCCTGGCTGGGTAGCTCAGTTGTTTAGCTCAGTCCCGATATGCCAAGGTTGCAGGTTCGATCCCCAGTCAGGGCACATCCTAGACTCCACCAATGAATGCATAAATAAGTGGAACAACAATTGGTATTTCTCACTCTCTAAAAAAATCAATAAATAAAAAATTGTTTAAAAAAAAGGGAAAAAAAGGTAGTCTTGAGCTTTTCATCACCTTTGTCTGTGTCCTCAGGCCACGTAACAACTTCCCAATTGTTCTCCCTCCCTACAATTGCACAGGCCTCCTTTTGGTTCACTTTTCAGTCTGACAAAAACTAATGAGCCCCTGCTGTGTGCCAGGCGCTGTGCTAGATGCTGGGGATGTGAGAGCAGTGAGCACGACCCACAGGGTCCTCTCCTCATGGAGTTTTACACTCAAGAGAAAAAAGAAACTAAGCAATTTTAGTTAAAAGGCAATGATTGTTGTGATAGTGGAAATGTCAAGGTGAAAGAGCAGGAAACACTCCCAGCTGAGAAAAATACATGTGAAGGCTCAGAGCGTGGACACGATACAGAGACTACGGAGGAAGGTGGTGTGGGAGACGGGTAGAAGCCTGATCTGCTCAGGACATTCAGCAGCCACTTGCCACATGTGGCTACTGAGCAGGTGAAATGCGGTTAGTCCAACTGAGATGTGCTGTAAGCATATAACACATACCAGATTTCAAGATTAGTATAAAAATGTAATATATATCATTAACAATTTTATATTGATCATATGTTGAAATTTTATATTGATCATATGATAAAATTTTGGATGTACTGGGTTAAATTAAGTTATTAAAATTATTTTTTTTTTACTTTTCTGAAATTTCAATTTTCAGAAAAAATTTTCTAAAATTTTACTAGAAAATTTCAAATTACATGTGTGGCTCCCATTATATTTATATTAGACAGCACCGTTCTAGACCATGTTAGGAAAGCTAGCCTTTATCCTGAGAGCATTGGGACGGTTTTGAAGTGTTTTCAAAAGGAAGTGACATGGCCTGATTTGCATTTTCAAAAGACTCTGTGGCGAGGAGCCTGGATGGTAGGGTGAAAAGGCTAGAGGCAGGGAGACCAGTTATGGGCAGGGGCAACTGTTCCCATGTGAGATGGTGGATTAGACAGGGTGGTAACAACATGGGTAAAGAAAACTTAAAAAACTGAAAAACAAATTGCTAATACCAAACACTCTCATTCCAATGAGAATAGGTTAAATCATATAGAATTTCCATCTTCATCAATAAAAATATTGGAATATCTAACAAGAGCCAAAGTTGGAATAACCGAGTAGCAAAATATAGTATTATAACTCCAAGAATGATATAAATATCCATAAGTCCATACTGACATAAATAAATGAGTACATAAAGAAATGGTGGAGAAGCAACAACTCTTTCTTACAAAAGTCCAATTAATAAATAATTTAGGAAACAAGAAATCACCATTAGCATATCACAGTAATAACTGCCTCAGGAAGATCCACTTGAGGATACTGAGTGGGCAAACGTTTAAGCAGAAACAGGTTATTTGCATAAAGTAGCTCCCTCCAAATAGTTCATAGTTATAAAGAGAAAAGTTAGTCAGTTTACAGTGGAAAATTCCAGCAGCTATCACTTAGCCAAGTGATCGAGCAGCATCGCCAGTAATTGAGACATCATGTATTCCTTGATATGATTCACTGAGGACATTATTACTCTATGCATCTTCCCAATCAACACATGACCTCAATCTAATCATGAAAAAAAACATTAGACAAACCAAAATTGAGGGGCATTCTATAAAATAATTGAAAAGTACTGTTCAAAGGAGATAAGACAGGAACGGCCATAGATTGGAGGAAACTGGAGATGTGACAACTAAATGCAATTTGAGATCATGGATTGGGTCCTGAAATAGAAAAAAGGCATTAGCAGAAGAACTAGTGAAACCCGCCTTTGAAAACAGTGCATGGGAATGGTGGCGTAGGTAAACGTCAGTACTCACTGCCTCTCACATCCACATCAAAATTATAACTAAGATACAGAACAACCATCATCCAGAACCACCGGTAAGCTGGCTGAATGGAAGTCCTACAACTAGAGAAGTAAAGAAGAAAGCACACTGAGATGGGTAGGAGACAGGTAGGAGGTGCGGAGGGGCGGAACAGGCTGGTCCGGCACCCACGTGGGCCGCTTTTTAATTGGGAGGAAGATCACCTCTGTGGAGGCTGCCCGGAGGAGCAAGAGGTCCCAGCCCCACACCAGACCCCCAACCCAGTGTCCCAGAGCTGGGAAAAGCAGTCCCTATGGGCAGTAAGAACTATGGGCTGTAAAAACCAGTGCAGATTGGGGCTCAGTGACATAGAGGCTGCTGGAGACCCAGCTGTTCCCCTTAAAAGGCCGGCGCACAAACTGAACTTACAAGGTCCTGCTTCCTCTGAGCTCCAGCACCAGGGTGAGGCTCTGGGGGACCCAGACACATACGAGGAGAAACTGGACTGTCTGGCATCCAGGCAGGAACTTGGGGGCCGCTTTCTTTCAGACTGAGGTGCTTGCAGCAGTCAATTGCTCCCCATGCTGGGACCTCCCTGGTCACAGGGCTGACTGGCAGCCATTTCTGTTTGCTCCACCCTGGTGATTCCCTGAGACCCCACCTCATCCAATTTATAACCCCATCCAAGCTGTGAGCAGCAGCTTTTGCATATGAATGGCCTTTCCTTGCTTAGGCTAAAACCTGTCAAGCAAGTGCAGCTGGGTCAGGGAGCCCCAAACCTATCAATAAAAGGCCCAAGACCCAGCACCAGCACCAGCCTGCCTTGCTTCACAGCTGGGCCTTGTCTGGGCGCTTCCAAACCTGATACAAAAAAAAGGAATCTGAAGATCTCTCTGGAGCTCCTGCTGGATAGCCCCAGGCAGTGGCTAACTTTGTATCTCCCTGGAGATCCAGGAGCCAGTGTATCCACTGGTCAGTGTGAGACCATACCAGCTTACAACTCTACACATCCCTAAGCGATACTCTCAAGGGGCAGACTCAGTGAGCACCAAAGCCCCACTGAAGCAAGTCTGCTCCTTAAGGGTGTCTCCTGCACAGCAGCTCTCCCACTGGAGTTGCAGCTGGTCCCCACAGCCAATTGGCCTGGAGGCCAATTCCTCCCAGTGACACCAACAGCAATCAAGTCTCAACTACAACAAGACTGTGCTCACAGCCCACAAAGGGGAGCACCTAGAGCTCCCAGCTCAGGTGACTGGGGAGGCTGAGCCACTGGGCCCTATAGGACACCTACTACACAAGGCCACTCTACCAACTCAAGGAGACATAGTAGCTCTACCTAATACATAAAAACACACACAGGGAAGCAGCCAAAATGTGGAGACAAAGAAACATGTCACAAATGAAAGAAATGGAAGAAAGCAAACTACTGGCTATAGAGTTCAAAACCACAGTTATAAGGTTACTCAAGAATCTTCTAGAAAGTTAGTGAAACTTTCAAGGATCTTAGTGAGAATGAAAAAAAAAAGGGGAAAGGACCAATCAAAAATTAAGCATACACTGACTGAAATAAAGAATAATATAGAGGGATTCAACAGTAGAGTAGAGGATCCTGAGAATCAAATCAACAATTTGAAATATGAGGAAGCAAAAAACACCCAAGTAGAAGAGCAAAAAGAAAAAAGAACCCAAAAATATGAAGTTAGTGTAAGGAGCCTCTGGGACAACTTCAAGCGTACCAACAT
>NW_005370223.1:6098931-6099559 GCF_000412655.1 Myotis brandtii
CAAGACACATCATAATTAAAATGCCAAGGGCAAAAGACAAAGAGAGACTCTTAAAAGCAGCAAGAGAAAAGCAGTTAGTTACCTACAAGGGAGTGCCTATAGGACTGTCAGCTAATTTCTTAACAGAAACTATGCAGGCCAGAAGGGAGTGGCAAGAAATATTCAAAGCGATGAATAGCAAGAACCTACAACCAAGATTACTCTACCCAGCAAAGCTATCATTTAGAATTGAAGGTCAGATAAAGAGCTTCACAGATAAGAAAAAGCTAAAGGAGTTCATCACCACCAAACCAGTATTATATGAAATGCTGAAGGGTGTTCTTTAAGAAGAGGAGGAAGAAGAAAAAGATAAAGATAAAAATATGAACAACAAAGTGGCAACAAATACATATCTATCAACAGTTGAATCTAAAAATCAAACAAATAATAAATCTGATGGATAGAATAAACTGGTGAAGGGAATAGAATCAGGGGCATGGAAATGGAAGACTGATGATTCTCAGAGGGAAGAGGGTGTGGGGGTGCGGGAAGAGATTAGACAAAGATCTTATATGCATATATGCAATACCTATGGACACAGACAATATGGTGGTGAGGGCCTGGGGAGGGGTGGGAACCCAGTGGAGGG
>NW_005370223.1:6099768-6106174 GCF_000412655.1 Myotis brandtii
GGGGAGAGGTACATCTGTAATAATCTCAACAATAAAGATTAAAAAAATAAAAATAGCCCTAGCTGGTTTGGCTAGAGCATTGGCCTGTGGACTAAAGGGTCCCTGGTTCGATTCCAGCCAAGGGCACATGCCTGGGTTGTGGGCTCGATCCCCAGTAGCGGGCATGCAAGAAGCAGCCTATCAATGATTCTCTCTCATCATTGATGTTTCTCTCTCTCTCTGAAATCAATTAAAAAATAAATAAATAAAAACTAGTGAAACCCAAGTAAGTCCTATACTTAACAGTATTGTACCAAGGTTAATTTCTTAGTTTTGACAACTATTCTATGGTGATATAAGGTGTCCTAAGGGGAAGTTGGATGAAGGGTAAAGGGGAACTATTTTTGCAACTTTGACTAAGTCTAAAATTTTCTGAAACAACAATCTGTTGAAAGACAGCTGAGCCCTGGCCGGTGTGACTCAGTTGGTTGGGCTTCATCATGTGCACGGAAGGGTTGCCAGTTCAATTCCTGGTCAGAGCACATGCCTGGGTTGGGGGCTGATATCCAGTGTGGGGCATGGGGAAGGGGGTGATTGATGTTTCACTCTCACATTGGTGTTTCTCTAAAAACCAACAAAAATTATTTTTAAAAAGACAGCTGAATAGCAGCAATTTCATATAGTCCATCTTAAAATATGTCAGATCAGAAACAACCAAACTGAAGTGCTAAAGCTACACTAATCCATTATCATAACATGCTACAAGTGTACTTGTTTTAGAGCAACTTTGCGTTGAGATCAGAGCCAGCATACATTCATCTCAGCCATAATACTCTACTGGAATGATTTTATCTACAGGATCACTAAGGAAAAGTCTCAGATGCCAACTAGGACTGGGAAAAACACATCGAAAAGTGGCTATTTCCACTGGCCCTGTCATTACAGGGGACTGAGCACTAAGGCCGCGACCTTCCTCTAGTCCCGCTTCTGAAGACCGCCATGATGAGGAAATCAAGTGGCGTTATGAAGGCCGTTTCCCAACACAGAAGCTGCAGGATGGCGAGGCCTCCTCCAGAAGCCGTGCTGCAATTAGGTGGTGTTAAGTTTCCAAGAAAAGATGCTTGTCCTGCCACTGGTGTCCTGCAACATTGCCCCTTACCATGGCTGTTCAACAGCGACCCAGACTCTGGGCCAGCGTGAAGTTGGGCACTGTGGAAGGTGTTCTCTCAGGACAAGGTGATTTCAGAGCAAACTAAAAGTGATCTCCAAAATTATACTCACTACACCAGGTGGCATTTACAGCTCCTAGTTCTTTCGAGTGATGAGTGACTAGCAAGTGTTCCTCTTCCTAGGTGGATTAACTTTCATGAAGCTTAAGTACCGGTATGTTTATTGCTTAATGGTCTGAGCTAATCTAAGTTCTGGAGGTGAACACTTTACTCTCTATTTAATGCCAGGCTTCTTTTCATTTGCCACAGCAGTCTCATTGCTTATAATTATTCTCTGTGATGTTCCCTTTAACTTAATGCTACTTGACAAGGTTTTGCTGAGAGCCAGAGGTATATTTCAACCTCAAATTATCAAAATGCACAAAAATGTTTAAAAATTAAAATACATGGGGCAGGCTCTTACATGATCTCCGTGAACAGATACCTGGCTTCACTTTGTATATACTCTCTGAACAGATTCGTATGTTAAAGATACACTCCTACAGTTCTAAACTGGAATGAGGAGGCCCTTAGAGAAATTCATATACCAAGTCCTTTCATAGTACCATAAGTGATTAGTGTCAAGGTTAGAGAATGGTTTTCAACAAATGCAATCAACCAATTAGATATACCAAAAGAAATTCTTTATTGTAAACAAGATATAAAGTACAACAAAAGAAATATTGTGCAAATTGTAAATCACAAGGATTTTTTACTTATTCAAAGAAAACTTTCCCAAGGGTCCAAGAGTTTGGATGTCAGAAATCTAGACTCGAGATCGAGAAAAATGTTAAATGGGTAGATACAGGGACATTTTTCACTATATATTTTAAACAATTTACTTTTGTTTTACCACTGTGTATATCACCCACTACACAACAGGATATAACAGAAATACTGTTAACAAAAGTGAATGTTCTAGTAATTTTTCTACATTATCTAGTTCCACATCCCCCCATAAGCCTCCTATAAATTAACAGGACAGTATCTGTCCATTTGTGAATAATGGTCATTAACTTTCTAATTCAATAAAGCACATGTTATATCCTCATAACCTAAGGTACTTTACTGATGACATCAGCCATCTTTTTCAAGGAGTTATCTGAAATTCTTGATATCCCTTCCTTACAATATATATTTTCATCTTTGAAATTTTTTCTCAACAAAGTGCAGTGTATCTTAGTCTCTAGAGAAAACACATTGGTATACAATTCTTAAATCTACACAAGAAACTGCAGGCAAACTAAAGTTCAAAGCATAATAAAATGCCTAGATAGTCATTTTTTAAACTTTCAAAACAAAAATGCAAAAAAAAAAAAATTGTAGCTACACTTCAAAGGAATTAAATTATTTGAGGATTCCAAATCTTTGGGCCCTCTTTAGCAATATACAGCTAATCAATCCCAAATGTCAGCAATAATGTAAAAATGCAAGGTCTATTTAACAACTACATCCACAAAGTTGACTGGAAAGACAAGGAATAGTAAACAAGATAACTCTAGGAAAAGATGACAATATTTATAATAAAAATTGACTTTATATCTCCATCTCTGTACCGTAATGTTGATTTCCAGTCTCTATACTCTTGAAACCAGTGCTTCAGAAGAATCACATTGCAACATTGGTCTCAAGTACAAATGGCAAAAGTAAAGTAACAAGTTGTGCACACAAATTCAAAATTTGTGCTGCCTGTGCTGACCTCATCTGAAACCTTCAAAAACTATTTAAAGGAATAAAGGCTTTCTCGTGTCTCTTATGTAAGAAATGAATCCTGCCACTCTGGCGTGCCTGTGACCACAGCACTTCTTGTCATCTAACCCCGTCTGGGCCTTCTCCCCAAGCTGTGGGCTTCTGCTTCAGCCCCACTGGAGGGCCACAGACTTGCAGTGGAAGCATTCCTGCATCACCACTGGCTCCCAGCTGTGACCAAAGTCAGTTCTTATTCTTCACCTTCGGAGCTGTCACTGTGTGGGAGCAGTGGTTGGAGGTAGGGCAATGTCGTTCAACTTGCTCACTTCCATCTGCCAATTTGGTAGCTTCTTGGCTGACAGATGGCGCCGGGCATGCTTGGTCAAATGGTCACTCCTCATGAACCGCCGGTCACACATGGGACAGGCGAATTTCTTCTCACCTGTGTGGGTTCGTCGGTGTCTGGACAGTTCATCAGAACGGGCAAACCTCCTTTCACAACCTTTCCAGCTACAGCTAAAAGGCTTCTCTCCTGAAACAAACAATTCAGATTATCGTTACTACGCATTTGCTACATCACTGTAAGTTACACATTCAATTAGATCTACATGTACGTTTTAAAAATAAAAGCTACTAAACTAATAAACTGTCATGTAAGTACATCCAGCTTTCAACTTTCATTATCACGTTTATAGGTCTTCCCTTTATAACAGAAGCCCCAAACAAAAAGGTTTCTGAACTCCAACTATGGTACAAAGGCTTTAGAGGTAATTTATTAAAGTAGCTACTCCAGACATTAAACAATCATCATTTGAGATATTAAAACACCTTCATGAAATCTTTCAGAGGAGCTTGCACAGGTAAATACCATCCACTGAATGGCTAACATGGCAAGTTCTTCCCTAAGATGTCTGGTTTATATCTGTGATCGCTGCCAAAGGAAACTTCATCTAAATTTCTATAACATAAATAAGGAATGTTTGGTACCTGTATGTGTTCTCATGTGGGCCTTCAGATGAGAACTTTTAAAGTACGTCTTGCCACATCCTGGATGGCCACAGATGTGACTTCTTATCCTCGATGAGTCGATCTGAGGAGTGACTTTTGCCGCCGAAGGGGAAAACCCTGGAGCAGGGGCAATGGGAGAGAGTCTGGTGCCATTTGGGCTCACTACTGGAGGCTTTGGGTTCTGGACAACGGGCTGGGGCACGACAAACATGACAGCGCCTTTGGGCACCTGAGGGCCCATGAACACAAGAGGCGGGCAGACAGCTGGAGGCTGGCTGGGTGGAGTGCTGGGAACAACGGTTGTCACAACAGGGCTGTTTGCAGGGAGGGGAACCATCTGACAGATGACCGGCATAGGTGGCACTCCCCCTGTTGATACTGCAGCAGGTGGAGAAACCAATACTGACTTTTGTTGTGGGGACACAGAAGCTGGCTGAGATCTACAGATGACTGTCTCTGAAGAAGGCACAGAAAAGTCATAAAGTGCAGCGCCTGCTTTCTCATCAGCATCTGCTACTGTGTTTCTCTCACACGTGGATCTGTTTGGTGACACAGCTGCACAAGGTACGCTTTTTCTTGCAGCCTCAACATTTAGGTGGGCTCTTCTTCTAAAAGAATTGTCCTGACAGTTGAGGATGCTGGCTGCTTTCACTGGGCAGGACTGGTGGTTACACAACTGGGCATCGGCTGTATGACGAATCACACTTGTTGCCTGAGCCTTGGGGAACTTGGGGACAGGCACTGGGCCTTTCTCTTCCTCTTTGAAAGGTGCAGCAATGTGAGGCTTGGAAGTATCTGAGAGTGACTTGAAGTGTCCAGTAGATGGCGCTGGTGCAATCAGATTTGATACTTGAGAGGGTTCAAAGTCAGAAGGACTATAAGGTGGAGTCAAACACTACAAAGAGAAAAGAACAGGCATAACAGTGTGAGAAATTTAAAGTAGAATCCATTCGTTAAATTATAAGAAAGTGTAGCATTTACATTCATCTTAAAAACAACAATACTTACAAATGCGGGGATCGTATGAAAATCAGGAGTACTAGGAAGCAAATTCTCTTCCTCTGACATATCAGATACGGGGGTAACAGGTCTGTTTTCAAGGTATTTCTTAAAATCAGTCTTCCAACTGCAGCTCATTGACATAAGAGCTTCTACAGCTTCAAAATCACTTTTCTCTGCAGTTTTATTCCAGGAATACATACTCTCTTTTGATCTTTCAGAAATCATTTCCATTCTTTCCTCCTATAGAAACAAAAGGTTGAATACTTATAAATATACTTTTTGTCATCCAAGTAAGACCAGGACACTACAATTTTTTCGTTTTTTTACTATTTGCACAACTCTCCAAATTAAATATGAAATAATTTTCCTCTCACCCCTACTCTAAACCTTCCTCATTCTTCCTCTCACATTTAGGCTTGAACACTGAAATCCTTGCTAGGTAGAGAAAAGCATGTGATTATCATTGAGGGGACGAAGGCCAAAGGCATCAGTACATTTGTGATCCAAAAAAAGAGAAGCACTTGGCTTCGAAGAAAAATAGTTATATATATTCCTTCCAGAGTAGCCACTTGCCAATGGGGTCAGACAAAATAACTAAAGGATGGCTCTGCAAAAGTTATCTTCTTTTAAGACTTTCTTAAAAATGCAGTGCAGCAGACAGCTCTGGCCTGTTCATATGGACCTTTGAAAAGTCACTTCACACTTTTGGGATAAAATCAACAGGATAAGGACTCTTCAGAGTCTCTTTCAAATTAGTGTTTAAGATTATTTGAAATTTAAATTTTTTTGATGCATGGGGAAAAAAACCCCAAAGCTTTATTTTCAACTTCATGTTTGTGTTCCATTTAACACAATGGTTTGCTACTCACAATTATGGCTAGCTAATGCAATACTACTAAATAATGGATAACCAGAAAATTTGATCTTCTACTCGGAATTTGCAAGGAGTTTGCAATAGTCAAAACAGACTATTTTTTCAAGAACTGCTTGATGACAAGATAAACGGCACACGCTTTGTATTCATATGTACGGCTCCTTCTATCAAGTGTTTGATGCCTCACATTAAATTGCACTTTAAGAACAATGGAACTACCCACCACCTCTCCCATTTTTCATGAACGTGATCCCATTCTTCCTCCCAAACAAGAGCCTGTGTAAAAATATCGAAAAGCATTCTTCACGTAGCAAGGTACTATCCTCGACGCTCGTTTTTTTAAAACGCGTAAACCTTTCGTGTTGAAATGCTTAGAAAACGAGCCATTGCTCTTCAAATATCGCCAACAACGCCATTGCGTAATCGAGCGTGCATTTATTGTCAGCTGCAACGGACCGCGCTGGTGACATAGAAAAGCCTCCCGACGCCGAAGCAAGAAAGGAGAAAGGGAAAAGGCAGGCGGGCGGGCAGGCGGCAGGGCCGAGGAGCGTGAGCCGGGAGGAGAAGCTGAGCTGGAGGGCAGGAAAGGGAGTGGGGCGGGAGAGAGGAAAGGGACGCGCGGGCGGGCGGAGGCGCGGGCGGGGGA
>NW_005370223.1:6107080-6107603 GCF_000412655.1 Myotis brandtii
GGAAGGCGGCCACCTGCCCCCTCCGAGGATGAGATGAGTCCCCCGGCCGACGTCTGGGGGCGAACTTCTCGTCCCCCTCCTCGGCGCTCTGCGGCCCGCGTGCCATTCCCCCGCATCCTCGCCGGGCACCCTCCCTCCCCGCCCCCGGAGATCTGCGGATCCGTCCCCTCCTGCAAGCCTCCGTTCAGACCCCCGAGAGAGGGTCCCCTCTCCTGTGCGCACCGCGCCGCCCAAATGCTCGCGAGCAGCCCCCTCCCACCCTGGCTCGCAGTCCCGATCCAGGAGGAGGCATCTCTCCGGGCGCCAGGTGCAGGGGGGCCCCCTGGCCTCCCCACTCTTCCTGCCCCTCCCGCCATCCTCTCCCTCACTTGCCTCCAGCCTCTCCGGGGAGCTGCCCCGGCCCCTCATGACACCTTGAGCAGACCTGTCTCCCCCTCGGCGCTCCATCCCGGGCCGCCTCTCCTGACCCCCTCGCGACGCACACGCCCTCGCCGGAGCCTCGCCTGCAGGAAACCTCCCGACT
>NW_005370223.1:6108599-6114390 GCF_000412655.1 Myotis brandtii
GGGGGCGGGGCCTGCCCCGCCCGCCCCGCCCATCCTTCCTCCGGCGCTGCCAAGAAAACGGCGTGGGGACTGCAGGGAGCCCGAGAACTGGACCAATGGGGTGAAGGGAAGCCGTAGACCCCGATTTTTTATTTTTTTATCCTTTCTGGTGCCGACGCTCGGTGGCGGAATCGAGTTTTGAGCTCGAGGTAGTTAAAGTTTAAATTGCTGTTTCAAAAACAGACCCCACCCCCACCCCCACCCCAGGCCCAGGCCCAGGCCGCCGGAAGCACCCTGCCTGGAAGCCGGGGATTAAAGGGAGGAATCTCCCAGGATCGCCTGGGGCCCTCTGCGCCACGCCTGGGGGTGGGGTTGCTGCAGGGGTATGAGCCAGGTCAGCGCCCCTCCAAAGCGCCACTCGCCCCCTACACTCCCACCACCTCCACCTTCGACCCTCCCCTCCCCCGCCCCCGGGCTGGACGGAGGCGGGCGGGGCCTGCTGGTTGGGAGCCTGTGGCTCTGCTCCCTGTTTGCGCCTTTTTAGCCGTTTGGTGCCGGTTCGCAGTAACTGTTGGGAGAGCTGGGGAGTGATAACGGGGCCCAAAGGGTACCGACATTTTATCTGCTCGGGACAGGCTGAACACGTGGCGGAGATCACCGCCCCTCCCGCGAGCACCCGAAAGGCTAATGCACAAGTTCTCTTTGTACCAATAAGCACAGCATGAGCCTAGAAAAGGAACCAATTATTTTAGCAATTGCCAAATCCATGAACAAAATTCTCCGATGACTTCTTCGGGTCTATGTAAGGCCCAGGCTAGCCAACAACCGCATAGCAATAATAATAACGATGCACGGGGCCAGAGCCGCCCACGGTGGGAAGGAAGAGAACTGAATGGCCTCCTGTCACTGCCGCCCCAGAATCTGCTGGAGGGGCGCCAGCTCGGCAGCCCAGGCGGCTCTTCCTGTCTCCCCTGCGCTCCAGCCCGCCCCCTCCCCCTGCGTCTGCAGGGTGTCCTTCCCGGCAGGCTTCCTTCCGCCCGGGCAGTCCCATCCTGTTGATCGGAGCCTGCGGGGCGGGAGCAGCCCCGGGCACCTGCTGCCGCAGAGGAAGCTCCGGTCTGTGCCCTTCCTGTCGGGGAGCCGTCCTGGGGTGGGCCACAGCCAGCCCTCCGGGTGGGTCTGAACCCCGTCCCTCCCTCCCTCAGGACCGTGGGGCTGCTGGCCTGGTGCCCCAGCAGGCTGAGGAGCAGGGAGCATTCAGGGCTGGTGGGAGTGACTCAAAACAGGAAAGGAAAGGGAAAAGGGGGAGGAGGAACAGCGTGGTGGCGGCACAATTCCTAGAGATTCAGAGAAAGATGTTCCCTGGCCACCTCCCACTCGACATAACCAAAACTCAGACCCTGGTTGCTGCTCTTCCTGTATGCACTCATTTTTTTTTGGTTTGTTTGTTTTAATATATTTTATTGATTTTTTCACAGAGAGGAAGGGAGAGGGATAGAGAGTTAGAAACATTGATGAGAGAGAAGCATCGATCAGCTGCCTCCTGCACACCCCCGACTTGGGGTGTGCCCACAACCAAGGTACTTGCCCTTGACCGGAATCGAACCTGGGACCCTTCAGTCCGCAGGCTGACGCTCTATCCACTGAGCCAAACCGGTCAGAGCTGCACTCATTGTTTCCCACGCAGCCTTCGCCTTCTCCCTCAAGGCCCTGGATCCACGTGGTCCCCAGAAATGTCTCTCTTCTCTCCCTCAAACGTTGCTCTAGGTCAGTCTGTCATCAACGTCCCCTTGGCTTAAACAAACTGCAATCTCCCACCCCAACCCACCACCACCCCAGTTCCTTTCCGGTGCCCAAACTTTCCACACTAGGCCAGAGTGGCTTTTTGAAAGTCATGATCCAATCGTGGCACTCCCTACTTAAACATGACCCTTGGCTCCTGTTGCCTAGGAGACAATAGGCCATTTCATTCAGAGCTCTACAGTGGGCCCCCAGCTTCTCTCCCTACCCTCCCAACCTCATCTCCCACCCAGACATACCCCTGCCCACAGCCATAACAAATGACTAGCTCTTCCTCAAGCATACGGTACACTTTCATGTTTCTAAGCCACCTACAATGTGTTCTAGTCCCTGGGCATTGGGACAATAGCAGCGAACAAGAGCGGTCCGCTAATTATATACGTGTTTTCCGATGGTCTTAGGCGACCCCTGTGGAAGTGTTGTTCAACCGCCAAAGGGGTCGCGACCCACAGGTTGAGAACCGCTTAGATTCTAATGAGAGGACAGGCCAATCCAAGAGTGCATGTGAGTAGAGGGACGAAAAGTGAGGCAGGAGGAGCCAGAGGACTGATGAATGTACAGGCCCCCATTTCAAACTGAGACTGTCTTTCAAGTGCAGCAGGAGGCCTAGTGTCTAGGAAGAAATGCACATTTTTTATCTATGAGCTCCTTTGCCACCTTGTTGATACCGATTCTAATGAGAGGACAGGCCGATTTTGAGAGTGCACTTTAGTAGAGGAAACAGCTACGAGAGCAGGAAGGAGCGTGCCCTGTGTGGCGCACTGTGGCCTGAGGTGAGAGTGTGCTGGGGAAAGGAGGAGGGCACAGAGCTGGAAAAGTGAGGCAGGAGGAGCCAGAGGACTGATGAATGTACAGGCCCCCATTTCAAACTGAGACTGTCTTTCAAGTGCAGCAGGAGGCCTAGTGTCTAGGAAGAAATGCACATTTTTTATCCTATGAGCTCCTTTGCCACCTTGTTGACACCTTTCTTGATAACTCAGAGAGGAATCCATCGTTCTCCTCTACTCCTCCACACCTCCATGATCAGAGCAAAGCACGTGCACACCTTATTGCAAGAAGTCTTTTACAAAACTAAATTTTGCCGGTGTTCCACCCAGATCCGAGCTCCTTCAAGATGGTGGCTATGAGCTCCTTTGCCACCTTGTTGATACCTTTCTTGATAACTCCGAGATGAATCCATCGTTCTCCTCTACTTCTTCTCACACCTCCATGATCAGAACAAAGCACGTGCACACCTTATTGCAAGGAGTCTTTCACAAAACTAAATTCTGCCAGTGTTCCACCCAGATCCGAGCTCCTTCAAGATGGTGGCCACGTCAACATCATCTTTCTGGCTCAGTGTCTGTTCCAGACAAGGCACTCAAGGTTTTTAAACGGGTAAAATGAAACTAGGTCGTCTCTGAAGACTCCCTGGGGTTGTAGATAGAATGTGGACTGGTGCCTAGGCAGAAGTCTGGGTCCTTCCATGCCTTTCCCTAGCTTGTATCACGGCAGGGCCAGGCATGGAAGTCTCATCTTGGGCGTGAGTGAGAGAAAGCCCTTGGGCAGGAGTAAGCAGTCCCTCAGAGATGCCACCTTTCCTGCTGATGGGCTGGGTTCTCCTTCGGTCAGAATAGTGAAGGAAGTGGGAGGAGGGGCTGACAGTGAAGATGCCGCAGGTCAGTTATGGATATTAAAGCACATTGTACCCAGGAGTCACCTCTGTTCCTTCCAGCCGGTGGGTGTCATCAGCATTCATCCCTTGCCCCACCATGTACCAGGGACGAGCTGAACTCGGAGGAACAACCATAAAAAAGACACAGCTCCTGTGTTGAAAGAGCTTCCAGTCTAGTGGGAGAAGTAAATACTAGTAAGTGAGCCAGGCATGACTGTAGAGTGGTGAGTGCTAAGAAAGGGGTGTGCACAGAATGTCCTGCGAGGGCCAAGGAAGGGATCAGGGAAGGCTTCCCCCAGCTGACCCTGCGGGCGGGAGGTGGAGAAAAGAGAGAACTTTGGGGATTCAGGATGCTCTAAACCAGCCGTGGGCAAACTACAGCCCGCGGGCCGGATCCGGCCCGTTTGAAATGAATAAAACTAAAAAAAAAAAAAGACCATACCCTTTTATGTAATGATGTTTACTTTGAATTTATATTAGTTCACACAAACACTCCATCCATGCTTTTGTTCCGGCCCTCCGGTCCAGTTTAAGAACCCATTGTGGCCCTCGAGTCAAAAAGTTTGCCCACCCCTGCTCTAAACTGTCTGATTACAGATTAGAGAGGTAGGATGAGGAGCTCAGGGTGTTAAAGAAAGCAGCCCAGAACATAAAGGGCCTTTGTGTGCCCTGCTAAGGAATGTAGATGGAGAACTTCTATCCAGAGGATACTGGGGACTTACCAACAGGCTTTAGCCAGGAACGATGCTATAGAAAGCTCATGTGGGCCCCGTGTGGAGAATAGACAGGGGGGGGGGGGGACACCAGTGAGGAGGCTTTTGTAGTAATGTAGGCAGGAGATAGTGTGACACCAGAAACTAGCAGGATTGGGTCATTGATTGGATGTGGGCATGAGGACAGGGAGATGTGGAGGAGGACTGCTGGGTTTCTGGCTTGATTCACTGGACGAAACAGGACAAAAACAAGACTCTAAGCTCAAGGAAGAGACCCTGGGGAGGCAGGAGCTTTCGATGGGAAGAAAATGCCAAATCTGAATGAGAACATGTAAAGATGAGATTACCTGTGACACATCCAAATACAGATGCCCAGGAGGCAGTGGGAATTTCAGGTCTGGAGCCCAGGAGAGAAAGATCTGGGCTGGAGATTAAAATGTAGGAGTCGCCCTGGCCAGTGTGGCTTAGTCTGTAGGAGCGTCATCCCATACACCAGGAGGTCTCAGGTTTGATTCCCAGTCAGGGCACATGCCTGGCTTGCAACCAATCCATGTTTCTCTCTTACATTGATGTTTTGCTCTCTCTCCCTAGCCCCTCTGTTTAAAAATCAATGACAATGTCCTAAGGAAAGGATTTAAAAAGGGGGGGAGGGGGAGTCATTAACATGTAGGTGGCAGCCAGAGGATTGGATAACATCCCCTAGGAAGAGCGAAGAATAAGAGGTAAGAAAACTGAGGGTGGGCAGCCGGGGAAATACAGGCAAAGCGAGAAGGTGACTGGGAGGGAACAGCACAGGGTGAACTATTGGCAAAGGGTGACACAGCAAGTACTTTTTTCGTATGCACTGCACGTAGGATTTCTTGGCCTAATGTAACAAAATGGCGACAAGAGGCAAGCAAGGGCTGATTCAGAAAGTAAAAGTGTCAGACAACCTAAAAAAAAAATTATCCCCTCTGGTGATGATTATTAGTTTTTTTTATTATACTTAGTTACCATGGTTTTTAAGCTCATTAAAATATTTATTTTTAATTTTGAACTCTTTAAGTAGTTTTTTTTTTTCTAAAGATGGCTACAACACCTCCCATTCCACATAATCTTTTCCAATGGGACTTTGCCATTCCTGCTTCAAGAGGTGAAGTTGATTTCCCCAACTCTTTTTAAACAGTATTTTTAAATATATATTTTTACTGATTTCAGAAGGAAAAGAGAGGGAAGGAGAGAGATAGAAACATCGATGATGAGAGAGAATCTTTGATCAGCTGCTTTCTGCATGCCCCGCAGTGGGGATCGAGACCACAACATGGGCACATGCCCTGACTGGGACTTGAACCGTGACCTCCTGGTTCATAGGTCAGCACGCAACCACTGAGCCACACCGGCTGGGCTGTTTCCCCAACTCTTGTTCCGGGATTCGCTTTGACCAATAGAATCCTGGGTGGGCACTGTGGGACTGGGCGCCTACGTCTTAGGAAAGCCTTTGATGTTTCCGTTTTCACCCTCTTGGGAACCAGCCACTAGGCAGAGGTGCTTACGGTGAATTACTGAATGAGAGAGAAAATGTGAAGAGAGAATGGCTACGGGAAGAGACCAGGGCACCCCGACCGACAGCCAGGACCAAGCCTCCAAATGCAGGGCCACCTGGAAC
>NW_005370223.1:6114634-6122901 GCF_000412655.1 Myotis brandtii
AGCCCTACTTGAATTCCTGACCCACAGAATCATGAACAATAAATGGAAGGGCAAGGCAGGTGGGATTTCCTGCTTCCCTTCCACTGGAGAGTCCCCTACCCTTTCTGTGTGCAGGGGTGTCCCTGGGCTTTGAGTGGTTTGCTCTGCTGCAAGCGATAACGGAGACCGTATGTGTGTGTGTGTGTTTCAGCTCTGGAGTGACAGCCACGGTTTTAAAAATATTTATTTTATAAGAATACTTTTTCCTTTTTTTTATAAAGGATCTTAAACAGCTGGGAGGAAGCCCCAAAGTGGACTAGAAAAATCAATCAAGTAGAGGAGGAAGAAAAATTGGAGTAAGAAATAATGTTTTATTTTAACTTGGAAAAGTAGGAAGTACTAAAGCTGGAAGACCGACCCCCACCCCCCCCCCCGCCACACAATATCACACACACACACACACACACACACACACACACACACACACACACACACCCATCCTCCCACCCCTGCCCCAGGAGCTCTCTGCTGAGTGCTCCGACAGGGAAATACATGTGCAACCGGAAGGAAGGGAGTTCACCGATCCAGGTCTGCTTTGTACCAGGGTGGCCTGGCTCACTGAGGCTATGGAGGACCTAACTTGACCCTCTATAGAAAGGGCATGGCATATTGCAGCACTTTACCTTAGGATTTTTTTTTTAATTAATTTTTTCCACTCTCCATTCTGCCCATTTTTTATCTCCCCAAGAGGGGAAGTAGTTTAGTGATTCAGTGGCTCTGCAAGCTTCCAACTGGCAGTAAAACACAGTTATTTAATATTTTGATTCTTACAAAGTGAAAATAGCCTTATTGCCTTTTTTTAAAAAAACAAAAGAAATACATGCTGGTTATAAACAATAAAAAATACAAAGAATTCAAAAATTAAAATCTACAATCACACGACCCAGAATTAACCATTAGTAACATTTTGATATATATTTTTTCAGACTCTTTTTCTCTGCCCTTCTTTCTCACCTCCCCCTCTCTCTATATATAATAGAATATGCTATTTTATAACCTGCATTAAAAAATTAATCTACCATGGACATCTCTCTGTACATCAATAATTATAAAGGTAGAGCTTACTTAAAAGTATGAGTTTTGTCCAGCCAGTGTGGCTCAGTGATTGAGCGTCGACCTATGAACCTGGAGGTCATGGTTCAATTCCCTGTCAGGGTACATGCCCGCGTTGCAGGCTCAATCCCCATTGAGAGGTGTGTAGGAGGCGGCCCATCAACGATTCTCTCTCATCATTGATGTTTCTATCTCTTTCTTCCTCTCTGAAATCAATTAAAAAATATTTTTTTTTAAAGGAGAGAATCATTTTGAAATTTGTTTTCTCGCCACTGCCCTTCTAGGCCAGGGTCCAAAGCTCATTTTTATACACCCAGCTAAGTGCAATGAAAAGACCATCGCACACTCAGGGGTTGGTCCAGGGCCTGGCTTCATGCTCCTGTCACCACAGTAGCCGATCGTTTTCAGCTCCAAGAGTCATTCGCTGTCAGCTAGGACTGGGATGGTTAGCTCCTGCTGCCTGCGGCTCCAGGAGAGAATCTGAAACCCCAGCATATGGAGAATATTTCAACTTAAATTGGGGAATATGGCTGCTGCTAGAGTGTTGCTATTGGTTCCCTGGTAGATTCGGCTGTGAAATCGACCATCTGCCCAGTGTGAGAGGCTGCTGGGTGGACTAGGGTCCCGCAGCTCTGGTTTCCAAGGCCTTTCTCATCGCCCTCACCCCGTCCCTAGCCCTGCCTCCCCCCTCCACCCACTGGCTGCCGCCTGAGCTCCACCTTTTCTGGCCTTGGGCTTTACAAATTGTTGGATGGATATGGCAACAGTAGAGAAGGAATAGGATTCACTGGGAGGGGAAAACTGGAAGGATAGGAAGAAGGACTGTCGTGGGAAATGATATCGGTCCTTTTGCCAGAGCAAAAAGTAGGAAAGATCATGGATCTCAACTTTGGCTGCCTGTTAGACTCACCTGGGGAGCTCGTACTAGTAAAAATCCCCAGTTCAGCTACACCCAAGACCACCTGAAGTCAACATCTCTGGAGGTGGCACCCAGACATCAGAAGTTTTTTGTTGTTGTTAATCCTCACCCGAGGATATTTTTCCATTTATTTTAAAAACAGAGTGGAAGGAATGGGGAGATGGAGAAACATCGATGTGAAGGAGACATAGCTTTTGGTTGCCAGAGATCGAGCCTGCAACCGAGGTATGTGCCCTTGGGCAGAATTGAACCTGGGACCCTTCAGTCCGCGGGCTGACGCTCTATCCGCTGAGCCCAACTGGCTGGGGCCATCAGAAATGTTTGAAGCTCCTCAGGTGATTCCACTGTGCAGCCAAGGTTGAGACCACAGCTCTCCATTGGTCGGCAAACTCAGTAGTCAACAGAGCCAAATATCAACAGTACAACGATTGAAATTTCTTTTGAGAGCCAAATTTTTTTAAAAATATATTTTATTAATTTTTTACAGAGAGAAAGGGAGAGGGATAGAGAGTTAGAAACATTGATGAGAGAGAAACATCAATTCAGCTGCCTCCTGCACACCCCCTACTGGGGATGTGCCCGCAACCAAGGTATATGCCCTTGACCAGAATCGAACCTGGGACCCTTCAGTCCGCAGGCCGACGCTCTATCCAGTGAGCCAAACCAGTTAGGGCAGAGAGCCAAATTTTTTAAACTTAAACTCTATAGGTAGGTACATTGTTATTAACATAATTAGGGTACTCCTAAGGCTTAGGAAGAGCCACACTCAAGGGGCCAAAGAGCTGCATGTGGCTCGAGAGCCGCAGTTTGCCAACCACGGCTCTAGACTAAGGAGCCGTGGGTCTTGGATCCGTCAAGCCATTGTAGGCAGTGTGATCTCGGGAAAGCCACGTACCCACTTTCTCTTAGTTTTCTTACGTATGAACGTGGTTGCCTCCAAATACTAGTGTAATGCATTTGACCAGGACCAATTTTTAAAAAATGTTTTCTAGCTCTGAAGTTCTAAGAATTTATTCAAATGGTAATTGAAAGTCAAGTGGAGGTGTGAACTTTGAAGCGTCTTTGAAGTATCTGATTTGAATGTTGCTCTCTACTTCAAACTCACCCACAAACTCTGCCAACCAAAGTCTGACAAGAGAACTCCGGTAACCCTAGGGCCTTCTCTGCTAAGAGAAAATGTCCACCTCCTTCCATTTCACAAGACTGAAAAGAGGACAGTGGGTATGCTTGTCTTGATTGCTACCTAGCTCATTAGGCAACTGTCGAGAAAGGTTGCGGGCACTTGCTCACACTCCCTCTTTCTCTTCCCACATCTGAGGATAATTGCTACCAGGCAAGGGCATTTTATATGAATACACCTAAAAGGAGAAGAATAGTTTTGTAATCAGTGGGGGGAAAGTTTGATGGGAACTTCATATTGGAAAATAAAACTAAATGATATTAAAATATGTTTTGTTAGATTTAGCAAACCTCGGTTATAATAGCAAATATGCACTCATTCTCAAAGAATAAATTGTGTTACTTTTCTCTGCATATATATTTTCTGACAAAATTATATATCATTTATGTATTTATTCATATGTACTATATATTCATATATTACATATCATTTCGCTTTACTTGGACTTTAATTTTAAAGCTTTATCATGAGGCAGGGGTAGTAGTATTAGCTGAAAAAAGTGTTTTAGTAGGGGCCAATTTTATAAGTAATTGGTTTATTAGAGAATATTTTCACTATTCAACTTCCTAACTTCAAGGAATTGGATAATGAACACTTGAGTAATTATAAATATATATTTATTCCATATGTCTCCATATAGGCACAAAAATAGGTAAATTGTATACTGTAAAGTATATGCTAGTTAACACAAGTTACTGTACCCTGTACTTGAATATGGCATTACAGACAATGTTACTATTTCCTGTACTTGGGGGAAGTTGTCACCTTAACCAAGTTTTATTTTCTAAACTCAAAAACCTCCCTCCCTTTACTCTGCCATGGGCAGTTTTCATAGATTCCTAGTCATTTTTGTAACTGTCTCATGTCCTCACAAAGCAATTTACCAGCTAGATTTTGTGCGTCATAATACCAATAATAATCTCTCATACTCACTGAGCCAAGGCTGTATTCCAAGCACATTCTTATATTGTCTTGTTTAATATTTATAGCAGCCCTGTGACCGACATGGATAATACCATCTCTGCTTTGCAAATAAGTTTACATGCATGCTCTATTTTGCTGACCACCTGTTGAAATAATTGCAAGTGTTCTGTAACAGGTCCTTAATTTGGGAAATCCTTTCTCCTCCGTGCAGTCTGAAAAGCATTTCACTGGACAGAAGATAACTCTTTAAAAATAGCTTTCTAGCCCAGCCGGTGTGGCTCAGTGGTTCAGCATTGACCTATATGAACCTGGAGGTCACTGTTTGATTCCTGGTCAGGGCAGGTGCCCGGGTTGCAGGCTCGGTCGCCAGTGTGGGGAGTACAGGAGGCAGCTGATCAATGATTCTCTGTTATCATTGATGTTTCTCTCTCTCTTTCTTCATCTCTGAAATCAATCTATATAATAGAAGTCTAAGCGATCATTACAGCAGAACGTCAGACGGACATCCCCCGAGGGGTCCTGGGCTTCGAGAGGGTACAGGCTGGGCTGAGGGAACACCCCCCCCCACCTCCAGTGCACGAATTTTGTGCACTAGGCCTCTAGTAAATATATAAAAATTTAAAAAATAAAAGACCCTAGAGAGCTCCCTTGCCCCTCCCACCAGGCACGGACACAGCAGAAACAGCCCTCTATGAACCAGGAAGGGGTGCATCTGGCTTTTGGAACTCGCAGCCTCCAGATTTCTGAGAAATGAATGTCTATTGTTTAAGCCACTCAGCCTATGATATTTTTGTTACAGCAGCCTGAACGGGCTGAGACAGTGAGGTACCGAGAGCAGTCAATATTGTAGAGACAGAAAGTAGACAGCTGTTGCCAGGGGCTGAGGGCAGGGGGCCTGCTGGCACAGCCTGGTATGTGTGTGAGGACCGTGGCCACTCCTGGAGCCTGGGCCCAGTGCTCTCGAAAAGCTGGCGTCTTTCCTTCTGAATCGAGCAGTGGTTCCCGGGCCTGGGTGTTCATGAGCTGCACCAAGGGATTCAAACACAGATCCCAGAGTCCTGACTCTAAAAATACAGACTTGGTAGTCCCACCAGGATGGGGCCTGGGAGTCAGTATTTTCCAAACCCTCCTCAGGTGGTTTTGCTCATCAACCAAGTGTGGGAACCACTGGGCTGGGTCGTCGGTGGGCCTTTGGTATGAACGTCACTTAATCCTGGGCTCCTGCTTCCGGGACTTGCGCTCCATTATAAAGCTGCACAACACACTGAGCGTCTCTTCGACACTTTGAGGCCGGCGCTTGCCATTCAGTCCCGTGGCAAATGTATATCGCGTGCCCGCCACATGCCTGTGCTGCGCCAGGCCCAGGGATGTGTGGGAAGAGGCAGGGTCTCTGCTCCCTTGAGCATGTCCTGGAGCAGAGACATCGCTGACCCCCTCCCTCCTGCCCCCAGCACTTCCCTTTCCACCGGCCTTCGCTCCCTTGCCTTTTTCATTTCCCGGACTGCTGACCTTACGAGATCCTAAACGTCTTTCAGAGCCAGATCTGTGTCCAATTCATGTCTAGGCTGTGGTTTTCTTCTGGGCCCACCCCCACGCCCAATTGCCCACAACTAGTGTAATGGTTTGCATTCAGTAAAGGTCTGGTAAATAGATCCATTCATTCACCCAGCAAATATTTACAGAGGCCTACCGTGCACCAGGCATGGCTGTAGGTGCCAGAGCTAGAAGGAGGACGAGGTGAGCGAGGCACCAGGGCACCAGGGCCCAACATGTAAGCAGGCGCTCCCTCTCGGGTCAGGCCAGTGCAGGGCCGGCCCCTGAGAATGAGCCTCCCCTTCAAGGTTGTGCTCTGCGGGCCTCAGTCGCCTCGCTCTAGTCCAAGCTCTGCTAGGAGCTGGGAGTCGGCCATCAGTGGAACAGAGACAAATGGACACAGGGAAACGCTCCCTTCTCCCGGGGTCTTGGTGGGACGATGCATGCTGCCCATCCGTAAGTCCATTCCCCGACCTGTGTGCCACCTGCCTGCCCAACCAGCCTATGGAGTCCTACTCTGGTCCTCCCCCTCCTCCTCTTCCCACCCCACCTCCACAAGCGTTCTGCCTGGGACACTGTTTCCAGAGGCTGGTCCTTGACCTGGATCCCTGGGGGCACCTGTTGAGAATGCAGCTTCCCAGTCTCACCTATGGAGTCAGGCTCTTCGAGGGTGGACCTGCTTCCTGACCAGCTCCAAGGGTGGTCAAGGCACGTTCATGTGCCAGGAACCCTGCCCACCAATTTGTTCAGGCAGCACCACTAAGACTGGCCTCCGTGTGAGAAGACAGGGAAAGGGATTTTAATGTGACCTAGTTCCTTCATGGTTCTGTTTGCAAAGGCGGAAGAGGCAGGTGTGGGAAGGGTGCAGACTGGCCTTGACTCTCACCTGTGGAGCTCTGCAGGAACGTCTTCCCTCAGCTCGGCCTTGCACCTTCGCCAGGCCACGCCAGGTCCTGCCCCATGATCCTCTGCTTGCCTGCCTGGCCTCCCCAAGGAGCTAGAGTTTGGCACTGCCAGTAGCTTCGGTGACTGGGTCAAAAGTTTCCATGGTGCTGGGTAGGAGGCGGGATGAGTCGGCCGGTGGCCAGGGTAGGGTCTGAGAGCCCCAGAGCAAACAAGCAACGTGGGATGACCTGTGAATGTGGTCATCCTGACGTCTAAGGCGGGTACCTATCAGAGTCACTTGCTTCACGTGTGCCCTGCCTGGACGCCCACGCCCTTTGGGGCGTCAGATGCATACTATTAAAGGGTGATCATCTGAATGACATATCAATTGTGTGGGTTACCAGTAAACCCAGTTTGCAGGGTGGAGCGTATCTCTGACTTTCCCAATCCATTAGCTCCTTGGCAGCATCAGCGTGAGATTCCTCTCGCTCTCAGGCCACACCCAGCTCCCGCAGGGAAGAGGTGGGGAGTGGATCGCCAATCTGCTTTTGAAAGGGTTCGGGGTAGGGAGATGGAGGGCCCATCAAAGTCCAACTCAGGAGGGAATTTGGGGTAACGTTGGCAACTGGGGCACCATCCCAGTGCCCCCAAATGGCAGGTTTTTGATTGAGGGCTGTCAACAGCAGGCCATTGGAGCTGGACGAATAACTTATTTGCTCCCAAGGTTGAGGACAGTGGTGTTCAAGCGTTCATGCGCATCACTGTCACCTACGGGCCTTGTTAAAACAGGTGCCCAGACCCCACCTTGGAATCTTGGGAGACGAGGCTCAGGAATTTGCCTTTCCAACAGCTCCCACCAGCAGTTCTGCCACACACAGCAGTCTCAGCACCTCTAGTGCTCTGAAGTAGGGAACCTTTGCAGTGCTTGTTTCTCATTAACGCCAGGGTATCTGCCCCCACTCGCCGCCCTTTCTTCAAGCATGGAGGTTTGTACGCTGACAGTTGGGCTAAAATGGAACTGTATTTCCAGATCCCCTTCCCTGTGGCCTGAGGTAGAGTGGGGTTGAGATGTGGGAGATCTGATATGCACCCACGTGGCTGGGAGCAAGGCTGCCCGGCTGGGGACTATGTCCCTGCAGAGACCATCCCCTATCCGAATGGGAAGGGGCAGTCATTACTCTCTCGAGGTGGTCAGCGTCAGATGCGTGGTAGGCAGGCGCAGGGGTGCCAGGTTCCAGCTTGTCCTCCCTCTCCCCTTCACATCCAGCTCCCCCCTGGAACCCAGGCAGCCCCAGGCCCTGCCTCAGGTGCTTAGTGGCAGATCCCGGGGGAGGGACCCGCAGGGCGTAGTGCCCCAAGGCCTCCCCCAGGCTTCTCTTTGCAGCCCCTCTCATTGACTGCTTGCTAGTACCTGATCCACACGCTGAGGCAGGCCAGGCACCGGGCACCATGGGCCTTGCCAATCTGGGGCTCACATTGGTGCTTGGTCCATCTTGGCCGATGACCGGCCACATGGGTGTTGATAAATCTGTGACAACCAGAGGCATCAGCGTTTTTGTTTACTGGTAGATCTTTACCAAAGAATACCAACAAGGGAAGCAGAGATCGGGTTGAAAATAAATGTCTCCAAGTTTTCCAGTTTAAGTAACCAATAAATCAACCGCAAATAACCATGTTTCCAATCCAAAGGAAAAAGACAAAAAGATGGCTTTGTATGATACAGTGCAACTTGAG
>NW_005370223.1:6122997-6132371 GCF_000412655.1 Myotis brandtii
CACACACATGCAGGCTGGTTTGTCTTGAATCCAGCAGAGCTATTGGGAGTCTCCCAATCCTGCCCATCTCCCTGCTCTGCAGTTGCCTAGCTGTGGCTACAGAGCTCGGCATTCCTACCAGTGACTGGCCCCCTGGTGTGGTCGGGGAGGAGAGGGGAAGGGGAGTGGGAAGGGAAGAGGAAGAGAGGCCAGGAAAGGAGAGGTGCTGTGGTGCCATGGGAGGAGGGGGACAGGAGGGAGGCGACTACTTGGCTTCTTGCTCCGGTTCTGCCACTTGGGAACCGTGCCACCTGGGACAAGTCAGCATCTGAGCCGCGATGCCTCATCTACTAGTAAGAAGGGGCGGAGAGAAGCGTGGTTATTAGTTGCTTATATGCACCTCATTGGGATGTTGAGAACATCAAGCAAAACTGAAGTAGCTGAGGTGAAAGTGCTGTCAGTCAGGGAGGGCAGGTTTTGCTTTCTTGGCTGCCTTCAATGAAGCACAGAGCCCGGCTCATAGCAAAGTGGGGTGTTCGGTAACATGTTTGTTGACTGAATAAATGTGAACACAGACAGCCTTCTCTCCTGAGGGCAGACGAGGGAATGAGGTCAGGAAGGAGCACATAGGGCCTTCAAGGGCGGAGGTGGTATTCTGCGTCTATGGCTGCGCGGTTTCATGCTTCATTGGCTCCCTGTGTGCTTGCACATTGAATATTCTTTTGTAGGTATGTTCCAACCTCCCATGAAAGCACTTTACAAAAATTAATGCAAAAAATAGAGAGGAAAAAGCCCTGTAAAGTACCTTGCTGAAGGAAGATCATATTATTGTAACTTTTTAAAAAATATTTTAAAAAATATATTTTTATTGATTTCAGAGAGGAAGGAAGAGGGAGAGAGAGATAGAAACATCCATGATGAGAGAGAATCATGGATCGGCTTTCTCCTGCAAGTCCCCCACTGGGGATCGAGCCCACAACCCGGGCATGTGCCCTTGACCAGAGTTGAACCTGGGACATTTCAGTTCGCAGGCTGACGCTCTATCCACTGAGCCAAACTGGCTAGGCTTATTGTAACTTTTGACGTTGCTTCTGCATTTAAAACTGTTGTGTGTGGCTCAGTGGTTGAGCGTCAGCCTATGAACCAGGAGGGAAACTTTCAATTCCCTGTCAGGGCACATGCCCGGGTTGCGGGCTTGGTTGCTCCCCGGTGGGGGGCGTGCAGGAGGCAGTGGATCAATGATTCTCTCTCATCATTAATGTTTCTTTCTTTTTAAAAAAATTTTTGTTGTTGCTGTTAATCCTCACCCGAGGATATTTTTCCATTGATTTTTAGAGAGAGTGGAAGGGCGGGGGAGAGTCAGAAAGAGAGAAACATCGATGTGAGAGAGACACATCGATTGGTTGCCTCTCGTATGCACCCTGACCAGGGCCGGGGGTCGAGCCTGAACTGAGGAATTCATGGCAAGAAGGTTATATCAGAAACCAAGATTTGGCGGGAACTACATTTTAAAGAGAGAGTATGTAAGCTGATTATTTTTTTGTTTGTTTGAATTTACTTTTATATATTATATATATATATTTATTGATTTCAGAGTGGAAGGGAGAGGGACAGAGAGATAGAAACATCAATGATGAGAGAGAATCATTGGTCGGTGGCCTCCTGCATGACCCTTACTGGGGATCAAGCCCGCAACCCGGGCATGTGCCCCTGACAGGAATCGAACCTGGGACCCTTCAGTCCGCAGGCCAACGCTCTATCCACTGAGCCAAACCAGCTAGAGCTAGAAACAGTTTTGCTTGTCATGGCTGAGTGGGGCTGGGGGTAGAGGATATGCCCGTGGCATCTAGCTGGTAGAGGCCAGGATGCTGCCCGTGCATCCTACAACGGAGAGTTACCTGAGCCAAAGTGCCAGCGGTGCCACTATTGAACCAGGATTGATGGTGTGAAATTCCCTCCGTGTCTCACTGAGCAGACACAGAGGGAATTTCGTCCTGGGCAGGGGCCTTGTTGATTCAGCCCTTTATCAGCACACTGCTCGGTCACACTCTCTCTCTCTCTCTCTCTCTCTCTCTCTCTCTCTCCCCGCCACTCCCGCCATTCATTTGTTCCCCTACTAAGCGTAAGGTGCTGGAGATGTTCTCAAGCAGCTTTGGAATCAAGTGGAGGAAAAGGTCATGTAAATACCTGATTATTCACAAGACAGATTGGAAACAGGGCCGTCTAGGCCAAGGCGCTTTGGGAGAACTGATGATTAGGTTGAACCACATGAAACTGCTGACATTCTACCTTTTCGACTGGAAAAAGGGTGATTTTGTGCGGTTCGTTCATGAATACAGTTTAACCTAAATCCTCTGGACCGCTGGGGGCGGCGATCGGATTCACAGAGGAGAGACACGGCAAGGAAGCACCTGGTTCAGATCGCGCCTCCTCTACCGCCTGAAAGCCAGGCTGGTGCATTTTACTTTGTATTTGTACTCAGTTTTACTTCTTTGTATTTCCTTCCAGCTTCGCAATATGTCGTTGACTAGGATTCCGATAAACTGCTTGTACTTCAGGTTGGTTCGATCCCTGTCATTGAATTGCAGCCCAAGGAACTCTGAAGAACACTGTTTATACAGACACCAAACATGTAGCGTTTTCCTGGTGGCAACAGGTTCAGGACAGCACTGTCCCCCAATACCATCCAAAGCCACAGCCTGCCAGAGGAGCCACGGGGGAAATTGTCAGAAGCTAGAATCCCAGAAGCATGCTGTGGTCATCCACGTGGTCATGTGACCCTGGGGTGTCCGGCAGCCCCACACAAACCAGCCCGTGAGCCTTGGCCCCCCCCCCCCCCCACGCCCCAATCTGGAGCAGGTGGCGGAGGGTAAGCATTTCAAAGCCGGCAGAGTGGCTTCCTACCATGCACGAGCCAGAACACTCTGGAAAACTCGACTGTTCAGAAGGGCCGGACTTGCAGTCTGATGAAGTCTGGCTCCGGTGTCCAACTAGCCCAGTGGTTCTCAACCTTCCTAATGCCGCGACCCTTTAACACAGTTCCTCCTGTTGTGGTGACCCCCAATTTCATTGTTACAAATTGAACATAATTAAAGCATAGGGATTCATCACAAAAACAATAGGTAATTATATATGTGTTTTCCGATGGTCTTAGGCGACCCCTGTGAAAGGGTCGTTCGACCCCCAAAGGGGTCGCGACCCACAGGTTGAGAACCGCTGATCTAGCCTCTTGAAAGAGTTGCCCGGGAGCTCACTGCAGCCGGTTGGATGTCCCCAGGGTGCATAGTCTCTGCTTGTAGATGGAATCCGGCCGCTGGACACCGCCCCGCCACTCCTGCCGTGAGCTGGGCGGGAGCTAGGAGCCTCCGGCCAAGAAGATAAGCCCAGGATAGCCCCGGAGCCATCCAGCCATCTGCCAGTTGGACTTATACTCGGGGCCACTGGGGACTCCTGCGGTGACACCAGACACCAGCAGCACGACAGCCTGAGATCCAATACGCTTGTCCCCTCCTTTCTCTGTGACTCCTAGAGAGTAGAGGTGGCTCCTACCCTGCAAAGGCAACAGTGACCCCGAGGACCTCTGTTCACGTGGCTCTCAGTGGATGTTCGAATGCTCTCCCGACCTGGCGCTGTTGTCAGAGCCGCGGATTAAAACACGAGATTCTAGCCTAAATAAAGCAGGCGCTGGGCGGAGAGGGCTGTTTGCCCTCTTGTAAGAGAAGAATTCAGACCCCGGATATCGCATGGCTTCAGCTGTGTTTTTTCACAGAGGGATTTTTGTTTGTTTGTTTTCACACCGGTCCATGGGGAAAGATTTGTGGACACTGGACAAGCTGATGTTTATGGACTAAGATTATGTACAAGATTTGATGAGGCAATAGGGCTTCCTCCATGTCCTTAGGGGAAAAGTTGAACTTTTGAATCCACATGATTTTCCAGCATTTGATATTTTAATCCCACTGTCCTTCACATTTAAAAATGCCAGAACCACCCTGGCCAGTGTTGGTCAGTGGTTAGAGCGCCAGCCCATGCACCAAGGGGCCGAGGGTTCAGTTCCGGTCAAGGGCACGTACCTGGGTTGAGGGCTCGCTCCCTGTCCCCAGTCGGGGCAGGTGCAGGAGGCAACCAGTCGATGTGTCTCTCTCACATCGATATTTCTCTTTCCCCTTCCCTCCCTCCCTCCCTTCCACTCTCTCTGCGAAGCAATGGAAAAAATATCCTCAAGTGAGGATTAAAAAAAACAAAAAAAGCCGTAACTGCGGCGATTGCTCTGTGTGGTCAGCCCTTCCCAAAGAAACCCACTTTCTACTTCCACGTCTTGACAGATTTTAACACTATTTGTGATGAGGGAAACTTTATATAAAATTGAATTAAAATACTCAGATGGAAGACTTCATTGTAATTTGTGTTTTTGGAGAGAAAGACTGTTCTTTGGTCCAGCCGTCCTAAATCTTAACAACTCCTAAACGGAGCTTCACTTCTAGACACGTCCTGTTAAAGCCACCCACGGCCAAGCAAAGCGGCACTTCTGATTCCTCTCCTTCCTGCCATGCCAGACGGGCGGTGTGACACACGTTTGTTGAATGACTGTGTGTCCCCAACACTCTGCTAGCTTTCAGCTCCTTATACTGCTCTTCCAATACAAGGTGGGGGCAACCTAGGTTTACAGTTGTTCGTATGGAAAAAGACATGCAGGTTATGACGATCACAATAGCTTCATTAACTTTATTTTGCAGACTCACAACTGTAAACGTGTTTTTTGCCACACCTTGTAATAAGTGTGAAACTTATATGGAGTCCAAAGCTATAGTTTGATAAGTGAAATTATTATTTTTAAATTTTTTATTATTATCTTTAATCCTCACCTGAGGAAATGTTTATTGATTTGAGAGAGAGAGAGAGAGAGAGAGAAACATCTACCCGTTGCTGCCCACATGTGCCCCGACAGGAGATTAAACCTGAAGCCTAGGTATGTTCCCTGCCTGGCAATCAAACCCCCAACCTCTTTGGTGTAGGGGATGATGATACAACCAACTGAGCCACCCAGCCAGGCTGATAAGTGAAATTAAATACCCTTCATATTTAGCAACGTTTTCCAGACTTAACAATGCCTCAGAGATAAACACCTTCGTTTTAAAAATATTTCTAATTCATCTATACTAGAGGCTCCTGGGAATCCTACATAATCAAATCCACCGTTTTTTTGCAATTAGTATTTAAAGCATTTTCTTCAAAGGTTATAGGAATAATTGCAATAGTGTGCTGAGGTGGCTCTTGCCAACTCTTCGTTCAGTGACCTCATGTTAGTAGCTTGATGTCAGCCCTGGAGGAATCTTTAAATCAGGGAAATTGAAAAATGCCGCAGATCCAGGTTCCCCTCCCACCCCCGAGAGCTGGTTTTTAAACATTTGCTACCATTCCACTGAATAACTGTCTCACATATATAATTGTAGGCTACATTCCTGGTATCATGATTTTTAAAAATTAACTAGTTGTGTGTTTATTTTTATTGAAAAAAAAAAAAAAACAACAGGAAGTACCAGTAGTCACAGCCACTCTGGAGAAGAGGAGAAGGTCAAGATTTATTACTGGAAGAAAAACCAGTTCATGCATCTATGAAGAGGGGAAAAAAAATGACAAATATAGAGGCCCTCAACACCCATGGACGCCTGGTCGGAACACCATAAGATTGACTGTCAATTCCTCAAAGAGAAAAAAGCAACTATGCATGTGTGTGTTAAGTTTAGATGCTAGAAAAAGAGACCACGAATATAGTGGTTTAAAAAAGGGAGAAGCTCATTTTTCTCTCAGGTATATTGCTTCCATCTCGGAGTCTAAGGTGAGCTTTCCGGCTCCTACCATCACGTGCATAGACCAGAGATCTAGAAGGGAGAGAGGGGGAAAAGGCAAGGGCACCCTTATTCATTCCTTTCAAGGGCATGGTTCGGAATTTGCACATGTCCTCTCTGCCCTCATTCTGCTGGCTAGACCTTAGTCACATGGCCATAGCTGGTGCAAAGGAGGCTGGGAAATGTACTCTCTAGTCAGGCTTCCACATGCCCAGCTAAAGCCCTGGGTTCCAATAATTGAAGGAAGAAGGGCAAAATGGGTGTTTGTGGTAAAGCTTCCCCAAAGATGTCCCAAACGCATTCCCCACTAACGGAATAACTATGGTTGGGACTTGTGTGAGCTGAGACTTGAAAGCAGTCTGGCTGAAGCCAACACACCTGCTCTTAAGACACGACCCGAGAAGATGTTACCGGAGGTTTCCAGAACATCACTGCTAGGAAGAGGATCAGAGTAATACTTATGGCCTAATATTTATGTGAACAACATAGAGATCTCAAATATGATCGCTAGGTGTTAAGATTCATTAGACTGTACAAAGCAAAAATCAATTAGACTCAACTTAAGCAACTAAATAAAATAATTTTATTCATCCATCCATTCATTCATTCATTTATTAGAAGGGCAGGATCCCAGTAAGTTTCCCAAATTTCAAGAGGAACAGAAGTTGGGGATCCAGAACAAATAAACAAACAAGACAAATAAACAGGAGCTCATCCTATATAATAAAACCCTAATATGCAAATCGACCAAATGGTGGAAAGACCTGTCGCTATGATGCGCACTGACCACCAGGGGGCAAACACTCAAAGCAGGAGCTGCCCCCTAGTGGTCAGTGCTCTCCCCCCAGTGCGCTCCCACAGGGGGAGCGCTGTTCAGCCTGAAGCCGGAAGCAGGACTCATGGCTGGCTAGCACAGCAGTGGTGGTGGGAACCTCTCCCGCCTCCACTGCAGGCTGGCAGTAAAGAGCAAGGAGTCCCAGACTGTGAGAACCCCGGCCTGCGAGAGGGATGTCTGACTTCTGGCTTAGGTCTGATCCCCAGAGGGATCGGGCCTAAGCTGGCAGGGGGACATCCCCCAAGGAGTCCCGGACTGCAAGAGAGCACAGGCCGGGCTGAAGGACACTCTCCCCCACTCCCCCCTGCCCGTGTACGAATGTCATGCACCAGGCCTCTAGTAGAATAGAACAAGTATGTGGTGGTCACCTGAGGGAAATCAGGCCCACCCTGTGCCTCGGGGCTGCCTCAGAAGAAAGGGACTTACTGGGAGTAGTGCCGGCACCCCCAGAGGGTCCAAGGCACAGTAGGTTTCGGCAAGATTTACAAATGGGATCAGGCAATAGGAGAATAAATTGGAATTTTGTATTGAAACTAAATTTAGCAATTTTTGCGTTTTAATAAACTGTGTTATACAAATTATTAAGTGTGATCCAGATATAGCACAGATCATTGACATTGACTAGAGACAAACTGTGGATCTAGGTGATAATTCAAGGAGTTTAATTTAATACGCCTTAAATTTTAAGGTGTGAGGTTACTGTTCTGGTGACACTGCTTGGGGAGAGGGAGGGGCACCTGTGTGTGAGACACCATCTGGAAATTTACTTTCCGAATCATGAAGGTGTCATGGAAGTTACATTACAAGGAGTTTAAAAAGGGGGAGGGAAACATCACCCATGACACCACTCCCTTAGTTACGTCATTCTTGTCGCTTTAGTTGCCATTACAGCATTCATGCAATTTTCAATCTGCTTTTTTCATTGTCATGAGCATTTTTATGTTGCTCATCGGCTTTACAATCACAACATTTATTAGCAACATAAGAATACACTCTGTATGAAATGAACAGACTTGGCACCAGGGGAAGGAAAGTTGACATTTTTGTCAAGAAAATACTGACCTGATGCCAACTGCCAGCCTACCTAATTTCTAAGGATCGCCTGTTTCTGAATTCTTTGTGGCCAAGCTCTTCCTGCCTGTCCTACTGAGTGATTTTCAGATCTGTTGCTTCGAGGTAGGAGTGGACAAAGCATAGAAAGCAACGTTGGTGGGGCAGGAATGGGACGTTAGTCCATGCTGATGGTCCGGACATCTAGGTCAGTGGTTCTCAACGGAGGGCAATTCCCCCACCCACTCACACCCGGAGGACATTTGGCAATGTCTGGGCAGGTGTGTGGTGGCCAAAACTGGGGATGGAGGAGCCATGTTGCTGGCATCTAGTGGGAAGAGGCCAGGGATGCTACTAAACATCCTACAATGCACGGGACAAAGAGTTACCCCAACCAACACATGGGCGATGCCAAGGTCGAGAGACTCTGACCTAGACTGCCTAGAATTTCTTTTAGCATGGTAATGGATAAACCCTGCATATGTTTTATGTTGTCTGATTCGGGAAGGATTCTGGAATTTTTGCTCAGGGTGATGGGTTTGCAAAATACTTGAAATATAACATGAGGGAAGAGAATGCAGTGGCTAAGCATAAAGACTCTGAAATGTAAGAGTTTAAATCCTGGCTCACCAGGTAAGCCGTCTGAGGATGATACCTGCCTCCTGGAGCTAAAATGGGGATTACATGAAGCAACGTGTCTAAAGCACTTAGCACAATGCCTCACGTGTAGTAAGTGTGCAATAGATGGCGGTGGTGGTCACTACTGTGCCAACACGCAAGTTCACAGTAGGTACCGGTCCTCCAGCCTATAGACCGCAACTGCATTTTGTAATCTTGTATTTTAGGAAAAATAGACTTTAACTGATTTTTGTAATCTGGGCTCTAGAGACCCAGGCAATGTATGGGAGATACATGGTCAACATAAATTTTACAGGAAGAACTTCTTAGGTGAGAGTTGTCTAATTGAAATCTCTCATATATTTTCTCTGGTGGATTTTTTAAAAAAATATTTTTTATTGATTTCAGAGGGGAAGGGAGAGGGAGAGAGAGAGAGAAACATCAATGATGAGAGAGAATCATTCATTGGCTGCCTCCTGCAAGGCCCCTATGAGAGACCGATCCTGCAACCTGGACAGGTGCTCTCACCGGGAATCAAACCGTGACCTCCTGGTTCATAGGTCAACACTCAACCACTTGAGCCACACCGGCTGGGCTCTGGTGGATTTTTAAAAAATAATTACTGCAGTGGTTGTTCTTATTCATTGAAAAACACTTGTTTTCTGGTATTCTTGGTTAAGCTATTTTGACCTACTGAGAATTTTAGAGTGGGCCTAGCTGAGATAAAGGTTATTGGGTATGTAGACAAAATTATTGTCCATAAATGCAATTCGAGTCCCCAGTGCAGCGTAAGAATACCTCTCACCCCCTTCCTGAGCTAAGTGGCTGGTTATCAGAAAGCAGTGGTAGGAGAGCCCCGCATGCATTGGGGGCGTCTGTAACTGCTCTGTAATCTGCAGCTGTCCTGGTATGGCTGAGAACATCTGGGAGCACTGACCGCCCCTCAGGAAAGACATCTTGAGTTCCTTGAGTCCTAGTACAGGGAGGAGGCATGCGGAAGAGGAGGAAGGAGGAGGGAGAAGAGAAGGGGGGGGGGGGGGGAA
>NW_005370223.1:6132664-6143862 GCF_000412655.1 Myotis brandtii
GGAGGGGGGAGGAGAGAGGGGGGGGGGGGGGGAGAAGAAAGGAGGGAAAAGGAGAAGGAGCAGGAAGGAGGGAGGAGAGCAGGCTTGGGACAGCCCAGTGAGGGGAGGCTGAAATGAATTCAGTGAGAAGGCAGGGGTGGGCGTGCAAGGGTTCTGGCCTCAGAAGGGAAAGAGAAGTGATCCACCGTGTGAGAACTGCTCCTAACAAAGGAGGGGCCCTGGTTCTGGTGAAGGAACAAGACCCGAGAGCACAGGGGGCGCGGAGGGAGGCTGGGCGAACATGCCCGCCTTGCCCTGGGAACACTGACCCAAAGCAGAGTGTTTGCAAGCTTTCCTCTTGCTCCTCCTCCCTCCTCAGCACGGTCAGGAGGTCAGGTTCGGTCTATGGGATCCTGGGTGCGTTGTGTCCCCTGGGAGCCCCCCTTGGGCAAGGCCACTGTTTTCTCCTGCAGACAGCCTGTGCTCTGAGACCCACCTGATGCGGCGTCTGGGTGTGGGTGTAAATACTCCACTGCCTGACAGGAGTGCAGTCTCATGGGCAAGTTCTCATTATGTTGCTCCAAACCTGCAGACAGTCTGTACCAATAGCTTCCGTAAAACTGCTCTCCTTCGACCTTCCAAAGCGGACCAGTCCAGGCCTGAATCCGGTTTCTGCCCCTCACCGACTGCATAATCCTTGGGCAGCGTTTGCCTAACTGTTCTCTACCTCCATGTCCTCACGTGTACAATCAGGATAAGAATCCCAGGTGGCAGGGGGTTGCTGCAGGGTTAAATGAGAAGGAAGGGGAAGCATTTTTCATGGCGTCTGGCATGTGGAAGGAGACAGATAAATGGTCACCATAAAAACAAAATATCAACGACAGTGCTTAATGGTAACCTTATTAATGGTGATCATTCTCATTATAGTTCTTCAAATATTCAAAGTCTGCTCTGTTCCCATTAAACTCTTCTTTTCTAGTTTAAAGGTCCTCAGTTCTTTTCACATTTTCTCCTGGGGGCAAAGTTCAAACAGCAGCTCTGTCAAGAGGTGGTGAGTCCCCCGTCCCTGGAGGAATTCAAGCAGAACGTGGAGGGTCACAAGGCCGTGAAGTTGTAGAAGGCCTTGAAGTTCTGAATGAGGCTTACGCTGGAAAACCCTAGGGGTCCCTTACAATCCTATACCCTTGCAACCTTCCAACCTCAAAAAAACAAGGAAAAAAGTAAATGTGCAATTAATGCTACCCCGTATCATAATGGTTATCATGGTCCAGGCCAGGGCTTCAGTAGGAATCGTGTCTCCTACACTCTAAAATTAGGGGAGACGCTCTGATTAATTCTCAAAACCTCACCGCATCATGCTTGATTCCAAGGGCTGGAAAGGTGTGTAAAGCGTTACCTTTCTTGATAAAAAAACAAAACAAAACAGCCACTCTTATATGGTGATTATGACGTAAGTCCTTGTGTTTCACATGCATTTATTTCGTAGACCTCATCAAACCTGTGAGGAAAGTCCTGCTGTTTTCTCATTTGACAGGGGAAGCGAGGCTCAAGAGGTCGTGACACGCCCCGGGCCCCAGGGCGGGTGAGTGTGGGAGCAGCGCCCAGTGGAGGCGATCCGGCTGCAGGTCCCTTCCCTTCCTGACCACTGAGCGATACCGCTCTCGGCCGGCCGAGGTCCGGAACCACAGACATTTCACTTTGGGTTTTGGTGCCATCTCCCGGAAGGCCTCCAGCCGCGTAAGCTCAGTCTGTACCTGGAGGGAGTCCTTGCGTCACCTGCTCCGGCCCCGTCTCACGGATGAGGACCCTGGGCCTCAGGCGAGTTTGGGAACCTGCTCTGTGTCCAGGTCGTTGGTTCTCAGCACAGTAGCTTTTTCGCAACCACACTGTTCACCCCCATCACTTCATGGGGGTCAGGCCATGCCCTGAGCAGGTACCAAGGCCCCTTCTCTAGCCTTAATGGATGTTGGCAGAGCAGACGAGGCCCTGTCTCCTGACCACAGAGACAGGTGTTTATGGGCCACGGTCAGCAGGCCTCCTGCGAGGCTTTGAAGGGGAATAAACTCGGTCCCTGCTCGTCCAAGCGAGACCCCCGTGTCTGGACACCTTAACTCAAAACGTAGGCCCCGCCGGGTCAGACCTCTGGGGCCTTTCTGCCGATCCTCCCACCTCCATCTGTTTGTGCCGAGATGAAATAAACAGCTCCACCACTAGGGAAGTGTTGGGAGCAAATGGGGATTCTTTATCGGAGAGGCAGCGTGATTGGGAACAACCCGGATGACTGATGATGACTTCCAGGGGAACTCACTTCGTGGCTGCCGAGTTGGAAGGGGGACTCTTCGCATGTGAACTGGGCCATCGCACAGCTCCGAGTCTAATAACTCAATTAGCTCCATAGATCGTGAGGCGGTATGGAAGCTGGTGCGGCGTGTCAAATAGGCAGTGTTAACCGTCACTGCGCAGGGAGCTTTTGTGATCCTGGGCAGGCAGCAGGCGGCCAAGGCTGTGGAGAAGCTGCGGCGGAGTTGGGCGCTCCAGGGCCGTCACCAAAACCCTCACAGAATCCCACCAGCTTTCCCCTTTCATTTGAACTCAGAAAACTCTCAGTTCAGCTCTCCAGATTTTAAAAATTAATTGTATTCGCTTAACACTTTTGGAAGGAATTTTAAAAACGTACACAAGTGTGGAGAGAGTAAGGAAGCCCCAAGTGCTCAACATTCCGCTTCGGCCGCTGTCCACCCGGGCCACTGTGGTTTCATCCGGCCTTCTCCGCCAAACAGGTTTATTTCATTGTTTGCTCATTTTTGCTGGAGTATTTTTACACTGAATTCCAGACAACATATCATTTCACCTGTAAATACTTCCGGATTTATATCTCTAACCAGTAAGTACTTTAATAAAAAGCATAACATGATACTGTTACCACAACCTAACATGATTGAGAACTCCTTAACATCATCTAATATCCTGCTGTTAAGATATAATAGTATATTGGAATTCAGTTATTAGCCAATTGGTTCAATTTTCTCCAGTTATCTAAAAAAATGCCTTTTTACAGTTGGTTTGGTTTGAATAGAATTTAAAGAAGCTCCACATTTTAAATTTTTTTGTATTGATTTCAGAGAGGAAGGGAGAGGGAGAGAGATAGAAACATCAATGATGAGAGAGAATCATTGATTGGCTGCCTCCTGCACGCCCCCTACTGGGAATTGAGCCCCCAACTGTGGCATGTGCTCTGACCAGGAATTGAACCATGAACTCCTGGTTCATAGGTCGACACTCAACCACTGAGTCATGCCGGCTGAGCTAGAAAATAACATTTTTGATTGTTTGAGTCCCTTCCCTCCTTTTCCCTTCCATTCCTTCCCTTATTGGTGAGTTTAGATACATGAGACTGAGAGTATTTTCACAGAAAGTCTGAGTACTTGAGTTCTCATGTATCGACCCACAGGTCAAGTTGACATTGTTGAGCACACCCCTGTGCCTGCCCCGTGCAAAGCATATCCTATGTGTGGTCTTGCTCAATCCCCACACATCCCTGTGATGTAGGGTATTCTCTCTGGCTCCATTTTGGAGATGGAAAAACTGGGATTCTGAGAGGTTCAGACTCTTGAGCCCATGCTCCGAGCCACCATGTCACAGATCTCCTGGAGGCTCTGTCGGGGCTTGTTTGCCTGTTTTCCAAGAATGTCCTCTCTTGGCTATAGAGCCCAACCTGGAGGTCATCATGGCTGTGGATCCATGGAACACCAGTCCCTGGAGATGACCCGTGAGTTCATGGTTCTGGCCAGAGAACAGAATAAATGCTCTGAGAAGGCCTGCAGCAAAGAAAGCTATTTAACTCAAAGTATCCCAAACATTTAGTCATGGAACCTCTCTTCCAAGATGAATAACATTTTGCATCCCCTCATGGCTCCAGTAAGGAATGTGATATGTCCGGTCATAAGCAGGGCAGGCCCACGGAGCTAGAGCCCTGATTAAAGTTTGCCGCACGCAACCTACCAAGCAGGTGAGCGAGACGACAGACTGTGTGATCCTAACAAAGGGAGAAGAAAGATGAGCGTGTTTACAGCACAGGAAGCAAAGCGAGGCCTCCCCGCAAGCTGTCGCCTTCCAGTCGCAGAAGCCTAATGTTCTAGGACTGTCTGGTTTTAATTATTCCAATTTATCTATTTGGAATTGACTTTTTCTCTGCTGGGTGCCCGAGTTTCTGGCTTCCATCCATGAGACAGGAGCTGAAAACATTCGAGAATATCACAAAGGAACAGCGACCTGCCCCTGAAGAAGGCAGCTTCTGCAGCATCGCCAGCTTGCCAGGCCCCTAGTAAGCGTCCTGTTGTTGACAATGATTCTCTGTTACCGGGAAAACACATCAACAGAAGCTCAACAAGTGGTAATATTTGATGTGAGGGAGCAGCCTGTAGGATACTTCCCTCATAATTTTTGCCCTATCAGGATAACATCTGTATTAGCACTCACAAGTGGTTTTTCTTTAAATCACCTCACCTTTTTTTAACATAAAGAAATATATCTAAATGGAAGTTTATAGTACTTTATAAACAGAGAGCCACCATCCCTCTTCATAAAGGAGGAAATTTAAAAAATTACAATAAAAATAAAATAGCTTGTCAAATTTAAAATATTCAGAAGATTAAAAGAGAATAATGAAAGCAAGTAACACATCTAATGAATTGTTTTAAATGCATACCTAGAAATCAAGAGATATTTATTAAACTTGTGGGGGAGACATATGTTCATATTTTTTAAATTTTTCTAGTTGGAAAGGATAAAAGAGGGCAATTTAACTCTAGCCACCAAATGACAAATGCGCATGCCCTTGACCCTGTCCTCCTCCTGCTGGGGGTTGATCTTATAAGTGCACTCTCTCCACAGGCCGAATCACAAGGGTACAAAGATGTTTGTTACAGCATCGTCCATATTGCAAAAGATTAAAAGCAACAAAAAGACTGGGGACCCCCTAAACGCAATATGATATACACCCACACAATGGAATACCATGCAGGCACAAAAAAGAATGGCGCAGATCTCTATGTATCAACCTGAATGATCTCCAGGCCTTTTTTTTTTTTTAAATGACAAAAGCAAGACGTATGTAGAGCAGTGTGTATAGCGAAGGCAAAAAATAAATATAAAACAAATCTACATATCTGCTTTTGTCTGCATAAAATAAGCCTCGGAGGACAATGCAGAGAACATCCATTGCTTTTGGGGAGGGGAATCGTGTGACGGGGGCAGACATAATAGGGAGATTTTCCACAGCACACCTTTTTTTTTGGTAAGTTTTGAGTTTGAACTAGGTAAAGTAGTCAGAATAATGACCATGCAAAGATGTTCACCTTGTAATCCCTGGAACCTCTGCACATGTTGTGGCAAGGAGGAATTAAGATTGCAGATGGAATTAGGGTTGCTAGTTAGCTGTTATTAAAATAGAGATTATTCTGGATTATCTGAGTGAGCCCAGTGGAATCTCAAGGACTCTTACAAATAAAAGAGGGAGACTAGAGAGTCAGTGTCAGAGATGATAAATTTGTGTTTTTGGTTAATCCTGACCTGAGGATATTTTTTCCATTGATTTTTAGAGAGTGTGGAAGGGAGGTGGAGACACACACACAGAGAAACATTGATGTGAGAGAGACACATTTGATTGGTTGCCTCCCTCTTGCACCCCAATCAGAACTGGATACGAGCCTGCAACCGAGGTACATGCCTTTGACCGGAATTGAACTAAAGTTGACCCATTAGTCTGCAGGCCAACACTCTAACCACTGAGCCAAACCAGCTAGGGCTGTTTTAAGCTACTAGGTTTGTGGTAATTGGTTCCAGCGCTTAGTTTAAATGCATACAAATGCACACTTTTATATATTTAAAGTATATAACCGAATGGTTAAAAGTTTGGCCTTGGATGCCAGAATTGCCCGGGGTTGCATCCTGGCTTTCCCAGCAATGCAACCTTGGGCAAGTTGCTTAACCTTTTGTGCCTAAATTTCATCATCTATCAAATGGAAATCATAACATTTACTTATTTATGGAGTAATCCAGACCTCACAGGGTTGTTGAGAGGATTAAGTGAGTTAAGACAAGCACTTTCAACACTGCCTTACACAAAGAAAGTGACAGTAAATGTTGACTCCTCCTGTAATGAATTATCCTCTCTAATTGGATCAGATGCTGAGAAAGCATTCCCACTGAAGATGATGCAAATAACCTTATTCAAAAATAAAAACACCTGTGCTTCAAGAACCAGCGGAGGGTATCTCCAGAATACCTTCTTGAGAGGGGCTGACGTTCTTTGGTGATGTCTTAAAGTGGCGGAACAGAGGCCTCCTTGTTCACTAAGCCACTGCCAATTTGGGGAAAATACTTATGAGAGCCTTTCAATTAAGTCTTTTCAGTGTCTCTTCCTAACATATTTTCAGATGAGTTAAAATCTCAATTCTAAGTCTCTGCCTACTGCAACTCATTGGTCTCGATGGTGGGATACGTACACACTTGCCTCGCAACAGTCTATACAGTGTTTAGATGAGCACGTAGAATAATTTGTCAAGCCAGGACCATATTAGCCAGGCCTAATATCTCACAAAGGGAAAGTTTTCTATGAAAAATGAAATTCTTCTTGTCACTTAAATCAATAAGCAGAAACTTCTAATCAAAAGACAGCGAGCTTCCATTTGAAGCCGTGGTTCTTGGTACCCATTGATCATGCTGTCACACAGCTGAGGGAAAAGGTCAGGTGTTTAATTGCCTGCCGGTGACATGATGGAGAGTTTTATCAGCTTCATGAAGTACGTGTCTTACATCTTCTTACGTATTCTGGAGGGTGACAGTTTCCTGTACACACACGGACACTGAGGAGGTACAGGCTTGGTGCAACGGCTTGAATATGAGATGGGTCTTGTGCCACCTGCCACAGCTTCAGCCCACCCAGGCCCACCCCAAACTCTCGCTCCCAGTCTGGCCCATGAGGGATCAGCGAGTGCCTGCCCAAGTTGGCCAAGGTTGGCACATGCAACGTCTCCATGGGCTTCTGCTCAGCTCGCAGGCTGTCACCGTGACAACCCCCAAAGAACACCGGGATTCAGGACATCCCTGGGTTGGCCAGTTCGCAGGGACTTCTGTCACTTTGCCATGCTGATAAATGGCTGCTTCCTATCGGCCCCCATTTCTGTATTTCATGCTGCTGGACAGAGGCGTCTTGTCAATCATTGTGCTTACTTTGTTCTGATCATCAGTCACCAAATGTTTTTGGTGGCAGGACTGACAATTTGTCAATAAACTTGGCAGTTCCAGGCTTTGCAATTAAATGCAATGATACACATTTGGCTTCCACAGATTTTACACTTTGATTCCTGAAACATTGTGTTCCAGTCCTAACACTAAATTGTTTTGATATGGTATTCTATGTTCATTTCAAACTACAGGCTGTCCACTGCCAAAAGGGATGTTGTGATTTATTACTGAAAAGAACACACGTCCATGTAGGAATTACGTGTTTGAGAATTCGTTCTAACAGCTCTATTTTTTTTCCTAGCACTTAGAGCTCTCTAACATATTATTTACTTGTTTATTGGAGTTATTTTTATGGTCTGTCACTCCTCTCTTCCCACTCAGGAATGGAAGCTTCCTGAGGTGGGGATGTGTGTGTGTGTTTGTGTGTGCACATTTAAATATTTACAGCTGTGTTCCTAGCACATAAAACAGTGCCTGACACATAGCAGGCATCAATCGGTATTTGTGGAACGAAAACTGAATGAACCGGTGTACAATATAGGGTGGGTTTCTAAATGAACCCTGAGAGGCTGGGTGGCTCAGGGCGTTGGATCCTCTGATCAGCTCCGTCCTGTGGAACTCCCTCCATCTACGGGACCCCAGTCTCCCTTCTCCCCCATATCCCACTCTGGAACTTTCCTTGATGGAAGCTCTTCCTTGGCTTGATTATTGGGTACTGATGTTTCCTGAATCCTGTCATGGCCCTCTGTGTCACGCTGTAGCTACATTCTCCCCAGGTGATGCCACCCAAGCCTACGGTTTTCCTCTAGGCCAGTGGTTCTCAACCTTCTGGCCCTTTAAATACAGTTCCTCATGTTGTGACCCAACCATAAAATTATTTTCGTTGCTACTTCATAACTGTAATGTTGCTACTGTTATGAATCGTAATGTAAATATCTGATATGCAGGATGGTCTTAGGCGACCCTTGTGAAAGGGTCGTTTGACCGCCAAAGGGGTCTTGACCCACAGGTTGAGAAACGCTGCTCTAGGCTCTTCCAGCTTTGGAGTGATGGAAAGAGGGAAGCGATGGAAAGAGGGGAGCGATGGAAAGCAGGGAGGGAGGGAGGGTGGGAGTGGGGCCTCCCTCTGCTCAAGGACTTGTAGCGGCCACTGTGGTCCTGACCAGGGGACTGGTGCTGGGCTTTGCAGGCCACTCGGTAGCAAGGATGCCCTGTGCGTGCTCCTGTGCCCGTCCCCACCCACAAGCACCCTCTTGCATGTGTCATGGAAAATGTGATGGCAGGTCTGAGGTGAAAGAAAGAAGAAACGAGAATGACAGGGAGAGAGGGAGGGAGGGAGGGAGGCAGAATAAAGGTGTGGGAAAAGAAATCACTGCCACCCAAGATACAGTTCCATTAATATCAGTCTTATTTTACTAGATTCAAACTTTCTAGGGATTTGACCCTTGATTTCTAAAACTCAATGAAATATTGGAACATAATATGTTTATTAGTCAGGGCTCAAAATATCTAAGGCATTTTGTTTCTTAACCTGCATTTTTCGAAACTGAAAAGTGTGCAAGAAAATCCACTCATGGAGCATGGCTATGATCTTGGTCCGTTTCTTGGACTCTCGTTAGGGTGAGCGCTGACCAGCAAACCCCTGTCCCCTTAGGTCTCCCCCTGCGAGAAGAGCCCCTGCCCTGGGTCCTGGGCTCTGTGCCCCTGCTTACTGATGGAAGAGTCGGCAGGGCCAAGGGACCAAACCTACCCATAGTCCATAGCCACCTAGATCTAAGAATTCCCCTCCCAAATGGCCCCAAGCCAGGGCCTGGGCAGGGCCTCTTTCCTGGGCCAGTGCTCTGCAGGGCACTGTGAGCTCAGGCCGGGAGTGCAGGCCTGAGGGTGGCTGTGAGTGGCTGTTGGTGGAGGCACTGCTGCTGGAGCTCAGCCCGCAGAGGCCCAGAGGCCCTTCGAGTGCTGGCAGCCAAGCACTTAGTAGGAGGAGAAGGGCCTGGAGGGAGCCCTGCCTGGGCTCTGCATTCCAGGGAGGAACTCCAGGGAGCCTGGGAGTTTCAACCTGAACCTGGCGTTCCAGGGCAGACCACATGCATCCTATTGAACATTTTTGTGGGTGTAATAATTCGTAAATACGTAGACATGCAGAATCCGGGCCTCCATGTGCACTCCACCTGCCCCAGGCTCTGCCAGTGGTAGGGGCCAGGTGCTAAGAGAGCAACGTCCCTTTTGCCGTGCCTGTGTGCACACCCTGTGAGAGATGTGACACAGAGGAGGTACGGACACAGTTTGTGCAGCGGAAGCACCTCCTCAGCCCATTCGGCCGCGTGGATTCCTGGCACTCCCTCCACGCCAGCCTTTCCCTGCCTGGCTATGTTCTCAGCAGTGTCAGAGGTCAAATGGGCTGGCCCCACAGCAGACCCAGAGGAAGGGCAAGCACCCCTGACTTAAGAAAATAATCCGACAAAAATATTTTTTGATACTTTGGCAGATAGTAAAATGCACATAAACATATTCTTGGATATAAACATCACATCTCATTGGTATCCACGGAGTGTCGGTTCTATCCGCGAGTGAAATATGTTTGGGGGGGAAAGAACCTGGAGAGTTTTGTTTCGTGCTCGGAGAAAGAGCTTCTAGATTTTTGCCGGCCTGGTTTCCCTCCAAAAATGGCGCTAGTTCAGACAGCCACCTGTAAGCCACTGGCTTTCAAAGCTTTGCCACCAGCCCCGGCCTCTCTCCCGAGGTGGGTGCACGCCTCCACCCGCCTAGTCCACCGTCCAGCAGCTCCCCACGCTGCTCAGGGAGTAGTCTCATTCGTTTCCCGTGGCTGCCGTAACGTCACCACCAACTTGGTGGCCTAAAAGGAAAGAAACTCGGTCTCTCATGGCTGTGGAGGTCAGAAGTCTAAAGGCAATGTCACACTCCCTCCAAGGCTCCAGGGAGAATCCATCCTTGCCCCTTCCAGCTTCCAGCAGCCCCAGGCATTCCCAGGCTTGTGCTGTAGGAGTCCAATCTCTGCTTCCACCTGCACGGGCCTTCTCCCCTCCCCTGTGGCTCAAATCCCCCTCTGCCTTTCTCTGATAAGAACAGCCGTCATTGGACTTAGGGCCCACCCAAACCACTGTTCAACTCACTACATAATCCACTGTGTTCCATCCAAACCAATTTTTCCTACTGTCCCTGTCTGGATGGGGATACCCATGTTCCCAAAGTAGACCCGGGAAGTCCTTCTAGACCAGTGGTTCTCAACCTTCCTGATGCCGAGACCCTTTAATACCGTTCCTCATGTTGTGGTGACCCCCAACCATAAAATTATTTTCATTGCTACTTCATAACTGTAATTTTGCTACTGTTATGAATCGTCATGTAAATATCTGATATGCAGGGTGTATTTTCATTGTTATAAATTGAACATAATGAAAGCATAGTGATTCATCACAAAAACAATATGTAATTATATATGTGTTTTCCGATGGTCTTAGGCGACCCCTGTGAAAGGCTCGGTCGACCCCCAAAGGGGTTGCAACCCACAGGTTGAGAACCGCTGCTCTAGACCCACCTCCTATTCCTCCTCGTATCCAGTCAGTCGCCAAGGGCTGTCAGTGATCCTCTCCCCTTGGTTGCCTCTGCCGCCCTCACTGGCCTTCTTTCTGTTCCTCAGCTCTCACCCCAGGGCCTTTGCGTGCACTCTTGCCTCTCTCTGGATGGCTCTGCCCCTCAAGCTCCCCAGGCAGGCTCACTCATTTCAACGTTCTCAGCTCAAGTGGCACTCCTTCTGGGAGGGCTTCCCCTCCCCGCAGCCCCAATGCCTCCCAGTGCCTCTATCCCATCCCTCTGCTTTCTTCTTCCTGAACTCTTTCGAACCACCTCGTATTTTCTTTTTTTAAAAAATAGATTTGTTACTGCCTGTCTCCCGCCACACTCCCCCATTCTCTGCCCCCCCCCACGAGTGCGCGCGCGCACGCGCGCGC
>NW_005370223.1:6143902-6146790 GCF_000412655.1 Myotis brandtii
CACACACACACACACATACACACACACACACACACACACACACACACACACACACACACACTACGCTCCATGAGGTCAGAGTCCTGCCTATTCGTTCTCCTGTGTCTCCAGTCTGAAGAACAGTGACTAGCATGGAGCAAGTGTTTAATAAAAACCTACTGAAAAAAACAAACAAAAACAAAAACAAACCTACTGAACAGATGACTGATGCTTCAGGGCCTGCTTTTCTTTCCTTTGTTGGTTCAGACAATGGCATGGCCTTTACGAGTCTCAAATCTGATCACACTTCCCTTGGGCTTAAAAACACTGCCAAACCCCCACAGGATTGCCCTGGGTCCTTAGCGTGACATTCAAGGCCCCTGGTGAGCTACCCGGGCCGTGCTCCCCCGCTTCCCAAACACTTCCTCAGATGTGCACGGCCCTGGCTCTGTGCCTTAGCACCCGCTGTCCCCTCTTCTGGTGTCTTCCTCTTCGTTCAGCTTGGATTCTGACTTAGTTCTTCATTCAAAGCCCAGTTTCTACGTCACTGACTCCAGGAAGCCTTGACTGACTCCTCGCCACCCCCACCCCCACCCCCAAACCCACTGCACCACATGCTTTTATGGTTGCTCTTTTCACACCGTCATGTATTACTTGCTCTCTTCACCGCTTTCTCTATTTGGCTTGACTCCCTGAGAACAACCTCTGTATGGTCAGGGTCTAGCACATCGTGAGCGCCCTGGAACCATTCCACAGTGCCTACCACTCTCCTGCTGGCCTGGTCCCAGCCCCTCGCTGTCCCGGGCAGGGCTCCTGGGAGCTTCACCGGCCTGCTGTTTGTCTGTGGAATGCCTCCTAGCTTTGCCCTCAGGGCGTCTTGTCTTCTAGAATTGCTTGTCTGGCTTCTGACTCACTGAGGTTACCTTAATCCCCTGCATTTATGTGGGCTCAGGTTCCAGTCTCCATCTGTTGACCTGCTGCCAGGGGCTAGTCCGCACTTAGCACAAGTGATAGGTGCTGAAGTAGGACCACGGGCCACCTCAGAGCCAAGGAGGTGAGTTTCAAAGACTGCAGAGAAGTGAAGCAAAATCAGTTCCAACAAGTGTCAAGGTAGCAACCATGACTTCATAGTGGTCCTGAGGTTTCCAGAGGTGTGATGAGTGAGGCCAGATCCTAAGAGGCCAGCCAGAGATGGGTGCTGAAGGCATGGAGGCAGTTGTGTGAGGACAGAAAGAGAGAGATGGAGTCTCCATCTGTTCAGCTGCTATAACAAAAAACCAATGACTGGCCACCTTATAAAATACAGAAATTTATTTCTCACAGTTCTGGAGGCTGGAAGTCCAAGATCAGAAGGCCAGGCCGGTCAATTTCTGATGAGAACCCTCTTCTAGGTTACAGACTGCTGACTCCTTGTATCCTCGCATGGCAGAGAGCAGAGAGAGGAAGCAAGCGCTCTTGGGACTCTTACAAGGTCACTAATCCCGTTCAGAAGGGCTCCACCCTAGTGAGTGCTCATCTAGTCCCAATCACCTCCCAAAGACACACCTCCCAATGCCATCATTTCTGGGGCAGTGTTACAGCATTGGGGGTGGGAGAGTGTGTGTGACACACACATTCAGTCCATAGCAGATGGAGTGGCGGCTGGAGGGCTAGCAGGGTTGAGAGAATGGTGTTGTTGACGTTAGACTAAAGAATCTTCAGCACCGTAGCAAACGCTGCCCATGTTTTCATGGGTCCGGCACTGTTTCTGTCACACCTACTGCCAGGACCTGCATCATCGTTAAATTCTCGGCCCTGTGACATTTTGGGCCAGAGAATTCGTTGTGGGGTGTGGGGAGGAGGCAAGAGGAGGATATTGTAGGATATTTAGCAGCATCTGGGCTTCTACCCACTAAATGCTACCGGTGTCCCCTCCCACACAGTTGTGACCATCAAAATGCCTCCAGACATTGCCAAGTGTCGTCTGGGCGGCAAAATCACCCCCAGTTGAGAACCATTGGTTCAGGGTGTGGGAACCCACTTTGGTGAACATTCGGAGGACAGGAAGTGCCTGGGAATAAACAGCCCCCACCACCTGCAGATGTGGGGCGTGAGCACCCCAGCTCCCTCACCCCTTTGCTGGAGTATTTCCCAGGCCTGTGTTCTGTGATTTCCAGGTGGTCCAGTGCTCACTGAGAGACCTGGCTTACCACCCACACTCGAGCTCAGTGAATTTCTCTTCCCTGTGTCACTCCCTCCCACCCCACCCCCTCACCTACCCTGTCCTCAGTGTCTCCGGGTCTGCTTCTAAGGGAATCCATGCTAAGATAGTACAACTGAAAGCAGGGGAGAGGCATCAGGGAAAAGAAAGAGGTAAATAAGGAAATGAATAGAGCAAGAAAATATACAGCAAGGGAAGAATGAGTCTCAAGTACTGAAAGGAAGATGTGAAGGGGCAGGAGTTTGTGTTGGGGAGGGAGCTGGATCAGGGAGCAGGTGCTGCGGTTTCCACTTCCCCAGGAAAGAGGGGACCAGGTCAGCGGCTGGAGGCAGGGGAAGAAGTACAGCTCTTCCCACTGTTTCAAGAGAAGGTGCTGTTCTTCCAGACGTGGCCGGCATGGTTGAAAAGAGGATTCGTGGTCAAACACTTTGGGGGAATTTGCTTACTATGCTTGATAACGTTGATCAGGGAATTAAACATTCCGATAAGCTAGCTGTTCAACATGAGGCCAGTCTAACTTCTTTTTTTTTTTTAAATCAAATTTATTTAAGAGCCCTTTCTTTCCCTACCTTCCTTCAAAACAAACAAACAAAACCCAAAAGTAAGTAAATAAAAACCCATTCGCATCTCAAAGGCCACCTGTCATCTGTGGGACTCCTCCCAGGACTCCATGAGGGAGTATTCATGAGCCAGCTTAAAGTGGGGTGGG
>NW_005370223.1:6146899-6178056 GCF_000412655.1 Myotis brandtii
TCAGTGTGTATTAACACAGTTTCCTGTTTTTGTTTTGTTTTAGCCAGCAAGATGAACTGCCTTAGGACAAAAGGGCCCATAGACAGGCAGCCAGGAGCCAAAAAGGGGAGAAGGTGAAAGGGACAAGGGCGTTGGTGCTGCAGGCCCGGGGAGTGGCTGTGCCAAGGCCTCGGAGACATGCAGAAGGATGACTCTGTGACCTGTCTCCAAGGATGGGGCACTTGGGTTGAGTCGTGAAGAACAAACAACAGTTTCCTAGGCGGGTGAGAAAGGTAAGGCAATTTCAGGCAAATGGAGTCAAGATGCAAAGGTGTAGAGGGGCATAGAAGGCGGCAACTTCCAAAACTGCCCAGAACTTTAGTGATTGCCAAAAAAAATAAATAAACAAAAATATGGGAGCAGAGAGAAATGGGGACAGGGGGTCCTGGGGGACAAACTCTAGGGGACATTTTCAATCATGATAAGGCAACAAGGATCCCTGAAAAAGGTTTTATTTATTGGTTTTTGATGTTTCAAAAGAGTTTATTATTATTTTCTGGGTAATCTTCCATGTTGGGGTTTATATTTCCTCTTTCACTCAAGATAAATTAAAAGCATATTTTCAGGGAGTAGTGACTTTTTAACTTCTGGTGGGCATTTCTGGGGGGTGAAGAGTCTGTGGCCAAGGGAAGACCAGGGTCTGCCCCAGTTTGTCGCCCCCTCTATCAGTTCTGTGCCAGAAACCCACCTTCCCAGGATGACTTTCGCCAGCATTTCCTACATCTCCCACATTCTCTCTTCCAGGCTCTCCCTCTCCGGACCCCGCTCCTTCCGGTATCCCAGCGACCTGGATCCATCAGCAGGAATCTGCTCTGTTGCCCATCAATTCTCTATCCCTTGGCTTCCTCCCTGGGTGGGGCTGGCGGGGGCCTCCTTCTCCCTGCTTCCTGCGGCTGCTCCCCTGTCTCTTTCTCTTCGCTGCACATCTGCTACCTCTTCTTATCTGGTATTCAGATTTCAGCTTGAATCTGTTTTCCACCTTTTTCTCTTCAAGGTCATCAGTTTGCCAAAGCCAGTGCCCATGAGTCCCTTTCCAAACGTACCTCCCTTGTCCTTTCTGTGGCACATCACACCTGCATGTCCTCCTCCCTGACACCTTCTACCTCCTTAGAGGGTGAGTACATAATCTATCTTCCAAACTGGGCCACTGTTTAAAGAGAAAGGGGCGCTAACTAATTATTACGCCAGGCCAGCTGTCACAAACCAAGACTCTCCCAGGAAAATGTATGGTCTCTCTCTCTCCCTCCCTCTCTTCAAACTCCCCCTCTCCCTTCTCTGGCTGCTCATCCTCAGATGCTTGGATGGGGTCCTTCTCTCCATTCACTCCTTCAGTGTGTCCTGGGCCCCCTCTGCTGTCATGTGACACCATCTCCTTGTGTGACCTTGTCCACCCGTGACTCAGTCCCCCTCTGTCTACCATGTCTTGATTTCTGTACCCCAAATACAACCTCAGGTGCTGACCACAAGTCTACCTGGAAGTCCCAGAGACAGCTCCGCATCTACACCTAAGACCACACGCGTTATCTTAAGCCCAAACGTGTTCTCTTCCTGTTGTGGATGGTAAAGGTGGGTGAGCAGGAAGTGGTGGTAAAGAGCACGGGGTCCAAAGCCACATCCTGGCCATGCATATTAGGGTGATTATTTAACACCTCCAAGCCTCAGTTTCCTCGCCTGTAAAGTGGAGGGAGATAAGAGCACCTACCTCGGGAGTTGGTCATGAGAATTCAATGAGACAGAATGACAGCGGCAGGCGTTTATAGGGCCCGTATGAGCCGGGCACATCGATGCGGCTCACATCTATTATTTCCTTTAACCCAGCCTACTCGAGTAAGTGACATTATTATGCCTCTTCTTCAGATGAGGAACCTGACCCACGGAAAGGTGAAGTAACTTTCTCTGGGTCAGTGGCAGAACTGGGGGGCAAATTTAGCAAGTCTGGCCCCAGAGACGTTTTCCAAGCTCTTCAGCGTTCCCTGTGTGCAAAGTGCACATAGTAGGTGCTCAGCAAATTATCTTCACCTTCCATTCAGTCCACCAAACCATCTAGCCAGGGGGAGGCCTATTTTCCTCATCCTCTCTCACTCTACATCTATCAAGTCCTGCCACTAACCCTTAAAATGCTAGGCGCCATGAATAAAGGTTCCTCCAGCACCATCCTCCCTCACACACACACCCCACCCCCATGCGGGGTACTTTCCCAGAGTTTACCTATTTAACTATTTTCCAATATTCCTAGTTCGATTGCCCAAGATGTCTCAATATTGAGAAGTCAGCTACCAGACAGCAGATGCGAATGGAAAGGCCCAGATCTCTGCCTCGATTAGAAACTTTTCCTTCCAAACCACCACCCTGCTTGCTTTCTTGAAGCCTCGCTGCATTGCCATGAAATCAAGGCCGGGCCTGCCTGCAGGTGGATGGACGAGAGACTTCACAGGGCACAGGTGAACCATCCACAGCTGCGGCCACCCTGACCCACCAGTGTCCAACCAAACCAGCAGCTGACCACAGACACGTGAGTGAACCTGGCCAAGACCAGAAGAACCGCCTGGCTGAGCCCAGAACAAATACATGGTTGTTATTTTCAGCCACTAAAGTCTGGGATGGTTTGTTAGGCAGGAAAAGCTAACTGACACACTTGGGTATGGTATTAGTCAGCCCACGCTGCCGTAAAAAGATGCCACAGACCGGGTGACAAACAACAGGAATTTGTTTTCTCGAAGTTGTGGAGGCCAGAAGTCCAAGAGCGGGGTGCCGGCAGAGTTGGTTTCTGGTGGGGCCTCTCTTCCTGGCTTGCAGATGGCGTCTCACTGCGTCCTCACATGACCTTTCCTCTGTGAGAGCCCAGGAGAGAGGTTTCTGTCTCTTCCTCTTCTTGTGAGAACGGCAGTCCTATCCAATTAGGGCCCCATCCTTGTAACCTCATTCAACATTGATTACATCCTTAAGGGTCCTGTCTCCAAATGCAGTCATGTGGGGGTTTTGGCTTCAACATATGAATTTGGGAGCCATACCATTCAGGTGATAGCAGGTCTTAATCAAGTGGAAGCAGAAGCCATGAGAGCTGCTACGGTCACTTGGAGAAACACGTGAGTGAACCTGGCCAAGACCAGAAGAACCGCCTGGCTGAGCCCAGAACAAATACACGGTTGTTATTTTCAGCCACTAAAGTCTGGGATGATTTGTTAGGCAGGAAAAGCTAACTAACACACTTAGGTATGGTATTAGTCAGCCCACGCTGCCGTAACAAGATGCCACAGACCGGGTGACAAACAAGAGGAATTTGTTTTCTCGCAGTTGTGGAGGCCAGAAGTCCAAGAGCGGGGTGCCGGCAGAGTTGGTTTCTGGTGGGGCCTCTCTTCTTGGCTTGCAGATGGCGTCTCACTGCGTCCTCACATGACCTTTCCTCTGTGAGAGCCCAGGAGAGAGGTCTCTGTCTCTTTTCTTGTGAGAACGGCAGTCCTATCCAATTAGGGCCCCATCCTTGTAACCTCATTCAACATTGATTACATCCTTAAGGGTCCTGTCTCCAAATGCAGTCATGTGGGGGTTTTGGCTTCAACATATGAATTTGGGAGCCATACCATTCAGGTGATAGCAGGTCTTAATCAAGTGGAAGCAGAAGCCATGAGAGCTGCTACGGTCACTTGGAGAAGTGTGAGGGCAGAGGAGACACAGAAGCTAAGGACAAACTCAGGGGACCAGTCGCATTCCTGGGCAAGGAACGGGGTGGGAGTGATAAGGAGACATTGAAGCTAAGCCGCCCACCATGTCACAAAGGAGGAAGTGACCCACAAAGTCAAGTGCAGGAGGCAGAAGTCAGGGACCAAGAAGTGCCCATGGTCGTGGCCAGGTCCTGGGTGACCCTGACACATGTCATAACTGTGGTAGGACCAGAAGCCACATGGCAGGGCTGGGGAACTAAAGAGAAATAAGGAAGGAGTGAGCTGACAAGAGTACTTCTGAGAAGTTTGGATAAGAAGGGATGAGAGGAATGGGGAACATAGAATCAAGAAGAGATATTTTAGGATGGGAGTGGGGGCTGGTACATCTTTATAGGCTGAGAGGAATGAGCAACTGGCAGGAAGAGGTTCATGATGATGGAACAAGGTTTGGAGGAAGCAGAGCGGGGGTGACAATAACCAGCCTTTGCTGGCATTTGCTACAAGCCAGGCCTGTGCCCAGCTCTCTCATTTAATCCTTCCACCAATTCTATGAGGTAAAGGCACATATTAGTCCATTTCACTGATGAGGAAACTGAAGCATGGAGGAGATGAAGAAATCTGCCCCCAGATCACACAGCCCGGAGTGACATGACTGGGATTTGAACCCTGGCAGCCCGACTCCATAGGCTGGGGGATTTGACCTGGATTTTGGCCTGCTTCTAAAATTAACAGGAAAGCAGTGGGGATGGTGGAAGCAGAATCGGTAGGGAGCAAGACTTTGATGGAGATCTTGTGATCCCAGTGGCCTCAATTTCTTTGCCCAGTAGTTCCTAAGGTGCTAAGCATTCGGCCTGGGGTCAGGAGGGAGCAGGGGTGGAGTGATGACGGCCCAGAACAGTATGTGATTGGAGACATTGGGACCCAGGACTGGGCCACGTGCTGGCATGCGGTGCCAAGTTGGGAGTCCGAGTTTGAAGTGATGCCAGTCCTGGGGTGGTGGCATTTCTTCCGCAGCGGGCACAGTGATGTGAGGCTTGCCGAGGGGGTGCAGCCAAAGGATGGGAGCAATGGGTGTTGGTGAGAGTCCATGGCTCTTGACCCTGGACTGGGGTCGAGGCATTTGCAGGCACAGGAGGTCTGAGCCACCTTCCACAGCAATTCCCCCTGACTCTCTGCAGCTGGGGCCTGGTCCCTGGTCAGGACCTCCAATTCCAATCTGGTGTGGAGTTCAAGCTGCGTCTGGGAGGGGAGACGTAAGAGGGGCTGATAGGCCGGGTATACAAAACTAGGAGGAGGAAGTGAGGGGTGAGAAGCAGGGAGCCAGGAGCACATGGAGGCATGAGCACTGGCAGGGGCGGGAGGCTTGCGTGGCATTTCCCAAAGCACACTCTCTGAGCTAGCAGCAGTGTCCAATTAAAAAAAGGGGGGTGGGGGTAGATTCCAAGGGCAAATAAGTTTGGGAAACGTTGGGCTGGAGAGAGTTAAATGAACACTCGCTGCAGGGCTTTTCAGAGCCTTTGAGCTGTCAGTGTGCTCTGAGACTCCGGGAAGAGGAGATGAATCGCCAGGACTTCCCTCGCATGTGACCACAGGTCGCACCCATTCCTGGCAGACCCGGAGGAATGGATGACATGACCCAAGGGACACCACTGGAGAAGCGTAAGCTGGTGGCACAGAGTTCTGCAGTCACACGGCCTGTCCTCCCACACAGGCTCCGTGTGTGTGGCCACCGGCAGGCTGCTCACGTCTGTTCTCACATGTGTAAACCAGCGCTCCTTCATGTTGTCAGGATTAAGGGACGCCTGTGAAGCACGGAGCGCACTGCCTGCCCGGCACCCGGAAACCGCTCATAAAAGGCACTGGAGATCCTCGTGTCCCCTCCAAAATCCTCGACGCCTCCGCCTGCAAAGCCCTGATCGGGGGGCCACGGGTCAGAGCTTCTGTTCTCTACCGAGTTCCTTAGAAGCAAGACTCACTGGCGTTCAAAGCCTGTTACGTGACCAGGGAAAGAGTCGTGGGGGATGGAGGTGGGGGAGAGGGGAGAGAGGATGAGTGAGGGTGAGGGGAAGTTTGGGGGTGAGGGGAGGAGGAGGAGCGGTACTTCCCTTTCCATTCCTGCCCACAGGAGGAGGCTTAAAGAATCTGAAGCGGGTCAGCTGGATTGGCTTCTTGGAGGAGAGTGGGGACAGGGAGGGGAATGGCCGGCCGGCCACCCCTGCGCCCACAGCCCCAGGATTGTGATTGGCAAAGCGGAAACCTCCCTGGGCGAGGCCGGCCTGGAGCAGCTGCAGGACTTGGCCCGGGTCCCAGTCTCGTCCCTCCCGGAGGGCGCTTCGAGGAAGAGGTTCCCAGAAAAGCTCCCGGCCAGCTCTGCTGTGGCTGACGTCAGGGCCTCTCTGGACAGTGGGTGGGTTTGGGGGCGTTCTGCCCCCAAAGGTGTAAAAGGACGCCTCCTCTCTCCAGAGCTCTCTGCCATTTCTTCAGGACCTCGGAGAAGTGGGAACAGACGGTGGTGCCATGGTGGGGGGAGGGGATCTGAATTAGGACCAGCTCCTCACCTCTTCCCTCTGGCCCCTAGAAACCAGCCCCCGTGACTTGGGCGACATAGAAAAGATATAGAAAAGACCGTAGGCCTGACAGTGCCTGCCTTCACATTCCTGGGTCTCCTTTCGTTCTCCTGACCCCTGGGGCGGGGGAGGGGAGGAGGAGATGGCCGCCCGCAGACACCCGCGCGTTGGTATGACTTGGGCGACACAGAAAAGACCGATTGTACGCCTGACAGTGCCTGCCTTCACATTCCTGGGTCTCCTTTGGTTCTCCTGAGCCCTGGGGCAGGGGAGGGGAGGAGGAGATGGCCTCCCGCAGACACCTGCGCGATGGTGTGACCCCCATTTTACAAGCCTCGAGGCCCAGCAGCCTGCTCGGTCGCCAGCAGCATTGGGACCTGAACCCACACGTGCTCACCGCCAAGGCTCCCTCTAACCAGGAGAAGGGCAGGATCCCGGGTTAAACTTCGGGTGTGTGGGGGGGACCCATGTGTAAGTCGGTAGAACATCTCTGATGGAAGGAACGCTAATCCGGCTCTTTGTCCTTCTTAAGGGAGAAGAACGGCGCAGCCCTTGGCGCAGCTCCGCGGGCTCCTCCGACCGGGACCCAACCGGTTTTTCCAGGAGCCGGCACCCCCAGACATCTGCCGCCCCCACCCCTCTGGCTTCGGGTTGCCCGGCTCTCCCCTCGTCTCTTTTTCTAGCCAGGGTGGGGCCCCGGGCTGATGGCCTCGGGCCCAGGGCTGGCCTGGCCTCCTTTCTTGGCAGCTGCCGACCTCCCTGCAGTTTTTGGCCTAGTAAAACCCTTCCGTGCCTGCCCAAGGGACAGCTCTGATTGGCTGCTGTGGGGATGATCTCATCCTCTCCAGAATTTGGGGGTGCTCCCATTTTCCAGGGCTTCACCTTCACCCAAGGAGTTCCCTGTGGCCATCTTTTCTCCCAAGGCCGGCCTGCCCCCGCCTGCCTGTGCTTTGGGGTCCCCCAGCCTGGCTCGGCCCTGGATTCTGTTCTGTTCTCTCCCCACCCCAGGGCTCCTGGGCTGTCCTGGCTGCCCCCGGCTTGGCCCAACCCCTCCTGCAGTTCCCTCTGCCCTCAGATTCTGCCCTTCTGACCCCCCGCGGGAAACGGCATTACTTAAAACAGTCACAACGACCCTGTGCCAGCCCTTCTTTTATTTTATCTCATTGAATTGTCACGATAATCCCACAACGTAAGGATCGTTCTCCCCAGTTTACGGATAAAGGGACCGAGACTTGGAGAGTGGAGGTGACACCCTGGAGGTGGGCAGCTGGTAGGGCTGGCCCTGGCCGGAGTCGGGATCCGGACCCAGGCCTGTCTGGATCCAAAGCCACAACACGGTGTTTGTCAGATTGAGAAATGCTGCTGGCTGCACCCACGTACGAGCGTGATCCTGCCAGACACACAGCCGGCTCTCTGGGAAGAATCAATAACAAATCCCAGCAGCTCTACCTCCCAATCTCTCCAGAATCTGACCGCTTCTACCACAGCCTCTTGGCTGAGCCACCACCACCTCCCACCTGGTTTTGCTGAAACCATCGAAGAGGTCTCCTGCTTCCAGCAGCTGGAGTGATCTTTTAAAATGCCCCTGCTGGTCACGCCTCTCCTCCCCCCTGTGCTCAGAGCCCTCTGGAGGCTCCGTGTCGCGCCCAGAGTCAAAGCCAAAGTCCCCATAATGGACTAGGAGGCCCTTCACACCCGCAACTCCACATCTCCACACCCCCATGGTCTCTGACTTGACTCCTTACTGCTCTCCCCTCTGCTTCCGTCATCCCGGCCTCCTTGCTATTCCTTGAACACGCAGCAAGCCCCTGCCTCGGGCCTTTGCACTTGCTGTACCTGCTGTGTGAGAGGCTCTTCCCCAGACACCTCCCATTCCCTGTGTCCCTTCCAACCTGCTCCCCAACCCTCTGCACTCCCTGCTCTTTTCCTCCCCGTAGCACCATCACCAAGGGACATTCTTTTACTGATTTATTAAGTAACTAGAGGCCCGGTGCATGACATTCGTGCACTGAGGGGGGGAGGTCCCTCAGCCTGGCCTGTGCCCTCTCCCAGTCTGGGACCCTTCGGCAGACATCCCCTGAGGGGTCCTTAGTGCTGCTGCAGAGCCGTGAGCCTGGCTTAGCGCTTAGGGGTCCTTAGCGTTTGCCAGCTGTGAGCCCGGCTTCTGGCTGAGCGGGGCTCCCCTTGTGGGAGTGCACTAACCACCGGGGGCAGCTCCTGCGCTGAGCACCTGCCCCCTGGTGGTCAGTGCGTGTCATAGCGACCGGTCATTCCGACGTTCGGTTGATTTGCATATTAGCCTTTTATTATATAGGATTACCTGCTCCCCCCCGCTAGAAAAATCCCATGAGCATAGGGTTTTTCCATTTGTTTGTTTGTTTGTCTTCGTTGCTGTATGTCTAGTGTCTGGAACCGTACTAGGCACATAGCAGATTCTCAGTAAGTCCTTGTGGAGGAAAGGGAGGAGGATGTGGGTCAGGCGGGAGGCCTCGGGGGGTGTGGTGAGGTGTCTCTGCAGGTGAGACGCTCCCACAGCTCAGCAACATGAGCCCTTCGGGGGGTCTGCTCCCTCGGTCACCCTCCTCGCCCTGTGGTGTCCCCGACCCCACGAAAGGCTGAGCTGGGTCCCAGGTGGCTGAGGGAGGGTTGACACACTGCTGTTCAGAGCTGACCATCTCCTGGCGACGGAACCAAGTCAAAGCCTGACTAATTTAGAGACTTACAAACGGTGCTTTTTAAAGTAAAACAAAAAAAGGTGGCGGTGCAGGTACCCGCATTGCGATGAATCGCTGAGCACTCTGCCTCCCTGCCTCCCTCCCGCGCCTCCTCCCGGCCCCGTGGCACCTGCAGGCTCCCCCTGCACACAGGGTGGCAGGTGTGGGTGTCACTGGGAGAACTAGGAAAGGCGGTGTCTCACACTCAACGGCACGAAGACGGAGGTGCCCTCTCCCCCAAGGCCAGGGCAGCGTGGGTCGCGGTGACTGGCACTGGGGCTGAGGCTCCTGCAGAAGCGCTCAGGGAAACGGGAACATTCCCTTCTGAGGGCAAATGTCTGTCGGCTTCAGCGTGGAGGAAAGACGTGTGCTATTCGAACGTCCCTCCAGAGGGAAGCACAGAAAACAAGAGAGTATAGAGTGGCCCTTGGCTTCCTCGGGGGATAGGAACCCCCAATCGTGTTAATATTCCTTTTAGGAGCTTTTCTACTTCCCCTTGACACCCTAGAGTTCGTCTTTTCCCCCCTCTTTGCTTCTAATTAGCTTGTGTAGGTAATTTTTTATTCTAACATCTACCCCATCTCAAAGCTTTTATTGGTGTGATTGTAAAAATGATACATGTTATGTGTTTTTCATTTGAGAAAGGACAGCAGAGTACAAAAAAGAAACGAAAATTTCCCAGAATCAAAACCTCTGGGAGTGTTTCCTTTTTTTCTAAATCTGAGCAGAAATAAGCAGCGCATGTGTGTGCGAGGAACAGGTGGGGCCGGAGAGCTGTGTCTGCGGCTCCTGGGCCTGGGCCTGGGACTGGGACGTGCCCTGGCTTGGGAAGGGGAGGCGGGCGGATGCCAGAGCTGGTGCTGCAGGAGGAGCGAGGAGCCGGCCAGCCCCCGGGCAGAGACGGGCAGGCCGAGGCCTTTGCCCAGGGCGAGAGCCTTGGGTATTGGAAGGGGGCGCATCTGCATAGGAAGCTCAGCTTCTGAGCTCGGAGCCTGTGGAATCAGGCCTGCGTTGTGTGTGTGTCTATAAGTGTGTAAGTCTGTGTGCATGTGTGTGTGCACGTATGTGTGTGAGGAGACAGAGGAGGTCCTAGCAGCCACAGACACAGAGAGTTGTTTCACTAGGGCTGTTTCACTAAAAGCTCTGTAAGCCCTGGCTGGCGTGGCTCAGTTGGTTGGCATGATCGCATGCACCGAAAGTTTGCTACAGACAGAAAGGCCTTCCAGGGAGATGCCCGTCTGCTGAGACCCAGGTCGGAGCAGGAATTAGCCAGCGGGTAGGGGAAGGTGGAAGGGAGAGGAGAGGGAGGGTCTTGGGCAGAAGGATGAAGAGTTTGACCGCCTGAGAGTCCAGTCCACTCAAGCCCCTACACGTCAATTCACTGAGTCTGGACCCCGTTAGATGAGGAGGGAGTGGGAACTGGTCATAAGGGCTCCACCAGGTCAGTAGGGACCCTTGAAGGGCGGTCCAAACTCACCTGTGCTTTCAAAGGATCCCGTCGGTGACCAATGGGAGTGACAAGGCCCGAGGAGACGGACCGTGACACATTGTGACTGTCCAGGTGAGAGACTGCGGTGGCCTCAGCTAGGGTGTTGGTGGTGGGAACGGTGTCAAAGGGACAGATTCCAGAATTACTCAAGAGTGAAAGTGACAGGAGCCAGCCATTGTCCTCGGGGTTCTCACACACACACTGCATTCACATCAGACACGTATAGACCACGCAAGACGTGTGGCAATGGAGGTACACCCAGCCGCCAGAGGGGTACAAAATGGGGCTTAGCAAGGCTGGCAGGAGGGGCTGGGACACAGGGAGGGGCTCCTGTGTGTGTGTGGGGGGGGGTGCAGGGACCTTCTTGGGGCTCCGAGGGGCATGGAGGCGGTGAGGTGCCTGCAGGGTTGATTGGATGGGGCAGCTGGAGCCCAGGATGGTCGATGAGCTGGGCTGGGCCCAGGGGAGAGAGAGGAGGAGGAGTGAGTGGGAGAAACTTTGCAGGAAGTGCCTCGGCTGAGGAGGGAAGGGCTCCATGGCCGCTCGGGGGCAGGACCGCAGCCGTGACCTGTCAGGCCTGGGCTGCTGGAACAAGGCCGGCGTGGCCCCCGGTGCAATGAGGTCACTGAATCCGCTGCCCTTCCCACAGTGTCTGCTGCGGCCAGACCCCAAGTCATGCAACCACTTCATCCTCACCATCACCGCCGCCCGCAATATTCCTCCCCGTTTTACAGAGCGGACACTGTGGTTCAAAGAGGCCCAGAGACTCACCCAGGGCCCACGTGATGTGCAGCCATGAATGCAACACATCTTTTTTTTTAAATATATTTTTATTGATTTTTTACAGAGAGGAAGGGAGAGGGATAGAGAGTTAGAAACATCGATGAGAGAGAAACATCGATCAGCTGCCTCCTGCACACTCCCCACTGGGGATGTGCCCCCCTGGACTGGAATCGAACCTGGGCCCCTTGAGTCCGCAGGCCGATGCTCTATCCACTGAGCCAAACCAGCCAGGGCCATGCAACACATCTTGAGAGCCCACTCGGTGCATGAGGGCTCAGTATCAAGGTGTGAGTGTGTGGAGAGAACATCGAGCGGTGCCTGGGACAAAACGAGGATTTCCCAAGTGTTTCCTGCCCGTGTGTGTGCCAGGCACAGTGTCAGGGCCTGGAGATACTGTGGTTAACAAAGCAAAGCCCCAAGGACCTGGGTGTCCTGTGAGGGCGTAGACATACAACACAGCTCGAGGAGAGGCCCGAGGAAAGCGGGTGCCTTGGTATGAAGCCCCCAGGCTGATCCCAAGGCCCAGACCCCTGGCCCACAAAGCAGGTGAGGGCTCAATATCAAGGCGTGAGTGTGTGGAGAGAACATCGAGCGGTGCCTGGGATAAAACGAGGATTTCCCAAGTGTTTCCTGCCCGTATGTGTGCCAGGCACAGTGTCAGGGCCTGGAGATACTGTGGTTAACAAAGCAAAGCCCCAAGGACCTGGGTGTCCTGTGAGGGCGTAGACATACAACACAGCTCGAGGAGAGGCCCGAGGAAAGCGGGTGCCTTGGTATGAAGCCCCCAGGCTGATCCCAAGGCCCAGACCCCTGGCCCACAAAGCAGCAAGCACCAGTGGCCGGGAACTGGGTCCCCAGCTGGCGTCGATGCGGCGTGAGTCACGGCGGCCCCTCCAGGCCACGGCTTCTTTACCCGAAGGAGCAGGGGCAGGCTGGAGCAGGGATTCCCAAACTTGTTCTAGCCGAGGAAGTTTGTAGTCCAACACGACCTTAAACCAAACCCACTGTGCAAACACACACACACACACAGGCTCGCTGCTCTGACTGAGGCAGAACTGCCCCCGCTCCGGCCCCTTGCTCGCCCCCCATTTTCTTCCTCCTCTGCTTCTCCCTTCCCCTCAACAGACCCTGAGGAGCCTCAGAATTCCCAGGGCTCCTCGAAGCCCCATGGGAAAACCACGGGACCATAATAGGATTTGGCATTAAATGAGCACTTCCGAAGAGCTACGCTGATTACGTATGCCAACTCATTTAGTTTTTGCAACAACCCTAAGAAGTCATCATTTTACCAGTGAGGAATCTGAGGCTTAGAGGGGCCACTCAATCAATCCATCCATCCATCCATCCATCCATCCATCCATTGCTGCTTGTTAATCACGGTCTGGCCCCTGCCCAGCTGTCCAGCCTCACTGCTCCCACCCCCTCACACCCACACCCACACCCACACCCAATGATGTGGGTTTAGATCCCAGGCACCCCTTTCCCACCCCTGGCCCTGGCCCATGCTTTTCCCTTCCGCTCCCAGTGCGTTAGGTTCCCCTTGCTGCTGTTAACAAGTTGCCACAAACGCGGGGGCTGAAAGCCACACGCACGTGTGCTCCGCAGCTCGGGGAGTCTGCCGTCCAAAGCGGGCCAGCGGGGCTTTGCTCCCGGAGGCTCCAGGGGGAGAATCTGCCTCATGCCTTTCCCAGGCTCTGGAGGCTGCCTTCCAGCCATGGCATCACTGTGGCCTCTGCATCGCCGTCACTGCCTCTCTGACCCTCCCGCCTCCCTCGTGTAAGGGCCCCTGCGATCACACTGTACACACCCAGATACTCTGGGAGTCTCCCATCTAGCACCCTAACCTGCATCACCTCTTTCTTGCCAGGAAGGCAACCTATTCATAGATTCTGTGCACATCTTGGGGGACATCATTCATTCGGCTGTCACACCTCGTCACCCCACATTCATCCTTCAGGTCTGAGCTGAAAGGCCATGATCTGGAGGAAGCCTGACCTCTCTGATAAGACTGTTTGGTGATGGGGGCGGGGGGTGGTCTCACAGTGTAGCATGTGTTTGGATGCTGTGTGATTAACACCATGACTCTAACTACACTTCCAGAGGGTGGGGGAACCACTTTGTGTTCCCACTTGTGTTTTCAGCAGAGCCCGGCACACAGTCGAGGCTCAATTAACACGCGCCAAATAAATAGACGAACAAATAAAGGAGCTGGCCTGCGGTCACAGAAGCGAGTAGCAGAGGCAGGATTTGAACCTGGGTCGAGGGTCGACAGAGTCCTGTGCTCTTAGCCTTACATGAGATCGCCTCTCACAGACCCACCGTCACACAGGTGCAGGGGGCGTGCTTAAGTCTCCAGCGTGACCTCCCACCAGCTTCGTGGTTGGCTGGCCAGCCTGCGCTCGAACACCTCCTCTGGGGCCCCCCAGTCCGACATCCTGAGTTTTAAAACATGGTCCATGGTGTGGGGGTAGGAGCTCTCCGGGGGAGCCTGGGGCGCGAGGAGGAGGGGGCCAAAGGCATGCCCACTGGAGGAACCGGAAGGTCATGCCAGTGAGGAAAGGAGCTGGCAGAAGCCCAGAGGAGGTGTGGGAAAGAGCAGAATCATGGAACCAGAGGAGCCAGCATGCCCATCCTGGAAGAGGCGGCTCTCAGGGCAGGAGCAGGCTGGGAGGCCCAGGGCCACTGTCCTGGCAGGGCCGGCTCTGTTGGCCTGCAGCAGGGTGAGTTCAGCGAACTGCATGGGGGCTGGAGAAGGACTGGAGGCTGAGTGGGTGCTCCCAGGATTCGGGAGGAAACGGGAGGAGACCACACACTTCCCTTCTGGGAGGGAGAGAGCAGGGTGGTTGCTAGGAGGGGCTGCGGAAACAGGGGGGGTTGGGGGGGACAGCGGAGCCTTGTGTGGGTTTGCAGGCTCCTGGGAAGAGCCTGGAGGAAGCAGGAGAAACAAGAAGGAGGGTATGGTGTGGGCGGGCACCTGATTGCACAGGGAGAGTCCGAGGTGAGGCGGCACCCATGCAGCTCCGCCAGTGAGAGGTGGGGGACCAGCCTGTGGCTCCGGGCCCTCCTCCCACTGGGCATCTAGGCTCGGGCCTGGGAGCCAAGCTTTCTCTCTCTGCAGGCTCTGCTTGGGAGAGGCCCCTGGGAGCTGGGCCTCAGGCCACTGAATGCAAAACCACAGCACAGCCTCCTGCACAGAGGCCTGTGCTCTCGGGGCTCCAGGAGGCCTCGGAGGGCCCTGCCCTGGGCTGCGAGTCCTGGGAAGCCACCGCAGCGCAGTGCCCCTCCTGCCCCACTTCAGAAAGTTCTAGAACTACCTTCCTGACCCCGTGGGGTCTGACAGCCATACTGTGAAGACATGAGTCCAATTTTGAGCTCTGGACCCTTTGACAGGTTGGTGAAACCTGCGGACCTTTTCTCAGAATAAATGCATAAAATAAAATACACGAGTGACCAACGAAACCAGTGATATTGAGAACAGTAACCAGGGCTTGTTCGTAAAACCAAACTTTTAAAATCACAACATATGTGCTTCTCTACCAGATGCATTAAAGAGTAAGGTCTAGCCCTCGCCGGGTTGGCTCAGAGGATAGAGCGTCGGTCTTTGGACTGAAGGGACCTGGGTTCAATTCTAGTCAAGGGCACACGCCCGGGTTGCGGGCTCGATCCCCAGTAGGGGGCATGCAAGAGGCAGCCGATCAATGATTCTCTCTCATCATTGATGTTTCTCTCTCTCTCCCTTTCTCTCTGAAATCAATAAAAAAATATATATATATAAAAGAGTAAGATCTAGCCATTGGCCATGCTTTTGGAATAGTGATGAACATAAACGGCATTTGGAAATATCTGCAACCTCTGTGATATGCAAACGCTTCCCTTCCTCTCTGAAATCAATAAAAAAAAGAGTAAGATCTAGCCATTGGCCATGCTTTTAGAATAGTGATAAACATAAATGGCATTTGGAAATATCTGCAACCTCTGTGATATGCAAATGTCTGTGATTTGTTTCTGGTGACAGTCACAGATCCCACCACGATCGTGGCCACTGCCTATAGTCGTCCTGGGAGGAAAGGCTCGGTTTGAGGTAGAGGTTAGTGAAAATAAATTTGTCATTTTTACCCACCTAAGATCTTGGACTCCCTGAATTCTAACCATGACCTTAAAAATGTTAAGAACTTTTGTTCTATAGCAAGAATCGAAAGCCCCAGTGCCTGCGGGGCCAGATGGGTGGCCTCCTGGGGGTGAGAGCAGGAATGGCTGTGGACTTGGGACCACGGAGGACACCCTGGCCTTCCGAGGAGCAGCCCAGCTCAGCTCCTGGGACAGCAAGCCTGCTCACGCTCGCATTTGTAAGGAATGCCAGAAATACCAAGTCTCCTGTCGATTGCCTAATTTTTAAATGTTAGCAAAACATTCACATTGTAAAGGATGCTTTGGGGCCAAACATAACACAGCTGCTGGCCAGCTCAGCCTGCAGACGGCAGGTTCTGGATCCCGGCCAGCTGGGGTCCTGCGTGGGGTCTGGGCATCCCCCTCCTGGGCTACAGTCTCCCGTGAGAGTCCCGTTGGATCAAACGTGGCCATGGCTCCAGTCTAAACATGTCCTAGGCCATCACCCCAGCAGTAAATGGCCACATTAAACCCAGCAATTGTCAACTGTGCCACCTCCGGGGTTGGGCTTCCCCTCTGCCCGGGGCTGCCAGGGCCAGGGCTACGTCCCATGTGCACTGTTCCATGCAAGAGGCCAGGTCAGAGCCAGAGGCCCGCGTCTCGTCGTAGCTCTGCCACTCAGCGGCCCAGTGACCATGAGAAGCTGGGAGTCTCTCTCGGCCTCCAGGAGCTCACTTACAAAACGGTTTACTGGGTTCATGGCAGGATGCCATCCCCCATGAGAGGAATCCTGGTTCTTTCTATCGAGTTTCTTTCTGTTCTCTGCTTCCGCCAGCTGGGTCCCTGTGGGGTTAGGGGTGCAGAAAATGAGGGAAGCCATATTTGTCCCCAAATGTCTCATAATGGGATGATATCTGTTAAATGCCTAAAGCAAGAGCGTATCTGTTCAATGTCTGACTTACTCTAGCAATGATCACTTTGGAAGGACCCAGGGCCTGGGCAGGTAGCTCGGGTTCTCTGGCAGCACTGAAATCTAGGTGTCTTGCCGGTTTAAGAGGGGGAGGGAGAGGAGCCACAGGCCTCAGGGACGCTGGCTGCTTTCGGTTTGTGCTCCTGTTAGGCCCAGATCCCTGGGGTTTCACTCTCATTGCCACGTGGTGCACACTGATGTTCCGAGCTCCCAGCAGTAGGTTCTCAGGGGCCGGGTTGTTATGGGAGCTGGGAAATGAGAGGGGATGAGATTCCTGCCACCACACTGTCACATCAGAGCCTTAAAAAAAGAGAAGCAGCAGCCCTGTGGCTCCGTGGGAGTTTTGCCTGCGTTTTCCGGGTAATTGCTCACCCCCGCCCCTGAGAGCTGGGCTGTGGCAGGCGCTGCGGGTGGGGGTGGTAGCGAATGTCTGCCTCCTTCCCCTTCCGGCCCAGTCATCCCCGGGCCGGGCCGGTGGGCTGCCTGGGGAAGGGGTGGGGGAGCCTTCATCCCACAAAGGCAGGCAGGTGAGAATGAATGAGGGCCCTGGGGAAGGGAGGGCCACAGGGGGACACTCCATTAGGGGGGGCACAGAGGAACACCAGGAGCCACTGGCGGCAAATGGAACTTCAAGAGGCACACACGGGAAGCAGACGCAGTGGGTTCAAGGCCCGGCCATGCCCTCGTGCAGCTGCGAGAACCTGAGCAGATACTTACTAGTAGATCCCTCCCTATCTCCGAGCATCCACCTGCCTCCTGCTTTATTATGAAGATGAATAAATGAATACGGGGGAAGCGTTTAGAGTGGCTCAAAGGGAAAAACTGTGTTTCTTCTACACTCAGAATACCTCGGACACCAACGTGTGCAGATGTTTTTCAACTGTCTGCACAGTGTTCCAGCTGTTGGCACTTCGCCAACGGGGTGTCCTGCAATTCTCTTCCCACCCAATTGCTTGGAGCTGGTGCAGACCCCACAGGTTGAGGCCTCAGTCCTGCAGGACTGCCCCCCCCCCCCCCCCCCCCGCCTTCAGTTCAGATGCCAGTTACAAGTCCCAGGCTGTCACTTGGACTTCTGACCCACTGCCTATAAATTGGGGTTTGCTAACTCGCTATAATGGCCCACAGAATTCAAGGGAGCACGTATTTACCTTTACCAGCTTATTACATAAGAACGGATGCAGATGAGGCGTCCGTAGGCAAGGTATGGGGGACGGGGAGCAGAGCTTCCCTCCCTCCAGGTGCACCACCCTCCCCGCACCCTGATACGGGCACCAACACAGAGCTCTCCAGACCACGTGCTTCAGGGACCTTCACAGAGGGTTCAGCATGTGGGCGTGACCCACCATTAGCTCCATCTGCAGCCCGCTCCCGCCCCCAGGGGATGGGGATGGCACTGAGCGTCCCAAGCTTCCAGTCATGGCTTGCTCTTTCTGGTGACCAGCCCCGTCCGTCCGGGAGCCCACCAGGCGTCACCTCATGAGAACAAAGGACACTCCTGTCAACCAGGAAATTCCAAAGGACTTGGGAGCTCTGTGTAAGACACTCCTGTTAGCCCATCACTCAGGCAACAACAGGGCTTCAGGAGCTCTGAGGCAGAAATTGGGGTCAAAGACCAAATATTGATGCTTCTAGCACCCCGATCACTCAGGGGATGAGAAGGGTTTTAGAGGCTGTGTTCCAGGAACTGGGGCCAAACACCCAATAGATGTCCTACTATCCCACAGCAGCACATCCCGGTGCTCAGCACGTGGCAGCTCTTACTCCCCGGTCAGCAGCATCCTCTGCTGTCCCTGAGGGGGAGACCGTCCACCTGCTCAGCCCTCCGGATCAGGACTTCCCCTGTGAAAACACTCAGGTCATTGGACCTGAGACCCTTCTGTCCCCAGGCTGATGCTCTAACCACTGAGCATGCTGGCCAGGGCTGGCTTTCGTTTCAGAAGAACCCCTCCATCTGCCAAGCTGAGAATAAACTGTGGAAGGTGAGGCTGGAATCAGGGAGACCGGTTAGGAACTATTGCAAGAATCCAGATGGGAGATGGTAGCAGCATGGACAAGACTGGTGACTGGCAGGGAAGGGGTGAGGAGTGGCCCGTTTCCACATGATTTTGAAGACAAAGATGATGGGAAGTGGGATCTGAGGGACAGAATGGAGAAAGGATGAGTCTGAGGTCTCTCTCAGGCCTAAGTAGCTGGAAAGATGGGAACGCCTAGGGAGGAGGAACTTTTCTGGATGAGATCGGGATTTGGGGTCCGGACATGTTAAGCCTGAGATGTTTCTGAAAGTCACATAGACAATTGGATACACGAGCCTGGAGTTGGGGAAGAGGTCCAGCCTGGAGAAATTAAACGGGAGCCATCCAGATATGGTTGGTATTCAAGGCCAGGAGACCGAGAGAGATGGCCATGGGATTGTAGACAGAGAAGGGGCCAAGGTCTGGCCTCTGGAGCTTGGCAGTGCTTGGGTCAGGGAGATGAAACAGTGGAGCAGCCATCGAGGTGAGGGGGAAGCCAGGGGAGTGTGGTGTCTGGAAGCCAAGGGCAGACGGTGTTTCCAGGGAGTAGTCATCTGGGTCCAATGCTGCCGATGGCTTAGGGAGATGAGAGAAGTGATCATCGCGTTAATGGCATGGAGATCTCTGAGGATCTTATCACTAGAAGTTTCTGTGGGCTGGCGGGATGGAAGGCTGGCGGGAGTGGGTCTAAGAGAAGAAGAGGGGAGGAACTTCGGTCAGCGAGTGTAGACTCTCCTGAGGAGTTTGCTATGACGGGGGACAAAGAAAGGGACAGCAGCTGGTGAGGGAGGCGGGGACAAGAGGGGTCTGAAGATGGAGACATAACAGCATGTCTACATGTTGATGGGAATGACTCCACAGAGAGGGGGAACTAATGGTGCAGGAGAGGAACAAGAGGCACTCGGGTGACGGGCTTGAGTCGGGTTGGGATTTGGACACGGTGGGAGGGTTCGCCTGGGACCTCCTTTGGCTGTTTGGAGACGTTTATGAGCCCTTCTCAGAACAATGTCCTTAAAATCATGAGATTACCAAGGAAAACAACTTTATTGAAAAATTATAAAAATATTAAAGAATTATGATCTAATAACGCAGATGCATTCAAGAACAATCTAGTAACAGGTCTAATAAAGGACCCTGCTTTCAAAGTAACGATGATGAGAATAAACGGCATTTCACAGTATCTGCAACTGAAGGTGATTTCTATTGGAGACGAGGTCACAGATGCTGCCGATATTTCTGTGTTGGTGGCCTGATGTCATAATGGAAGGAAATGCTAGTTTTCAGGTGGACCTTGGTGGAAATCAAGATGTAATTTTTTTCCCCATGAAGGTTCAGAGAGCCTGGATTCTGACCAGCCCCGTTTAGAACATCTGGAATGTTTGGAACATCCAGTTTTAGAACATCTGTGTTTGGGGATGGTAGGAGAACAAGACAGAAGAAAACTGCACTCACACATAGCCACACGAGGCAGAGCTGCCCTGTCAGACTGTGATGTGAGAGAGAATGAAAGTGCTGTCTCATTCACACTATCATCTTTTGGGGCCTTTTGTTATAACAACGTATCCTGCACCCTAACAGAGAGGCGGACGGCGACGGAACAATTTTCAATCCGCAACAGCATGCGTCCATTGATTGCCGCGTCCCAGCGAGGGCCTCTGGACTGCCAGCCTGGGAACTCAGGACTGAGACCTTCCCATCCCACCGTGCGCCTCCCGATGCCCAGGCCTGGGCCTCCTCGTGGCCACCCCCATCTGGGCCTCAGCGAAGTCCACCTGTTTCCTGTTCTTGGCCTGGGCAGGCTGTGCCCTGGCCTCACCCTTGATGTGACTGGCTGACAGAAGAACAGCTGCCGCTCCCCTCCCCTCGCCCCCTCCCTCTCAGGCGCAGACACACCCAGACAGACCTCAGGCAGATCCCTGACTACAGTTAGCAGGAATGTTAGCCGAGGACTCGGGCTGGTTGGGCCATGACTGCTGGCAGGATCCCAGGATTCCGAGGGGGTCTGAACTGGAGTTGACTGTGCAGCTGGGAGCAGCAGCAATGCCCTTAAAAAGGGAAAGGAGAGAGATGCCAAGGAGAGAGACAATGCCTGCGCCAGGAGGACAGAACTCTCACCAGGTGGGCAGAGGGAACAAAGTCAACAATCATAGCAACGAGAGCCACCATTGACTGAGTACCTACTATCAGCCAGGACTCTTCTAGAGCTTTCCATACACAGCCTCTCTTAACCCTCACAGCAGCCGCCCACCCCGAGTTAGATTTTACCAGCTTCACTTTACAACAATGCAAACCGAGGCTCAGAGAGGTTGAGTCACTTGTTTAAGGTCACACAGCCAGGGAACTAATAAGCATTCAAACCTCTTTTTATATATATAATTTTTTTTCTAGATTTCAGAGAGGAAGGGAGAGGGAGAGAGAGATAGAAACAGCAATGAGAGAGAAACATTGATCAGCTGCCTCCTGAGCCCCCTGGGGAGTCTGAGCTGGCCTTTTTCTCCGAACCTTGGTTTCCCTCACCCAGACCTCCCAGGGCTGCTTGAACCTGCTGACCCCGGTGAGCCACAGATCCCTGCTGTCACTTGCTCCCCTCCACCTCTGCCTGAGGCTGCCCTCGCCTCCCTGACCAAGGTCTCAGATGCTGTCATTAAGGCCTGGTGTCTCTCTTTCCAGCTCTTCGCAGAATTCCTTTGGGTCCCTTCCATTCTCAAACAGCTCCTCCCCTGGGGCAAGCCGGCCCCACCAGCCCCAGCCTCACACCCTCCCAGGTTTAACTGCAGAGGGAAAGCCTCAGCTCTACCCTCACTGGGTCTCCTTGGCTCTCACTGGGTCATTTGCTCCTCCCTGAACAGATCCGGGAGCCAGGAAACCCAGGGAGGGAGGAGATAGGGAGAGATCCCCCAAAGCAAAACCTTGTGCTACTGCTGCAAAGGGGGCAATGGCCACTGAGAGGCAAAGCAGCAGGTAGGCCTGCACCTGCCCCTCATGAACCCCGTGGTGGTCTTGAACTGTGCTTTCCTCTGTTCGAGGAGCCAAGGCCAGAGGCAAAGCCCCCTCTCCTCCCCCCGTATGGCTCCATGTCCCCCTTCCCTGACCCACATGCAGGCTCCTGCTGGCACTGCCCTCAGCTGCACGCCTGTCCCCTTCTAAGGGAAGCCTGTCTCTAAAGGGCTCTGCACGGTGGACGGCCCTTTGAGAACCACCACACAGGAACTTGTTTCGATGCCTAGCACGGCCTCTGTGTTCTGGGTCTGGCTACGGCTGCATGGGCAGCCTGCGTCACAAGGAGCCCGAGAGCTGGTCCCTGCACCCTCAGAGCTTGGGGGGGGGGGGGGGCCCCGGCCTTCACCAGGAGGACTGCCACCTCAGCTCTGTGGTCTCCAGCTGTGGGACTAAGCTCGGAGTCTTCATTTTCTCATCTGCAAAATGGGGTGAGTTATACTTCCCTCTGGGATAAATGAAGCCACATGTGAAAATTGAACAAAATTCCTGAGGCCTGGATCAGTGCTTCTCAAACTATCTGTGAAAAAGAACAGTTTGGGGTGTTTTTTCTTCTTCTTATCTGTCATGAACCAGTGCTTATGTAAAACACAATAAAAATGAAAAATTAAATTTAAAAAGATATAGAAAATACAAGCTGTAATTTTCACTATTATATTCAACCAAAATGAAATTATTCTGTCATATAGCTTTAAAGTTTCTAAAGGCTCACTCTCGGTCTGGTAACACTTCCAGACCAGGATAAATCCATGGACCACACTTGAGTGGCACAGATCTCGGGGGCTCCCCACAAATGGCTTTTAACTGTCCCATAATGCACTCTTGTTTATGTGATTATTGTTTCCAAACTGACTTTTCTCTTCCCCCTTTTGCAATTCCAGGTTTTATTGGAGCATGAACTAGGCTTGTTGATTGGCTCAATGGTGGAAACAGAAAGTTGTGTGTGAGGCCAGGAGTGGTTCAGCATCACCCCTACCCAGGATGTCATAAGCAGCTGCAGCAGACGCATGGACTCTGATCTCACCAGGTTTTATAACCTCGCAGTGTCAGAGGCTGCTGGTTGTTCTCCAAGATCCACTTTCCCCTTCTTCCATAATAATAGAGTTTTAGGTAGGAACATGGTTGCCCAGCCAAAGACTACATTTCCCAGCCTCCCTTGCAGCTAGGTGTGGTCATATGACTGAATGTGGCCAATGGTCTGTAAACAGAAGTGATTTCTGTTCTCTTGATTGGGTAAGTGCTCCCTGTCTCCCTTTTCTCCTTCCCATCAGCTGGTACATCACAAGAACTAAAGTAACTCTGGAGCCAGAGGTGGAACCTATGCAAAGAGAATGGTAAAGTCTCCCTAAAAACTCTGGACAAAGAAACTCCTATTTTATCCTAGCCACTGTATCTGGAGGTTGTTCTGTCGCAGTAGCCTGGCCTGGGACCTACTACTGACATGAGCAGTGGCAACAGACCCGAATTCTCAACCAGGGTTGACTTGGAGACCTATAGTGTCTGTCTCTTAGTTTTGAAGCAACGCTTTCAAGCAATTGTCATGGGGCCACCAAGGGCTGGGCCCGTGCCGAAAGATCTCAGAGCCTTCCTGCCTGGCAGAGAATGTGCTCTGACCTCTGGCATGCCCTATGACCTTGACAAGGTGAGACTGTCCTGTTGAAAGGGGTGTGGTGGGAAACCAGCTTTGATTCTGCAGGGTGAGCTCTCTGGGTGGGCAGGGTGTTAGGCAGCAAATGACTCAGAAGGTAACTGCTGCCTGCCACAGGTCCTCAGGGAGTTTTGACTCACTGTCTTGGCCAAATAGGAGTTTTAAGAGGCAATAGAAACAGCCCTGGCCGGGTAGTTCAGTGGGTTAGAGTATCATCTCGATTCACCAAGGTTGCGGGTTAGATCCCCAGTCAGGGCACATATAAGAATCAACCAATAAATGCATAAGTAAGTGGAACAACAAATCAATGTTTCTCTCTAAAATAAAAAAAAGAAATAAAAAATAAAGATAAATAAAAGAATAAGCATTTTTTTAAAAAGAGGCCATAGAAATAAAATTAAAAAAAAAGTAAGGAAGCAGAATTGGAAAATTGGAAGACAGATTCCCAGGATATCAGAGGCACTTCCTGTGGCCACAGACCCCTACCTGTCCTCAGCTGACCCAGCCACAGTTGGAGTCTGAGCGCTAGAAGAGGGTCCAGTGGCACAGTTGGCTGCTAACCCAGCTTCCCGATCCTAGTCATAGCTGCTTGGGTCCCCTGCAGGCAGGAGAGGGGCACATGGGCAGGAGGATGGTTGACAGCCAGGGGACCCAGCTGCCTTGCCGAAGCTCCGCCCACTCCGAGAGGGCTCTAGGGCCACCCCGTAAAAAAAGAAATAAAAATAAAGATAAGTAAAAGAATGAGCATTTAAAAAAAAAGAGGCCATAGAAATAAAAAAAGTAAGGAGAGCAGAATTGGAAAATTGGAAGACAGATTCCCAGGATATCAGAGGCACTTCCTGTGGCCACAGACCCCTACCTGTCCTCAGCTGACCCAGCCACAGTTGGAGTCTGAGCGCTAGAAGAGGGTCCAGTGGCACAGTTGGCTGCTAACCCAGCTTCCCGATCCTAGTCATAGCTGCTCTTCGGCAGCACATATACTAAAATTGGAACGACACAGAGAAGATTAGCATGGCTCCTGCACAAGGATGTCACACAAAACAAAACAAAACAAAACAAAGCAAACAAAAAAACCTTCACTGAAGAAGTTATAGACCTGGGCATGATTACCCTCCATGACCTGCACAGTTAGGAATTTTATTTTTTGTTAGTCCTCACCTGAGGATATTTTTGTGGAACAACAAATCAATGTTTCTCTCTAAAATAAAAAAAAGAAATAAAAAATAAAGATAAATAAAAGAATAAGCATTTTTTTAAAAAGAGGCCATAGAAATAAAATTAAAAAAAAAGTAAGGAAGCAGAATTGGAAAATTGGAAGACAGATTCCCAGGATATCAGAGGCACTTCCTGTGGCCACAGGCCCGTACCTGCCCTCAGCTGACCCAGCCAGAGCTGGAGTCTGAGCGCTAGACAAGGGTCCAGTGGCACAGCTGGCTGCTAACCCAGCTTCCCGATCCTAGTCATAGCTGCTTGGGTCCCCTGAGGCAGGAGTTGGGGCACGTGGGCAGGTGGATAGTTTAGACCAGTGGCATTTAAATATGTAAAATAAATATCAAAAATATAAATCTTTGTTTTACTATGGTTGCAAATATCAAAAAATTTCTATATGTGACACGGCACCAGAGTTAAGTTAGGGTTTTTCAAAATGCTGACACACCGAGTTCAAAAGGTTCACCATCACTGCCCTAGTCAATGGCCCCCTCCCGAGCCTGCAACCCGGGCATGTGCCCTTGGCTGGAATCGAACCTGGGACCCTTTAGTCCGAAAGCTGACACTCTATCCACTGAGCCAAACCAACTAGGGCTGAAGATTTTTTTTTTGGCTGACTCACTTTCCCAGTTTCAGAGTAAGTATGGCCCTAGAGGGAATTAGACGCAACTACTGAATTCATTTTACTAAACACTGATTGAGGGATTTTATGAGCTGGCTTGGGGTTGAGGGTACAGAATAAGAAAGACTCCACCTTTGCACCAAGGGTGATCAGGCTCTTTACTGTCTACGTAAAAAATGTCCCAACATGTAGAGAATTTTTATTAGAGTTTATTTGATCTCTTATTTGATGACATATGCCAGGAGCAAGATCTCAAATGCTCTAGAGAATAATAGTTTTGCAGCTTCTTGCATGCATTTGAAATTAAGGAGGGGTCATCAGGAAGATTGGAGAAAGCAAGGCAGGATTGGATTACAGGATAGTTAAGATTATGTGCTCTCTTGAGGGTTAATATCCCCTTTGAAGGGTATTTCAAAGGTGTGTTAACCTAGATGCACAGAAACAATGAACAGGGCTTGCTTAAGGCAAGGATGAGGCTTTAACTAAAAAGTTACATGCCTAGGGCATGACTATCCTATATAATAAAATGGTAATATGCAAATTGACCCTAATGGAGGAACTACCAGAACGACTGCTTGACCAGTCACTATGAGGTGCACTGACCTCCTCTCATTCCCTTTTCCCAGCTGGCAGGCTCCCATTGCCTGATGGCAAATGGGGAACCGGGGGTGGGTGGCGGGGGAAGCGGGCGGAGACCTGGGCATGATTACCCTCCATGACCTGCACAGTTAGGAATTTTATTTTTTGTTAGTCCTCACCTGAGGATATTTTTTCCATTGATTTTTAGAGACAGTGGAAGGTAGGAAGGGAAAAGAGAGAGAGAGAGAAACATTGATGTGAGAGAGATACATTGATTGGTTGCCTCCCGCATGTGCCCTGACCAGGGCTGGAGATCGCACCTGCAACCCAGGTACACGCCCTCGACAGGGAATCAAACCTGCGACTCTTCAGTGCTTGGGCCAACATTCTAACCACTGAGCCACACCAGCCAGAGCCCCAGTTAGGAATTTATGATCAGATCGCCCTGTGAGGTTACTTTCCACAGAACCCCCTGTTTTTTGTCCACATGACCTTCCCCTGTCCTCTTCCCATCTTCTTCTCCATGTGTACTACCCCACCCCCTACCCCCCACCACTCCTCAGTGCCTCCACATTATGTGCCCTGATGCCTTTGCACATGCTGTTCCAACTGCTGAGATGTTCTTCCTCCCTCCCCACCCCCACTCCCAAAGGCTCCAACCTTCAAGATTGAGCGTCATAAATAATTTCAACTCTGGTGGAAGGGACTAGTTTAGTTCCCCAACGGAAAAGAAGAGGGGACCTATGGCTAGCACCAAGGGATTCTGGGCAGGCAAAACTACAGACACCCTGTGCAGGTGAGGAGAGGAGAGGGAGGGTTGGAAATTCTGGAAACTGAATGACAAAGGTAAGAGTTGGAATGAGTCATGGAGGAGACTCAGGCAGGGAGGAGACACACTTGTAAGGTTAGCGAACATCTATCCTTTCATTTATCCCAAAAGACACACCCCACACCCCTCCTGGGCTTCTGAGAACTTTCCCTCCCCTTCCCTTCCCCCACCCATGTCTCTACCGTTCCTAAGGAAGCCACTCGGACATTCCTTTCTATGCATGGCTGGCACCAGACCCAGATTGGGTCAACCATGGTACACAGCCCTTCATGCAAAATCCATCCCCCAGTGGGTCTCTAGGGGAGTTTGAATTCCATTTGTATCCCTTGTGATTGTCTAGATTTATGGTTCTACCCAATGCACAGTTCCTGCAATCGGGGAACTTTAAGCAAGGGAGACAAGAATTACAAAGATAGCTAGAATGCAAGGTGACTATACCTTTCCCATATTTATTTGCTCCCATAAGTGAATACACACACACAGCGACATACTTATAAGTCATAGGCATATATTCATGTACAAAGGTACTGGAAACACAGAAGAAACTTCACAGAGGAAGAAGGGCATTCCAGGAGAGAGAACAGCTTGAGTGAAGAGCTGAAGGAGGAAAGCATTTCACAGCTTTGGAGAGTTTAGTCCAGCATGACCGAGTGTAGCGTACAAGACAGGGTGTGGCTGGAGGGGGAGGACCTGCGTGAGATGAGCCTCGTGGGAGTTGTTGCACAGTTTGGACTTCATGCTTACACGTGGGGAGAAAAGGACTTTTAGAGGAAGCAGGGAAACCCATCAGCTGACCCACCATTGGTGGGGGACCAACCTTTGTAGGAAAGCTTTTCTTGCCACACTCCTGGGGTTGGTTGAGTACATTGTTATCCTGATAAGAAGGGGACAGGAGAGGAAAGAGAGCTGCCATGTTGCCTGCTCACCCATTGGACAGGAGGTGGTAACAGGCAACCCCAGACAGACCTGCGCGAAATCACGGTGTTACGGACCCCACGGAGGGAAGCCGGAGGAGAAAGCTCTCACTGAGGCCTGGAGGAACCGTGTGTCGCCTGAGGGCTGTCTGGGGGAATGGGTGGGATTTGAAGCACTGTGAACAAGATCAGTGAGGTGGGCGAGGCCATCTGAGGACAAGCTGGTCACTCAGGCCAAGTCACTTAATGGCGATCCACGAAGGAATTACACTGGGAAGGTAGTGCTCTAGGAGGTGGCGTTCTAGGAAGAACTGTAGGAGACACGGGAAGCTGGGCGGTACAGAGGTGGCTTTTAGGGGATGTTTCTTTCACAGACATTTCCTGGGAACCAAGTGTATACCAGCTACTAGATATAGACACAGAGATGAAGAGAAGACTAGAGGTTTTGGAGAAGGATCAGAAAGGTTCCCCAGAGAAGCTGGGCTTTGAAGGATGAATAGGAATGTGCTGGTTAAACTCTCCACTGCTTGGAAATGCCTTTATTTATCTTTAGAAAAACGTATGAAAAAGTCAAATAATACAAAGGGCTATGCAGCGGCCCACAGTCCCTGTCATTAGCTTCTAGCATAGGGTCGTGATTCAGTTCACAGATGCTGGTCCAAACTACCTGAGTTCAAATCTCAGCTCCACCTCGGGCAAGTACTTAACTTCTCTCTGCCTTAGTTTCGTCACCCACATGAAGAAGGTGACGATAATAGGACCTAGCTCTGGGGTTGTTGGAAAAATTAAATAAATTAAAGTGTGTACTGAGTTCAGACCAGTGCCTGGAACATAACGAATACACAGCACGTGTCCTGCTGTTACTGCTCATTTTATGTTCCAAGTGTGGAAAGTGTATGTATATAATCCCTTGGTATGGCTGAGGATGAAATAAGATAATGTATATAAATAGTTTGGTTTCCGGCAAAATATTTCTTCTAAAGGTGTTCAAAAGATTTCACTTGCTGCTAGTGGTGTCCTCATTCGTGCAGCAATGTAGCCAGTGAGAGTCAAGAGCCAGAGCGTCTACCTAGGATGATCCTCTACACATGTGTGTTAAAAAGTGAATGAGTGAGTGAATTAATCCTTCGCCTTACAGCCACAGGATTGGCTATATCTTTTTTGTGCTTCTTGTCCTGACTTAGAAACAAATTAAAGGTACAAACGTAGGAAGAGAAACATTTTCTCTTTGTACCAGAGGGTCTTCACGCCATTCCCTACATTCTGTAGATGCCCTTCACCACGGAGGCTGGGAGCCTGAGAACTACAGATCCCAGAATCCCTTGCAAGCAGGGACCTGGGTTGGAGTGCACCTGCGTGAGGTTAGGAAGGAGAAAGAGAAGAGCGAACATGAGATTTTGTAGTGACCTCTTGGAATCTGCCTAAAATTCACCCGCTGTGGTCTGCAGAGGGCTCTGGTCAGCATGGCGGTCTCCTCTGTTCCTATGGCTTCCTGACTCTGACAGCGGCAGTGACCTGAGACGTGGGCTGGTTTACCTTCACTGTTGTTCCTCCAGCCCTTCCATTGGCTGTGTAACCACTGAAGTCCCTGTATTAAACCCCCTCCACCTTGAAATACTTAGAGTGATATCTGTCTTCCTGGTTGAACCATAAAGTAGATATTTTCTTTTTATCAGGAAAGAAAAACTTTCCCAAAATCCACCATTAGACTTTTGCTCTCACGTGTAATGGGTTACAACTGGTCACAAACCCCATCCAACTGGCAAAGGTTAATGGGATTACATAACAGGCTTAACCCAGGCACAACTTAGCCCACAGGGTGGGCACATTGCTGCCTCATACCAAACAAAGAAGTAAATGACTGTTGTGCGGGCACCTAGAGTTCCTGCTCCCCAGTGGTTCGGAGACCCCAGTCTGGTTCTGAGGGTCCTAATAAGAAATGTCGGACCGGGAGTAGGGTTTATCTTCCAGTTCTAGCTGATGGTAGGAATGAATATCTGAGAAATGGGGCTTCATGGTCAGACCGAGAACCCATTAGAAAAGAATGCGTTTGCATCAATTTGAGATGAGCAGTTGTACTTTCTTCTCTGCAAAGCATTCTTGGGACTAAAAATCATTTATACATTATCTATTGAAAGAGAAATTACTATGTTTCTTGCAGCTACTTTATGTTTTAATAAAAATAAAAACCATCACTTTTATAGTACTTACAGTATGCTAAGCACTTTCCCAAATGCTTTCTGCACATTAAGTCGTGTAATCCCCACAATAATATAAGGTAGGTACTATCATTATTCCCATTTATGGGTGAGGACACAGGCACAGAGAAGGGGCTCAAGGTCACATGGCTTTACCTAAGAGAGCTGATATCTAAACCCAGACAGCCTGGGTCAGAGGTCACATTCAGAACAAGCAAACGAATGAACAAATAAATGAATGAGTAAATGGGTGAGTGCATGAACCCATCACGTGGTATGAACTGAGTGTAAGTTATATTGCTTCTCAGATGTTTATAGCTGCCATGTGGTAAACACTGTACGTGCAATACTGAATGTGAGGTGGCATTTTGCCGTGTATTCTATTCATCAATAGATGCTAAAATCAATCACAGGAGGAGCCATGACATTCATGTTTGAGTTCATTTCCAGTTGCCGCTGTAACAACTTGCCACAAATCGAGTGGCTGGAAACAACATACATGGTCTCTTGGACAGTTCTGGTCAGAAGTCTACACTCAGCATGGCCGCCTTCCTCCTGGGACCCCCAGGGAGAATGTGTCCTTTCCAGCTTCCAGTGGTCGCCTGCGTTCCTGGCTCTTGGCCCATCCTTTCATCCTCAAAGCCAGGAGCGCGGTATCTTCTCTCCACTCTGACCTCCCGCCTCCCTCGACAAGAGCGCTGATAAGTCATCAGGCCCACCAGGTGACCCAGGAGAGCTGCCCATCCCAAGATCCTGGACTGGGTCGCTCCTGCAAAGTCCTGTGACCATGTAAGGCTACGTGTTTCCAGCCCAGGCTACCACGTGCTGTAAGACTGCCCTTGCGCAGGCTCCCACGTGTTCTAAAGAGAAGGAAAGGGAGGGCCCTGCTAACACCAGTCAGCACAGGATGGAGGTGGGCAGAGGTCGTCTTGTGCAGGCCTAGGCCTTCCCTAATGTCTTCTGCGCGTGGCTGCTGGGGCGGGGGGAGGAGGGGTGGCGGCTCAGCTGTGAGGGAAGCGGAGAGGAGGGCCCTGAGGGGCAAAGCAGCCAGTTTCCCAAAAGGCCCCCTGCCCTTGGTTCGGCAGGCCCAGCGCTGAGGGGCCTTCCCCACAGGGCCTGGCTTTCCCAGAAGAAAACCGACAGGGGGACAGGCAGCAGCCCCAACACGAGCTAAGCGAAAGCTCTGAAGACGCCCAGATGGGCTCTGTGTCTCCCACACGGGGTCCCTGGGGTGTCAGCAGGGTGCATGATGAGAGCAGGGAGGGGCGGGAAGCCGGCAGCAGAGGCCCCAGCGGGTACAGCTTCATGTGCCTTCCTTGAGGCTCTGAGCACTGGGCAGGCACGTGGTCGGCGATGGGGGGAGAGTGTGGGTGCAGCGGGGCAAACAGGAGGCTCTTGCTCCCTTTTCCCTGGAGAAGCTCAGCCTTCAGCATGCTCATGGGTCTCCCCCGGCTTCTCTTCCTCCCCGTGGCCCCTACAAGAAGCACTTGCAGCCTCTTCTCCCTGAAGCCCTGGACCGTGAGGAAGGCCGTGGGCTGGGGTGGTCAGGCAGGAGGTTTCTGCCACGAGGAATCATCTCGCTTCCTGCCCCCTGTGGCCTCCTGTCTACCGTGAACACAGTGACCGCGGCAGGTAGGACGACCACTGAAGTGTGGCCTTGCTTTCTGATCTCTCATTTGTACGTGGAAATCATGGAAGAACAATGAAATCCATTGCTGCTCCCACACCCCCCAGTGAACTTCCCTACAGGCGCAGTGGCATCAGGCTCTTCCCAGGGCGGCTTTCTGTCTCCCCCCGCCACGACTCCCATACCCCACC
>NW_005370223.1:6178066-6179581 GCF_000412655.1 Myotis brandtii
CCGCTGGAGTCAGGAGCACCCACAGCGGCTTCTCCCGGAGGCAGGATGGCACTTCCGCACCTGCCAGGAAGCTTCCTCCTCACCGCCTTGCTGCAGGCAGACCTGTCGAGCAGGAGCTCAGGTGAGCACGTGGCCGTGAGCACAGCTGGGCCGGCGTCACACAGCTGGGCCGGCTGCGTTGTTCATTCCACAGCAGCCCGCCCTGTTCTTGACAACGGCAGCCTGGAGCCTGGCTCCGGGGTGACAGGCACAGTCAGTGACTTGCCACAGTAGCCTTTGTCCCATCCGCCCACAACGGGTGCCAGCTGGGCATGCTTGTTCCTGTCCCTCCTGAGTCTGATTCCGGCTGATCCCCACCCCTCGACTCAACTTCCTTCAGAGTCTGGCCTTGCTTGCTCTCTCAGCACCCTCCCGGGCTGGGCAAGTGCCTAGGGAATGCACACCTGTTCCTGGGCACGCAGTCAGGGAAGAGAAAGAGATACAGAAAACAGGGGAGAAGAAAACTCCACACTGTCTTCCACGGTGGCTGCACCCGTCTGCATTCCCACCAGCAATGCACGAGGGTTCCTTTTTCTCCACATCCTCGCCAGCACTCTAGGTCTATATCCCAAGAAACCAGAAACACCAATCAGAAAGGAGATATGCTCCCCTATGTTCATAGCAGCACAATTTACAATAGCTAAGATTTGGAAACAGCCTAAGTGCCCATCAGCAGATGAGTGGATTAGAAACTGTGGTGCGTCTACACAATGGAATACTACGCCGCTATAAAAAAGAAGGAACTTTTACCATTTGCAACAGCATGGATGGAACTGGAGAGCAGTATGGTAAGCGAAATAAGCCAGTCAGAGAAAGATAAATATCACATGATCTCACTCATATGTGAGATATAATGATCAACATAATTGGATGAACAAGAATAGATCCAGAGACAAATGGTGGGGGAGGGGGTTAGAGAGCAACCAAAGGACTTGTATGCATGCCTATTAGCATAACCAATGGACACAGACACTGGGGCGGTGGGGGCTTGCCCGGGGTGGGAATGATTGGGGGGCGGGGTCAATTGGGAAAAAAGGAGACATGTGTAAAACTTTAGACAATAAAAAGAAGAAAGAAAACAGGGGAGGAAAGAGAGCACTGAGAAGACAGTCAGCCCATCGCTCCTCACACCAGAGGGCAAGGGCTGCCCCAGGCTCCTTCCAGCTCTGTTTCTGTTCCTGAGGCCACAGCTGGGAGGGCACATGCCAGCTTACTCTCCTGAGCACATCATCCTGGCAAGTGAGGGCAGGAGGCACCTAGAGATGACTAAGACCAGCCATGGCATCAAACAGATGAGGAAACCGAGGCCCAGAGATGTCAAATGACATGCCCAACCTCAGAGCATGGGTGGGTGGCAAGTCTAGGAACAGAACCTGGGACCCGCCAAAGCGGAACCAACACGCAGACACACACAGGTTGTCTGGGACTCCACATCCTCACAAGAGTGCCCCTTGACCTGAGTATGTCTGCAAACAT
>NW_005370223.1:6179690-6189575 GCF_000412655.1 Myotis brandtii
GATTTTTGCAAAAAGCATCCACTTTTTGCTGCTTAGCCATGTGCCAAGTGGCTAACTGCAGAAGCTCATGCAATCTTCATAGCCTCTCCCTGCAGTAATGTCCGTCCCCAGTTACAAAGGAGGGGCCTGGGCTTAGGGAGGGGGGGCGGGGGTTCCTTCATCACCCAAGTCATTCATCTGGAAAGAGGCAGGGCCAGGATTCGTGCCCAGGTCTGCTGACTCCAAACTCGAGCCCCCTGCCACGCCGGGCTCTGCCCCCACTTGAACAGGGCCTGCCTCTCTTCCTCCCTGTAAGAGCCTCTCACAGGCCTCTGGGACTCTCCCCTGGGCCTTCGCTCAGGGCAGCAGGCATATGTGGGGGCAGAAGGGGAGGGTCAGGGGCTGTAAAGTTTTAGGAGTATCAGTCTGCATGCAGGTGTGTAAGAAGCCCTTGGACCAGCAGAGGAGCCATGCAGACCCTTCCAGGCTACCTGGAGTGGCCAGGTGGGCGGGCCGGGCCAGGGGCAGGAGGGAGACTCACTTTGCAATGTATACCATTTTATATCTTCCCAACCTATTGTTATGTGTATAATTTGTCTTTTAATTAATTTATTTTTAAAAAGATATATATTTTTTGAATTGATTTCAGAGAGGAAGGAAGAGGGAGAGAGAAATAGAAACATCAATAATGAGAGAGAATTATTGATAGGCTGCCTCCTGCATGCCCCACACTGGGGATCCAGCCCGAAACCCAGGCATGTGCCCTTGACCGGGAATCGAACTGTGACCTCCTGGTTCATAGGTTGACGCTCAACCACTGAGCCACGCCAGCTGGGCTTAAAAAATATTTTTATTGATTACAGAAAGGGAGAGGGAGAGAGAGATAGAAACATCAATAATGAGAGAGAATCATTGATTGGCTGCCTCCTGCACGCCCCACACTGGGGATCAAGCCCATAACCCAGGCATGTGCCCTGACCAGGAACCGAACAGTGACCTCCTGGTTCATAGGTCGATGCTCAACCACTGAGCCACGCCAGCCAGGCTATAATTTGTGTGTTGTTGTTTTTTTTAATAAAAGTGTGTTAAAAGAAAACAGACAAAATTAAAAAGAATAAAATGTGTTTTTCAAAAAGTCACCCAAATATATTCAGAAGGGGTTATGACCCCAAACTGACCCATTATGCATGCTTTTTGTAGCACAAGCCCTGTGACACCCGCCAGCTTCCAGAACCAGCCAAGCTCTTCATGCTTTTGGAATGTATTGTCATAAATAATAACTTGTCACCACCTTGGCAGAGTGGTACAAGTGGGTTCTCGCGTCTCCTGGCCCAGCTCACACTTTGAATAGCCTGCAAGTTCCACTGAGCAGAGGCCCAGGTGTCCCAGCTTCCTTCTTACTCATCCAGGAAGACGGCAGAGGTACAAGAGATCTGGTTGTCATCAACGACCACCCTCCCACCCCCAGCACACCCCCCGCTAACTTCCCCAGAGCACTGAACACAACTTTAACGGATCCCATTTATGCATTGTCCCCTGCTCATCGCACCTCTCCCCTGAGCGAGCACCACGGGAACATTGGCTCAGTCCTGGCCCCAGCACCTGGAACACAAGTGCCTGACACACAGTGGGCACACAGAAAGCCTTGTTAGAATAAATGATCACATAGGCTCGTAGGTTGTCATGGTAGAACTGCACGCCTACCGTATAGAATCAAACTGTATGTAAAGCTCTGTGAACGGAAGTTTTGTGCCTAGCACAGTGCTTCGCACATAGGAGCTTAGGAGATATTGAGTAAATGAATGAATGATGACTGAATTCATGGTACATGAGGCATGAACGAATGAAAATGAAAGGGACCTTCAAGATGAACTAGCCCAACCCAAACATCTGACTGCATACCACAGGAGAAGTGAAGTAGCCTTCACTCTTCTCAGCCTTCTGGAGAAATACAGAATTCTGTACTTCTCTTTTTGGTTAGGAACCGAATTTGGGGATCTGCTAAGCAAATGCCAAACCCTAAAGATGACTACGACCAACCCTGTAATAAGACAGATGAGGAAACGGAGGCCCAGGGGTGCTAAATGACATGCTCAACATCAGAGCATGGGTGGGTGGCAAGTCTAGGAATAGAACCTGGGATCCACCAAAGCACAGCTCCTGCCCCAGTCGCTGCCCAGCCCTGTAGCTCACAGATGTGTTCTTTTTTTTTTTTTTAATTCTCACCTGAGAATATTTTTCCATTGATTTTTAGAGAGAGTGGAAGAGAGAGGGGAAGACAAAGAGATTAATGTGAGAGAAACACATCAATTGGTTGCCTCCTGCACACGCCCCAGTCAGGGCCTGGGAGGAGCCTGCAACTGAGGCACGTGCCCTTGACCGGAATCTAACCCGGGACCCTTCGGTTCCCAGGCCAGCGCTCTATCCACTGAGCCAAACCGGCTAGGGCTCACAGGTGTGTTCAGATCCCTGTAGACTGCCCTCCCCCTCCCTGTGCATCACAGACAAACAAGCACAATATGAGTCCTCTTCCCTGCTGGCTAATGGGGCTTGGAAGATTGACTGTGACACTATAGTCCCAAGGAATATAGTCCTTAGACCAGGGGTGGGCAAACTTTTTGACTTGAGGGCCACAATGGGTTCTTAAACTGGACCGGAGGGCCGGAACAAAAGCATGGATGGAGTGTTTGTGTGAACTAATATAAATTCAAAGGCAACATCATTACATAAAAGGGTACGGTCTTTTTTTTTTTAGTTTTATTCATTTCAAACGGGCTGGATCCGGCCCGCGGGCCGTAGTTTGCCCACGGCTGCCTTAGACAGTTACGAGTCTCTCCAAATGCTAGGCATTTCAGAATATTTCCGTGAGATGCCAGGCTGCCTGGACAGCCTCTTTGGCTGGGGCCTTTGAACTCCTATTCTCCCAGGCTGGCCCTCCCACCATCTCTGAATCACACATCGGAAGCTCAGAGCCTATTCTGCTCTTTCAAATTGGACCTACACCTGAAACTGGTCTAGAGCTCCCAGGCCACCATCCGGATCTGAGTGCAATTGTCCAGCATCTCCTGGGATCGCCACTTCAACCTCGTCATTTGTCCCTCATTTTTGCCTGCTCCCCAACCTTGCCTCCCAGCAGCATACTCCCGGCTCCTCCTGGAGGTCAGAGGTGCGGGGAGTAGAGAGAGGTCCCCCTGCAGGCAGTTGACCAGCCATCGCCTTTATGAGGGCCTCCATGGGTTCCAACCTTTCCCATACAATGAACGGGATCCCAGCAAATCCCCCCTGAACTGAGTTTTCTTTCATTCTTTCTCTTCCCAGAAATCCCCTCGTTCCTCTAAGTCAGTTACCTGGATGACGGAAAACACAAACATTCAATAGAGGCCAAGAAACAGGAAAAACGGACAGTGAGGAAGAAAGAAAGAAAGAAGGAAGGAAGGAAGGAAGGAAGGAAGGAAGGAAGGAAGAAAGAAAGAAAAGAAAGAGAAGAAAGAAAGAAAGAGAAGAAAGAAAGAAAGAAAGAAAGAAAGAAAGAAAGAAAGAAAGAAAGAAAGAAAGAAAGAAAGAAAAGAAAGAGAGGAAGAAAGAAAAGAGAAGAAAGAAAGAAAGAAAGAAAGAAAGAAAGAAAGAAAGAAAGAAAGAAAGAAAGAGAAAGAAAGAGAAGAAAGATCCTGAGAGATTGCATTTTCTGCTCTCTCTTCCATAACCCAGCTTCACATCTAATTTCCTATAGGTACAGACACCCAAGCAGGGCCAGGCTGCGGCCCAGGCAAGCACCCAGGCAGGAGGGTGTCTGGTTTCCAGATCAGAGGGAAGAAATCTGTAAACAGCCTGAGTAGGCCAAAGGGCAGGGAGAGGAGCCCAGTTGCCTCCACCCTCTCCAGGTGTGGGAACAGGACAGTTCGGCGATGGATGCCAAGGCGCCAGAGCAGGGCATGGGGGAAACACTTCTGATTGACATTTCCTGGCACACCTGTGTGGCTTGGCAATTTCCGGCTCCTGGGACACATGGGCTCTTGGGAACATATTAACCCAGAGGCAAGGGGGAAGGTTTGATCTTGATCGAAACTCTTCCAGCTGAAGTGACAGAAACTCCAACCCAAGTAAAAGTGATAATAGGCGACATGGTACCTCGTTTACTAGACCTTAACTGCTTAGTCCGCTCAACAACTCTACGAGGAAGGAATTATTATGACTGCCCCCATTTTACACGTGAAATCACTGAGTACCTGTCCAAGGTCACACCGCTTGGCAAGCCAGGGTTAAAACGCAGTGATGTAGCCCTAACCGGTTTGGCTCAGTGGGTAGAGCGTCGGCCTGCGGACTGAAGGGTCCCAGGTTTGATTCTGGTCAAGGGCATGTACCTTGGTTGCAGGCACATCCCCAGTAGGGGGGCCGGGGGGGGGGGAGGCAGCTGATCGATGTTTCTCTCTCATCGATGTTTCTAACTCTCTATCCCTTTCCCTTCCTCTCTGTAAAAAAATCACTAAAATATATTAAAAACAAAAACAACAACAAAAAACACTCAGTGATGTGGTTCTTCCCGACTCCCACACTGTCCTGCTCCGAAGATTAAACAGATAGAAAGATGTCTGTGCTAGCTGACGTCCCCCCCGAGAACCAGGGGCCCTCTGGACTCCCCTTCTTGGTCCCAGCCCCTCTTTTCCTGTAAGCTGGAGTGACTCTCCTCTGCGGGGGCCCGATCTCCTCCACACGGAAAAGGAACCTGGCTTCTGGCAGCTACAGCGCGACATTCAGCCACAGAGAAACAACTGCCATCCCCCCCCTGTGCTCTCAGGTTGGAAACCTCCAGAAGGCCTCTTGTTCCTCTAATTCAGGCTCGGACGGGCCTGTTGGGTCAGTGCTCACTCCTGGTTGGCCTCTGGTGGGGGAAGGGGCAGGGATCTGTGAGGAGATGTTAGCTCCCATTCCAGGTCTTGGTCAGAGCAGTGGGAGGGGCCAAATCCAAAAAGAAGGGGGTGGAGAGCCCGTTGGGGACCCAGGGCCCAATGTCCACAGCACAAAGGAGGGAAGGGAGAAGAGGTCTCCAAACGGACCGCCCCCGCACCTGGGCCAGGGTCCTCTGAGCTCGGCGGGAGGGGAGGGCAGGGGAGAGGAAGTAAGAACACGCAGATGGGTTGCTGGGAAAGGACATGAGGGTGAGCAGAGAAGGGGAGGGGAAGCCCAGAATGAACACTGGCACAGCCGAGGTCCTTGAGACGCTGGAGCGTGAAGGACAAAATGCTCTTGGGCCCTGGGCCAGGGGTGAGGCGTCCCCCGGGACCTTTGCTCTGCCCTTTGGTCCACAGTGGGTCTCCATGGAACGCAGGCTGGCTGCTGGAACTTAGTCCTCATGCTCCCTGCTGGCTTCTCCGGGACTTATTCCGGAACAACAAATCACCCCCAAACTTAGCATTTTTTATCTCTCTCAGTTCCTTTATTTTATTTTTGTTTTGCTAATCCTCACCCAAGGATATTTTTTCCATAGCTTTTTCAGAGAGAGTGGAAGGGAGGGAAGGAGATAGAGAGAGAGTAGCATCGATGTGAGAGACGCATTGACTGGTTGCCTCCCACACACATGCCCCTACTGGGAGCGAACTGCAACCCAGATACATGCCCTTGACCAGGACTCAAACCCTTGACCCTTTGGTTCGTGGGCTGACACTCTAACCACTGAGCACCACCGGCCAGGGCTATCTCTCTGTTTCTAAGAGTCCTGAATTTGGGGGTTGCTCCACTGGAGGATTCTGGCTGGGGGTCCCTCATGCAGTCCCACAGGGTGGGCTGCTCGTCTGAAGGGTTCTGCACTCACATGTACACTGCCTGGGCCAGGGGCTACCACAGCTGGGGCTCCTCGGACATCTCTCAGAGGTGCTACGTGGCCTGTCCTCAGGGTCTCCCCAGGATGGCCATTGCAGGGTACCCAGACTTTTTGCATGCTGGCTCAGGGCTCTCCAGCACATGTCCAGCGAGACAAGCAGAAACCATATCGCCTTTTATGATCTAGTCTCAGAAGTCACTCGGCAGCCCTTCCACAGCACCGGGTTGGTCAGACCATTCCCAAGGCCCACCCAGGGTCAAGGGGATGAAACTTAGCCCACTGCTCCCTGGAGGAGTCAGCGTCCCCCTGCACGGTGGGACACAGACTGGTGCGGGCACCTTTGGAAAATGCAACCTGCCTGCCACTCCCAAGCAGTGGTGCGATTCAGAAACAGGAAGAGAACCAGGGCTGGTGTTGCAGCCTCACCCCAGGCTGGGCCTCTTTTTCTGTTGTCACTCAATACAGAACAGAGAGGGAAAGGTGAAAAGTCCTCCCTTGTCCTGCTCCCCAGAGGAAACCTCCCTAAACGATTTGGGATTCATCCTCTCAGACCCTTTTGCTAGCCCAGTGGTGGCGAACCTTTTGAGCTCGGCGTGTCAGCATTCTGAAAAACCCTAACTTAACTCTGTTGCCATGTCACATATAGAAATTTTTTGATATTTGCAACCATAGTAAAACAAAGACTTATATTTTTGATATTTATTTTATACTAGAGGCCTGTTGCATGAAGAGATTCGTGCAATAGGCCTTCCCTTCTCCTGGCTGCGGGCACCGGTTTTCCTCCAGCACCCGGGACCCAGGCCTTCGCTCTGGCTGGAGCCGCCTTCCGTCCTCCATCTTCGCGGCTCCGACCGGAGCCGCCTTCCGTCTTCGCTGCTCCGGCTCACCTTTAGTCTTCGCTCTGCCGCTTGGAGCCTACGTATGCAAATTAACCACCATCTTTGTTGGTGGTTAATTTGCATATCATGCTGATTAGCCAATGGGAGGAAAATGAGTTCAAGTGTCACCTCTGACTCGCGTGTCATAGGTTCACCATCACTGTGCTAGCCATTTACAAACATGATTCTAAGTACCAATGCTGCCCACCTCCCACTGGGCCTCCAGGGCTAACTCCACACCTCTCACCTCCACCCCTACGGGCCCTGGGAGGCTGGCCTGCAGCAATGGTCTCCTCACCTTCTGGCTTCCAGGTGGGTTTGGCAAATGGGGAGCACCAGGTTGAGATGGAGGGAGGAGGAGTGGGTCAGAACATTGATTTCCCCATCTCCCTCTCTCAGCGCAGTGACTGCATCCCTCTATGGAGGAGGGTCCCGGCCCCTGTGAGGTGGCCCCTCCACACTGTTCTCTCTGTCCCTGGGTTCCAGCAGGTGGGATAGAACCCCAGGTGTTACACGTCACCAGGCTTGGTAGTGTCTCTCTATCCTGCCCACAACTCTACACATATTCTTTTTATTAAGTTCTCCTTGAATTACCCAATACAAGCATGCCCCTGACTGATTCAATGCAATATACTCCTACTTGAAGTGGTATGATGCTTTGCATATTATTTAGCATCTAACCTTTTTCATTTAATATATCCCTTATATCATTCTGCACCTAGAAGATCCACCTTGCTCACCTGAATGCCTGCCTGTATCATCTAGAGCAGTGGTTCTCAACCTTCTGGCCCTTTAAATACAGTTCCTCATGTTGTGACCCAACCATAAAATTATTTTCGTTGCTACTTCATAACTGTAATGTTGCTACTGTTATGAATCGTAATGTAAATATCTGATATGCAGGATGGTCTTAGGCGACCCCTGTGAAAGGGTCGTTTGACCGCCAAAGGGGTCGCGACCCACAGGTTGAGAACTGCTGATCTAGAGCGTGGTGCCCTCACTGGTGTGACCGTCCCCTATCGATGGACAGCTGGGTGGTTTCCAGCTTCTCCCCTTTACATCACTGACACAGTGAATGTACTCTTATGTGTCTGCCTGTCTACGCTGTGAGTCCTTGCCTGATACAACTTAGAGGTGAAGGGGTGTGCTCAGAGCTACCTCTCCCTCGGTTCCAATGCCATCTCCCCTACCTCGTGGCTGCGTGACCATGAGCACAGGTAATGCCCCCACTCTTCAGGTCCCTCAGCCATAGGAAGGCAATAATGCCTCCCCGTAGGACTTTTGGGAGGGAGACCTTGTAGGACTGGATTATATGATATAAACCAGTGATGGCGAACCTATGACACGCGTGTCAAAAATATAAGTCTTTGTTTTACTATGGTTGCAAATATCAAAAAATTTCTATATGTGACACGGCACCAGAGTTAAATTAGGGTTTTTCAAAATGCTGACACGCCGAGCTCAAAAGGTTCCCCATCACTGATATAAACCATGTACCACAAGCATGTCAAACTCAAAGGCTCACACGGGTCAAATAAATGAGGCATGCGGCCCGCGGGCCGTGAGTTGGACGTGCTTGTTGTAAAGCATCTAGAATATTCAACCTCTAAGATTCCGTCTCTCCGACTGAAAAACAGTGATATGAATGCCCTGGGTGAGTGGTTTTGAGGATTAAATCCGACAGGGTTGTCGAGATTAAATGACACAATCCAAGTGAAGCACTTAGCACAGAGCTTGGCCCGTAGTAGGGCCTCTATAAATGTTAGCTCTTGTTCTTACTGCCCAGCACCTCTACTAAGCTGGATAGTTCATTGCAGGTATGAAGACTGCTATATGGCTTTACAGCAGTTATATTTTATGTTGATTATGGTTCTTAACAATAAAAATATTTGCTGAGAGTAATCTAGGCAGAAGACTTAAATAGACCCGTTAGGGATAGAAACGTAGATAGAAACATAAAATGTATTAATTTGTTCCTTGTTATTTCCTGTTGGGGAAACCAACCACAGTGCCTTCTTTAGGTGTAACACGGAAACGAGCATTTGGGGGCTGGTGGGGCGAATGGAATGATCCCTTTGATCCTTATCCCCATAAAGACAAACCCCAGACTTGCCTGTCCTCCATGTCCCTCTCTTTGCCAACAAACCTACGTGCTCCTTCCCTATGCCTCGCCTGAGAGCGGACAGGGGATGTGGAGTTCTTGAACGATGGGAACCTCTAAATATGGGGTTGGAACACGAACCCCCCAGAGGTGCCCGAGGGGCCAGGTGCGCCCAGTGAGGGGTCGCGGTGGCTTCAGAATAAACACCTCCCGATTGGCAGGGGGTTCACGGCTGGGAAGGAGGACCCTGTGGATTTTCAGAACCGACGCCCCTGCCAGAGAACTGCTCGTTTTAACTGCAGTTGTGACCATGGAGCAAGAGACCAACAAACATATTGCTTCACAGGCATGTGTCAGCCCCAGGCCGTCCGCAGGGCACAGCCGCCTTCCCCTAGATTGAACCTCGCATCTCTATTTGGGCCATCTCCCGGGAAAGGGCTTCCATCCAGACAGAGTTCACCGGCAGGCTAAGCAGCAGGGCTGGCGGCCGCACTGCCCACTGGGGGAAAAGCCACTAGGACGGGCAGCTCAGCACGTGGGGCCGGGCAGCGCCAGGGCGGCCAGGGCAGGGGGCGTGCTCTTCCTGCGCGGCCCTCTCTGCCCCTCCCTGTTCCTGGCACAGGGAAGTGTGTACTCTGGACGGCTGTGTGCCCTGAGAAACTGGGGCAAGGCCGCGGGCGCTCCGCCTGGCACACACAGGGAACATGATCCCGTCTGCCCAGCCCTCCATGCTGTGGGAAGCGGGCTTTTCACATCTGGTTTGGTGGTTTTCAGACTCCAGTGGGCGTCAGACCACCGGTGGGATGGTCAGAGAGGAGGCTTCTTAAGAAGGCAGAGCCCCAGGGCTGCCCCCCAGAGGTACTGACCTTATGAAGGAGACTCTGCATCTGAGAAACAAGTTCGGGTCAGAATCACCAACACTGGCCCCCAGGCAATGCTTTAAAAATGTCTGTGCCATCATGTAGAAATGGGAAGATTTCATATAGAAATCGTGTCTCTAGCCACAGTGTGGCCAGGCCCAGGGCTACATGACTCCTTGGCAATAAGACACTAGTGCCAAGCAGCATCTGCCCCTTGAGGCGGGGCTGATGCCCGCACCCCCTTTCCCC
>NW_005370223.1:6189630-6203950 GCF_000412655.1 Myotis brandtii
CCATAGTGTCCTCAGTACAGACACAGATGCATGCACACTCACCCCTCTGGCTCTCTCCTCTGGCCGAGCCTTGAGGTCTTTGAGTTTGCAACCTCTGCTCTGGCCGGCCAGGGTGAGGAGAGGTAGGAGAGGCCCAGAGAGCGCTCTTTTCTTTCTTTTTAATCCTCACCTGAGGATATTTTTCCATTGATTTTTAGAGAGAGAGGGAAAGAGAGAGAAATAACGATGTGAGAGAAAGACATCGATTGGTTGCCTCCTGCATGAGCCCTGACCAGGCCCCGGGCCAGGAAGGAGCCTGCAACCCAGGTACGTGCTCTTGACCAGTATCGAACCCCGGACCCTTCGGTCCACAGGCTGACACTCTATCCACTGAGCCAAACTGGCTAGGGCAGAGAGAGCTCTTTTTTCTGCTTCCCCAACTGCAACCGAGGAGTACCAATGCCCCTACTCCCCTCTCCTGTGTCATCTCCCCACTAGTGCAGAACTTCCACAAAAAGCAGCTGTGTTCTCTATAGCATCCCCAGTGCCTAGCACGGTGCCTGACACAGTAGGGAGTAAAAAAATATATACGGAGCAAATCGGAGCCACAATGAGATACCACTTCACACCCACTGGGATGGCTTTAATAATAATAATAAACCACACAGAAAATACGTATTAGAGAGGACATGGAGAAATTGGAACCCTCATACTTTGCTGGTGGGAATGAAAATTGGCACAGCCACTGTGGAAAAGAGTCTGGCAGTTCCTCAAAAAGTTAAACACAGAGGTACAATCTAACCCAGTCATTGCACTCCTAGGTTTAGATCGAAGAGAGTTGAATACAGTTGTTCAAACAGAACGTGCCCACGGATGTGTATAGCAGCACTATTCACAATAGCTAAACGGTGGAGACAACCCACCTGTCATCAGCAAATGCACGGATAAACAAAATGTGCTATATTCATACAACAAAACAGTATTCAATCACAAAAAGGGATGAGATATGGATACACGCTATGACATGGATGAACATGATAAGCAAAAGAAGTCAGGCCCAAAAGGCCACATGCAAAGTGTATGATTTCATTTATATAGAATATCCAGAATGAGCAAATCCATGGAGGCAGAAAGGAAAGTGATGACGGCCAGGGGCGGGCCGAGCGGGGAAATGAAGAGTGACTGCTGAATGGAGAGGGGCTTCCTCTGGGAGGGGGGGAAATGTTCTGGAACCAGCTAGCGATGATGGTTGTACAACTTTGTGAATATAGTACATGCCACTGAGTTGTACACTTTAAGATGGTTAAGATGGTAAATTTTATCACAATAAGAGATGATTGAATGAATGAATGAATGAGCCACTGCCACTGTGTTATTGTACAGCCTCAGGTAGCGCTATCCTGGGCCCTGGCGAGGCAGATGACGAAGCCTGAGCCTCACGGGTGATCCAGGCCAGCAGGGGAGCAAGGAGACAGATGATGTCAATGCAGGGGGAGTGCACGTGACCCCGGGGAAGAAAGGGCTTCCAGAAAGAGTGAGTCTGAGTCTGTGTGGAGTCGGGGTGAGGGGGTGGGGGTGGGGTGGGGGCAGATGGGTGGTTTGGAAAACTGCAGACAGTTTGATCGCCTGGAGAGCAAGGGAGAGGAAGAGGTGCCTGCAGCCGTGGTCGGGTCAGATTACAAAAGAGCTCACAGGCCCCACTGAGGAGCCAGAATGATCCCATAGGTCAGTGGTCGGCAAACTGCAGCTCACGAGCCACATGCGGCTCTTTGGCCCCTCGAGTGTGGCTCTTCCACAAAATACCACATGCGGGCGCGCACGTACAGTGCGATTGAAACTTCGTGGCCCATGCACAGAAGTCGGTATTTTGTGGAAGAGCCACACTCAAGGGGCCAAAGAGCCGCATGTGGCTCGAGAGCCGCAGTTTGCCGACCACTGCCATAGGTGACAGGCAGTCATGGGGGATTCTCCACAGGGGAGTTGTAGGGTCAGATGGGCAGTTTCCATGTCCTCTGAGCCGATAAATGTTCCACGAGGCCCCCACAACCACTGCAGTGCACTCGGCCTTCACACGCTCTGGCTCTGTTCATGCTTCACCCACACACATGAACCACGGGCCTTCCTCATGGGCCAGGTCCCCTGGAGACTGACTCCGAGGCCTGGATTTGCATGCGGGTGGCTTACTGGGGAGATCACCAGAGCAACGCCCGTGGGGGAGCGAAGGAGGCAGGATGGGGCTGTGGGGGGAGGCAGAGGTTTCTTCTACCCTCAAGGTTATTTCAGCTGGTCTAATCATCACACCTACGTGAGACAGATCCACCAGAGAAAATAACCAGATATAATTACGTGTGTGTGCACGGGATCCCCACATACACGAGAGAGTCAGAGACAGAAATGGAAAATGAGGTATCGATGGCATGCGGAACTAGAGATGAGGTAAGGTGCCTTGGGGCTTCAGAGGGGAAGGTCAATGCAGGAGATAAAAAGAGCAAAAGCTCAGTAATTGGTAATTTGCCCTTCCGTAGGTTAAAAAAGAAAAGGAAGTTGCCCCTGCCAATGCGGTTCAGTTGATTGGGTGTCATCCTGTGCATGGAAGGGTCACTGGTTCGATTCCCAGTCAGGGCACACTGATGTTTCGGTCTCACATCAAAGTTTCTCCCTCCCTCTCCCTTCCTCTCTCTCTAAAAATCAATAAAAAAATCTTTTTTTTTAAAAAAAAAGTTATTTCTGGTAACAACTCTTTTTATGGGCAAGACATCTAATTTATTTTTTAAGTGTAATTTTAAAAATTTTCTATTTTTCATTGATTTCAGAGAAGGAAGAGAGAGGGAGAGAGAGATAGAAACATCAATGATGAGGGAGAATCATTGATCAGCGGCCTCCTGCTGGGAATTGAGCCCACAACCTGGGCATGTGCCCTGACCGGGAATTGAACCATGACCTCCTGGTTCATGGGTCTGTGGTCAACCACTGAGCACACTAGCTGGGCTTAAGGCATCTAATTTAAATTCTTTAAGGGGAAGGTGTACATTTTTTATGAGTTTGCAGGGTCTTGATTGCCTTCAGCTCAACATAATGTATATGCCAAAGCGGCACATTCTGGGGAGGCCTGTTCTGAACCCCACAGGGTTGAGGCAAAGCCTAAACTGGATGCTTCACAAACAGATCCCTCAGCTGATCTTCTGGGGGGCTCTGAAGCTGGGATGTCCTAAAACGAGGAAGGAGCCTGGGCACCCTCCCCTGACTAGTGATTGTATGCAGGCTGCCCTCAGGGAAGGGCACAGCCTGGAGCCTTCCACTGAGGACAATGCCTGGGAAAACAGGCATTTGATCTGTGACCCATCAGTAGGCAACACTCCTCCAGCTGGAAGTGGAGAGCCTGGGTCCCAAAGGGGAGTCGGGGTGGGGCCCCACAGCATCCACTCCCAGCCTCCTGGGCTCACAGATCTTTGCAATCAAGTGTTCAAAAAGACGCCTGCCGTTTCGCTGGTTATGCCCTGATGTGCTCCTGCAGGAGCCAGCCCACTGCAAAGTTCCCCTCGAGCATCTCAGGACATCAGCTGGGACACAGTTCCCACCTACTGTCCCCTCTCCTCCTCAGGCCTCCTCTGCCCGGAACCATCTCATCACCAGGTACTGTCACGGCAACTGCTGAGTTCCTTCCAGGCCACCACCAGGCCCCATCCAGGGACAGACAGAGCTACTCGGTCTCTTCTGGCAAAGTGGGCAAGAACATCTCCTCCTCTCTGTGACATACGCCCCTAGAGGAGCCCTAAAGCATTTCTGTGCCTCAGTTTACAGAGTTAGCTCATTCGCTTGGCCCCTGTGGGGCTGGGAAATGAAAGTCCCTAAAACTGTGGTTCCCAAGCTGGCTGCCCAGTAGAATCCCCTAACAGCACCAGAGCCAGGACTCCACCCCAAGCCAATGGAATCAGAAACGCAGAGGGGTCCCAGGCACTGGGGGTGCTTTTCAATCTCCCCTGGTGATTCTCATCTGCCACCAGGGCCGAGAACGGTGATCTCGACGTTCATTTACAAAGATCAGTCAGGGAGTGGAGGACAGATGATTCTGGGGAGAGAAGTGAGGGCCTGACCCGGACTAGAGGTGACAGGAGTGGGAGAGGGGAGAGTAGAGATCACAGAAGTAGAATGAACAAGGGCGCAAGAGGGTGAAGACAGAGCAGAGAGAAGCTGGAGGGATCACCTGGAGATGGACAGAAATGCTCACACCTGGGCCCCGCCCACCCTCGGGGGTCCTAATGTAACTGGTTCTGACTCCTGACCCCTGGGGGTGAAAGAGGTCAGGGGGTCAAACTGCCCGGGTGATTCTAATGGGCAGGCCAAGTTTCGAGCCAGAGCTTTAGGCCTCTTGCCTGGGAGCCCCAGGGAGCAGGCATCCAAGGTGCCAGGTGGCCTCCACCCAGTGCTGATAAGCCAGGCATGTTTTTAGCACCTGGACCCTGGAATGAGGTCATGCGCGACACCCAGTTCCATCCAATCTAAACTCGGAGGCTGGCACGCCCAGCCTGCCTCCAGGGAGAATACTGAGGGGAGCTGCTCTGCAGGACAGGGAGCTGGTCAGCCGTTTATGACTCCTGTTCCTGGCACTCAGCGTGCTGGGCTGTCTGCCCCTCCCACCAAAGGCACTGGCGTAGGGCTTATCTATTGAGCAATTTTTATAGCTGCGATTTTTCCCCCAAAAAATAAATAATTATTTTCCTAAAGATAAATGTAATACATGATTGTTTAAAAAAAACAACACTTTTTTCCCAGAATGTGGAGTAGGAAGTGAAAAATCACCCTTAATCCCAACACCCAGAGGCACCCCCTCCCCATGAGAAGGAGCAACGCAGCTTCTGACAGCCAGGCGCTGGCCTGGCACGCACAGCTGGGCCTTGGGCTTCTCCTTTGAGCATAACCAGTTCCCCAGAACAGCAACCTCAGCCAAGGCCGCTGTGACTGTGAAGATCAAAACAAAAACAAAGCCGTGTCTGAGCAAGACGAAAACAAGAGCATTGTCCAAACCACAGAAATAGCCCAACAGCCCGGCCGTTGTAGCTCAGTGGTTGAGTATGCACTGGGAGGTTGAGTGTTTAATCCCCAGTAAGGGGGGTGCAGGAGGCAGCTGCTCAGTGATTCTCTCCCATCATTGATGTTTCGCTCTCTCTCTCCCTCTCCCTTCCTCTCTGAAATACAAAATATATATTTTTAAAAAATCCTGAAGCAACAAGGTCAGTTCAGCTCTGTTCACTGCTTCAAGGTAAGTCTATCCAATCAATGCCAGGCAATGGGCCTTGTTCCAGCTCAGTGCTTCTCAAGCTTGGCTGTGCACCCAATGCACCTGGAGATCCAGTTACAGCCCAGTCTTGCTTTCGCAGGTGTGGGGCGGGGCTAAGTGTCTGCCTTTCTAACGAGCTCCCAGGTGATGCTGGTGGGGCTGGAGTAGCCAGGCCCTCACCACCTGGCTAGGACTTACCCTAAAAGTCTCAGGTAAGTCCACCCTCGTTGCTTGTGTGATGATCACCAAATGACGTCTGAGACCTTAATTCCCAAGTCAAAGTATCTAAAGCTGGGGCTGCCCCACCTCGGAGAAGTTCCTGGTTCCTTCAAGGGATGACGCACAGAGAGGGATGGGCAAATGCCCTGCTCTCTGCAGTTAAGACAGGAGTTTTTACATCACTTGTGCAGCTGCGCTCGGATGATGTGGGGTGGAGAGACAGGGAGGGCTCCCCTGCCCCTAGCAGGGGAAGCTTAAACATGCCTGATTCCAGAAAGACTCAGTTTAAAAAAATATATTTTTATTGATTTCGGAGAGGGAGAGGGAGAGAGAGATAGAAATATCAATAGTGAGAGAGAATCCTTGATCGTCTGCCTTCTGCACATCCCACACTGCGGATCGAGCCCACAACCCTGACCGGGAATCGCATCGTGACCTCCTGGTTCACAGGTCGATGCTCAACCACTGAGCCACGCCGGCTGGGCAGAAAGACTCCTTTTAAGAAGCATGTGACCACCCCTGCCCGTCTCTATGATCAGCTCCATATTCATGTTCATTATTTCAAATTGAGAGTTGAAAACATAAATAGGTTCAAAAGAATTTAGCTAATCTCATGATTGACAGATTTATAAAGGGTTGCTGGGGGGGGGGGCGGGGAGTCCAGCCAATTAGAGAGCAGCCTCGTACCTGCTCAGGTGTGCCTTGCTCTCTTCCTCCTTCGGCGGGTGGACCTTGCTCCAATCCAGTTGGACATTTCTCGCCCTCTGGCCCACCCCCACCACCACCTTGGTCCCTGTTGGACCCTCTCACCCCCGTTCAACAAGGAGCGCAGTTGCCCAGGGACCTCAGAACAGTCTCCAGGGAACAGCACTTCAAGCAGCCCTGAGCTTCCGTTTTCTCGTCCAGGAGCTGTATGTCCAACATGGCAGCCGCCAGCCACATGTGGCTGCTTACATTACAATTAAATAGCTTTTAAAATTCAGCTTTTCAGTGGCACACGCCACATTCTACCTGCTCAAGGGCCACGTGTGACTTGGGCTACTCTATTGGATAGTGCCGACTTAACATCGCCATCCTTGCAGAAAGTTCTATTGGACAACACAGTCTAGATGTGTCTCTCCCCAAACCAACAAAGTGTTGTGTGTTTTAGGAAAAGGCATCGCTTGCTTCCTGACCCCTGCAGGAAAAAAAAATCCCTGGCAACAAATCCTCAAGTCTACAAGCATGCTGTAGCTGGCCCCCGCGCAGGGCACAGACGGCACCACCACCTGCAGCAGCCTCGACAGAAGGCCTTCCCTGATCCCTCGGCGTTCACCTCTGTCTGCCTCCCTCCCCACTTCGGACCACGGTGGTAACACATTACCACCAACTGAGTGGCTTAAAACAACAGAAATGTATTCACTCACAGTTCTGGGAGCCAGAAATCCGAAGGCAGGGTGTCAGCAGGCTGCCCTCTCTCCCGTCTCCTGTCCTTGCCCCTCCCAGCTTCTGGGGCTCCCGGCTCTCGCTGGCTTCCGGCTGCACCACTGCCATCGCTGCCTCTGTCCTCATATGGCCTTCTCCTCGGTGTCTCTGAGTCCTCTTCTGCCCGCAGCAGGACACTTATCCTCGATGTAGGACACACCTGGATGCTCCCATTTCGGGAGTCTTAATTACATCCGCAAAGGCCCTTTTTCAAAATAAGGCCACATTCACAGGTCTGGGGGCGGGGACGTGATGGACCCATCTTTTGGGGAGACAACAGTCAACAAGCCGGAGTCCGGTCGCTGGGTGTCCGGACGGCAGCCTGCTCCGGCCGCACTCAGTAGTCCTCGGCCCGCCTGACCTCTAAACAGGCTGGACCTGACGCAGGTGCTCGCCACCAGGTCTCATCCATCCCCTGCAGGGGAGGCCAATCGCTCCTTCCCATCCGAGAATCACCTGCAGGGGTCCCCACGCCTTCTCGAACACCACGCACAGGTTCAACCCACCCACACACCACCCTCTACGCCTGGTTCTGCTCAGCACCTGCCCGGCGCTGGGAGGCCAGCGCCTTAATAAAGATTGGGCTGGGCCCTAGCTGGTTTGGCTCAGTGGATAGAGCGTTGACCTGGGGACTCAAGGGTCCCGGGTTCGATTCCAGTCAAGGGCACATGCCCGGGTTGCGGGCTTGATCCCGAGTGTGGGGCGTGCAGGAGGCAGCCGATCAGTGATTCTCTTTCATCATTGATGTTTCTATCTCTCTCTCCCTCTCCCTTCCTCTCTGAAATCAATAAAAATATATTTAAAAAAAAAAAAGATTGGGCTGGAGACGTGGGAGGAAAGGGCAGGGGAGAGAGAATAACCATCACAGCAACAATAATGATGACTACTGCCCGGCCGGCGAGGCTCAGTGGTTGAGCGTTGACCTATGAACCAGGAGGTTCCATTCCCGGGCAGGGCACGTGCCTGGGCTGCGGGCTCGCTCCCCAGCATGGGGCGAGGGATCCGAGGCAGAGAGGAGTGACATAACGTGCTCCAGTCTGATCATTTCGGAGCCGGGATTGGAACGGAGGCCGCCTGGCTCCCAAACCCACCCTCCCACCGAGAGAAGACGCTGTGTTGGCTGCCTGTTTCTGGAGGCTTGGAGGAGCTGCGTGATGCGACAGAAGACAAGCGCTCTGAGGAATGCCAGGGAGCATCCTCGGCACAGGAGGGGCGAGCAGAGCTTGGCGTTCCTTCTGGGGAAGGGACTGTGCCTCTCTGAATAGACTGAGCCAAGAGCTGGGCTGTGGGGCCCTGGCTGGCATTACCCTGTCCCGCCCCCGTCTCCCTCCGGGCCCCCCCAGCCAGCCAACGTACTTCCTGGACAAATAAATGAACACGCCAGTGAAGTTCACCATGAGGAGAAACGGCCACTCTCCCCTCCCTCCCAGCTCTCTCTCCTCAAGCCTTCCCCAGCCCCACCCCCATCTCTCCTCACCACACTCAACTCCAAGTTTCTTGCCATCTTGAGGTGTTGAGGGGGAGGACTAGCTGCCCAAGGTGGCAGGAGGGTCAGAAAGCCTGAGAAATACCCAAGACCAAACGGGGAAGGTAAGGAAGGCCAGGCCCCATCCCTGGGGGGAGGGCCAGGAGGGCTGGGGGCAGGGACAGCACCTAGCAGCCCTGGGGAGGTAGGGAAGCAACATCATGGGAGCCGGCCTCACAGCTTTCCCAGCCTCACAGGTCAGAGTTATGAGGCTGGTTTACAGTCAAAAATGACCAGATGAGCCCTGGCCGGTTTGGCTCAGTGGATAGAGCATCAGCCTTCGGACTGAAAGGTCCCTGGTTCCATTCTGGTCAAGGGCACATGCCCAGGTTCCAGGCTCGATCCCCAGCAGGGGGCGTGCAGGAGGCAGCTGATCAATGATGTTTCTCTCTCTCTCTCTCCCTCTCCCCTCCTCTCTGAAATCAATAAAAATATATTTTTTAAAAATGACCAGTGAGACGCGCCAAAGCAGGGACTGCGGACACTGCCCAGCGTGCTCCCCCAGCTCCCCGGGAGGAGGCTCGCGAGCCCAGGAGGTGAGCTCCCGGCGTGGAATCAGAGAGGGACAGCTGTTTCCTTTCAGCATTATTTCTCGTGGAACTTTCCGTCAGAGGCCAAGTCTTGGAGGCAGCGAGGACGCAGGAACCTGACAGCAGGAGAATGCGGTGTTGACAGCAGATACTCCCTCCTGAGCTGGAGCGGGGTTTCCTGGGCAGCGCAGAGGAATGGGGTGGGCCCAGGTTTCAGAGTCCGACTGACTGTTCTGGGTGGGATTTCTGACTCTGCCAGTGACTGACGGCGTGACCGAAGGAAAGTGCCACAGCCTCTGGGGCCTCAGTCTCACCTTCTGTAAAATGGGACTAAAAGCACCCCCAGGCCTACCCAAGAGGTGCTCTGCTCATGGCTGACCTTCCTCCCGTCCTCAGCACCCCAGCGAGTGCTCGGGCTTGACATTCAAGTAGAAGCCTCCCAGGGCAGGCTGCCCCTTCTCCCTTCCTCCCTCCCTCCTCTCAGGTAATGGGGAAAGGACACAGAGCAGCCCGCACAGGCCCTGGAGGAAGCCGGGAGGGCCTGGAGGACCCAACCTCATCACAGCCAGCACGGCAGGGGGTCTGTGAGGCGGGAGGGGTGTCTGCAGCTGCCAGAGGCCCTCAGGCAGGCACCTTCTGGGCTCCTGGGGAACAGCTGCTTACCCCCCCTTCCCAGGGTACCTCTGGGCAGTACACAAATAACTAGCTGCCTGCTAATGCCCTGGACTGGCAGCAAGCCTTGCAGGAAAGGCTGGGGATATTCACTGACCTCAGCCCCCGAGAATGTGGGGGAATTCAGTGTGAGGCAGGGCTGACACAGCCAGGCCCGCAGGGGAGGTCAGCACAGGCTGCGTGTACAGATCGGCTGAGGTGTGGCCCGGTGTTACTGCACCCCGGGGGGGTCAGGGCGACCCCTCCAGCCGGGGGAGATGGGCCAGCATGTGGGGTGGGGCCTGAGGCACTTATCACCCTGAGCCTGGCCTCGCCTGCATTTGGCAACTCCCCGGAGAAAACAGAATTGTTTTCAGGTTGTTTCCAAGGCTTCCTTCTGCAGCTGCAGGGCCCCACCTGCTCCCCCAGGGAGACAGCGCTCCCCGAGGAGGCCCCAGCCTTCGCCCAGGCCCCACCTTGGCAGCCCTGGGGCCGGAGGCCTGGCTTCCTTGGAGTCTGCCAGCCTCTTTCCAGAATTTGCTCCTCTGCCTTCCCCTACTGGGGTGGATATGAGGCCCACCTAAGATTGCCAGATTGAGCTGCATCCCAGTGGTTGAGCGTCGACCTATGAACCAGGAGGTCCCAGTTTGATTCCCAGTGAGGGCACATGCCTGGGTTGCGGGCTCGATCCCCAGAGTGGGGCGTGCAGGAGGCAGCCGATCAATGATTCTCTTCATCATTGATGTCTCTCTCCTCTCCTCACCTCTCCTCTCCTCTCCTCTCCTCTCCCTTCTTCTCTGAAATCAATAAAAAAATGTATTTTAAAAAATACATGATGGCGAGTTAAATTTGAATTTCACATAAACAACAAATAAGTTCTCAGTTTACTGTAGATACGTCCCATGCAATATTTGGAACAAACTTATACGAACAAAATACTCATCCTTTCATGGAGAACCCACATTTAACAGGTCCTCGTGCATTTTATCTGGCCACCCTGACCCCACCTCATTCTTTAAATGCTCAGGAGGTCCTCTTCTCTGCTCCTCATCTGCGTGGAGACACCAGACCTCAGGGCGCACGCAGGCACCAGTGCTGGCCGTGTCATCGCAAACATTAACGCGGTTTGAGAACTCGGAGCACGGCTGATGTCTGCAAACATTTCTTAAACTGGACTTCGAAAGGCTGTGGCCCACAGTCACCTATTGCAGTAAAACCCTCCAGTGGGTCCCTTCTCTTCCTTCGCTTGTTTGTCTTCCTTACTTTTGTTACCATGCGCGCTTTGGAAATGCCCTGCTCGTTATAAGAAACCGTCCCGTTCTTACCTTGTCGTCACTGCTCTCGAAGGACAAGGCTTTTACCTTTCTCTCCCGTCTCCCGTAAGAAAAGCCCAGCCACCTGGCACCCGGCTCTCCTTTGGGAAGGGAAGCTGCTGGGCAGGTGCCAGCTCCCGGGAGAAGGGGGCTCCCTGGGGGTGACAAGCAGCCCTGGTGCGTGTGCTCCTGGAATTACGCTGTGGACGGGGAGTGCGGGCGGCCGAGGCCCAGGCCTGTGGCCAGGGCACAGGGCAACGCCCAGTTGGGGGTGCTTGGGACTGTGGCCATGTGTCCTTTCTATTTTTGCCTCCTTCTGCTCCTTTCCCACCGTTTCCCCCCAAGTCATAGAAATAGCAAAGCCCCAACGTCCCCGGAGCAGGGAGGGGCCAGGGCTCCTCCAGGCAGGTACAGAGGCCCGGGGGCTCTGCCACATGCACCTCAGCCTGGCCCGTCCGCCCGGCAGCCACCGGGTCCCTCCCAGGCCCAGCTGTTCCTCGGGGTCACTTCGGACAAACCCCTGGGAGCGTCCTGGCCCTCTCCAGGCAGCGCCTTGGCAAGAGACCAGCGCGGGGCCCTCCCTGCCCTCTCAGGAAAGCAGCCGCTGCCCAGCCCAGCTGAGCCCGGAAGCTCAGAACCAGGCCTCTGACGTCGGCCCTCCTCCGCCCGCCAGGCAGAGCCTCCTGGGCTGCCCCTCCCGGGCTCCCTCTGCCCTCCCGCCTCCTCCCACGCCTCCCTCCCAGGATGCCCGAGGACTTTGTCAGGGTGCCTCATGCCAACATCACACCCACCTTGGCTCAGAGAGTGTGAGACAGCGTACAAGCCACCCCGAGTGGTTCCGCCGAGCTCCCAGGTCGTCAGCAGGGCCACAGCGTCATGGCACTCGCCCTCCTTGCCCGAGCGCTGGCTGGGGAGGTGCTGCTTGCATCTCTCAGCATCTTCTTCTGTCCATTAGGAAGCCCAGTGGGTACGCGCTTGGACTGGGACTAAAATTGCTGGGTTCAAATCCTGGCTCTCCCACCTACTGAGTTAAGTTACTTAACGTGCCTGCGCCTCAGTCTTCTCATCTGTGAAAGGGGCTCACGGTCATCCCTATTTCATAAAGCGGTTGTGAGGATTCAACGAGGCACCGCATGTAACGAATTTAGAAAAATGCCTGGCACGTCCCGAATGCTTGCCAAATGCTACTTCTTGGCTATTCTCTAGATTTGACATTTGGTCCCTACAGTGGGCAGCACACAGCACCAGGCACTAAAGGGGAGACCTGAGAAATGGAAGCTGTGGTCCTCATTCCCTGGCTGGTCCCCTGGAGAAAACCCGGAAGCACCGGCTAGTCCATTCCTGTTGTGCTTTGTGGCCACCTTTGCGGGAATCCTTTCAATGTGTTCTTCCCGTGTTTGGAGAAAATTCAAAATTGGAGGTCCGGGCCTCCCCAAGGTCCAATTCAGAAATTTGATTTCCCAGTCTCCCCTGCAGTGGGGAATAGGCACGTGACCCAGGCTCCACCAATCAGATGTGCTCACGTGAGACCTTGGGCAGGAGATTGCAGGCACCTCTCCTCCCTTCTTTCCTACACTTTTCTATAAAGGGTGTTAGAAACTGCATTGTTCTACTCCCCCACCCCCCACCCCAAAAAAAGATAGGGTGTAACCCTAACGCCAGTACCTCAGAATGTGACCCTTTTGGGAAGTAGGGTCTTTTCAGAAATCATCAAGTTAATGAGGGCATTAGGGTGGGCTGATAAACGGAGGAAATGTGGAGCCTGTCACACACAGGGAGCACACCTCGTAAAGATGAAAGTAGAGACCGGGGTCCTGCTTCTACAAGGCAAGGAAGGCCGGACGGCCAAAAAAGCCAGTGAGCAGACCCCCCCCCCCACAGCCCTCCCAGAAGGCAACACCCTGCCAACGCTTTGATCTCTGACTCCCAGCTTCCAGGACTGGGAGAAAAGACGTTTCTGTTATTTCAGCCACCCAGTTAGTGGTACTTGGTTACAGCAGCCCTTGGAAATGAATACAGAGGGGAAGCTGCTATGCTTCTGTACCAAATGTACGCTGCTGAACAGGCATCCTGTCTGTTTTCTTTATTGGCACAGAGACGATGTCCAAGAATAAATGTTCAATAAAAGAGTGTCTTCACTTCTTCATAGTTCACAGCACGGGGCATACCGGACGGTACTTTGCATCCATCACCTCGACCTCAACTGTGGTCGGGCAGGCGGGCCCGCCACTCCCGCTGCAGACATCTGCAGAGCCCACCCGTGCACAGGTCTCGGGAGCTGTGTGGGCAGCAGGCTCGGGCACACGGCCATGGGCCTGGTGGCCTGAACCCATTGCTGTAGCTGAAGACACCGTGGAAGCGCTTTCCTTTTACAGCGCAAAGCCCACAGGCCCACTGAGGGGTTAAGTAACTCCCTGACGGGTCCCTTTCCATGCACAGGCCCCAGCTTGGCTGAAAGACACAACCACGCGGACCCTTCCAATGTGTCTTCCATGTTATTTTGCCCACCTTCCTTCCTTCCTTCCTTTTTTTTTTTTTTCATGCATAACAGGGTTATATTAAGGAGGCACTTAGTGGCAGGGGGAGACTGAGTTCTAAAGAAAATGATAATTTGCCTGTGGTCAGTGTGGTGGCTCTTGTTACATGCTTCCTTGCCTGATTTCTTTGGGGCTTCATCTAATTTCTCTGTGGTGAGGGCTTGGGGGTGGGGGAAGGGTCGGTACAGCACAGCTGACTAATCTAAGTATGGTTAGGCTGGGGATCTTGTCTCATTTAGACTCCATGAGTGTGTATGAGAGAGATACAAAGAGATAGATGATAGATAGATAGATAGATAGATAGATAGATAGATAGATAGATGATAGATGATAGATAGATGAAATATAGATGATAGACAATAGATAGATAGATGATAGATAGATAGATAGATAGATAGATAGATAGATAGATAGATGATAGATAACAGAGTGTGTGGGGTGGACCTAGGAAGGCTTCTTCCCGGAGGAAGAAGGGGCAACTGCTTGTGAAGCTAAGCTGCCTGTCCAGGCCTCTCTCCATCTTCATGTCCAGACCAGCTCATAATGAGGACTGAAGTCACCCAGATGGGTCACCAGGAGTCCACAGGGCCTGCCCAGCAGGGTTCGCCTCCAGGCCACGCCTAGGCTGGTCTGGGAATGGGCCTCCTTTGTGTTAAGAAACTGGAGCCTCCCAGATTGCACACGGCTGGGCGTGTCCCGCACAGAGAGCCCTTTGTGCCCGGGAGAGGGCTGGCCCGTTTGTCCTGGCCGGCGTCCAGACACTGCCCATGTGCAGCCACGCTGCCGGGCTCCCACCTTTCCTCTGCAGCTGTGCTTCCCTTCCT
>NW_005370223.1:6204777-6212262 GCF_000412655.1 Myotis brandtii
GCCGCTGAGGGCAGGGCACTTGGGAGGAGGCCGGGGTTTTGCTGACCCTGGGAGCCTCTGGCTGGAGGTGGAGGTGACTCCAGGGAGTCCTGGGGCCCTGGGGCTGGCTGTCACCCTGGGGCAGGCTGGCAGAGCAGGGGCTGCTGACAGGCCCACCGTGGGTCACCAGGGACAAGCCCTCGGGGCCAAGAGAAAGCTCTGAGGCTGAAAAGCCCTTCCGGGTCACCCTTCCTGGGTGGGGGTGGGACACAGCATGATCAGACCTGTTGCTGGGGATACACCTTCAGTGAAGGGCCACGATTACAATTGCAACTGTTCATGTTCCTTTAAAAAATTAAATGTAAAAACCCACGAGAAATCTCATGCTTGTCAGAGCCTTCCTCCCCCGCTGCCGGCTCCCATTATGACTCCGTGGCATCTTCTGGGAGCTAATTACATGTGTGTGGAAGACACCGGCTCCTCTCACGTTTTTCTCCTCGATGGGTCCTAACCCTTTCGGCCGGCTTCCCCGACTCCGCCCTGTGCTGCAGGAGAGGGGCACCTGGGAGGGGCAGCGGGCCTGGCCGTGGGCCTGTGCTCCCCAGGGCCGGGTCTCAGCCCCCGGCTGCTCAGGACCACCCGGAGCTGCTGAGTGGGAGGCAGCCCTGCCCTGCAGCCCTCCTCTCTCACCGCGGGAGATCGGCCCCCGCCAGCCTGCGAGCTGGGGATGATGACAAAGCACAAATGGAAGGTGTGATTTAGGTGCCCGGCTCTTCGCCCCTCCGGAGCCTACCTCCTTTGCCCTCCTCCCCCTGAGACGGGCTCAGGCGAGGGCATCCTGAGGCCACCTGTGCGAAGGCGCAGAAAGGGAACATGACCGCTTCCAGGAGGTGAGACGCACAGTTTCACAGTTGCTGTTCTGGTTCTTTCTTCTGAGTGCTCCCACGTGTAGACATGTATTTCACTCTCAGGATGGCTCACCTACGTGCCTATGACCAACTCCGGAAGCAACGTGTATGGACTAATACCTTGGACTGTTGCCTCTCCGTGGGGTTGAATTTCACCCGCTGATGAGTTGTCTAATTGCACAGCTGTTGGGCCCCCTCTGAGCACGCCAGGACTGCCTGGGTCTCAACAAGCCCCAGCACCCCAGGGCTCGACGGGCCTTCACACCAACCCTGCCCTGAACCAGGACACGCCTTCAAGAGGACAACGTTCCACCGGCCTCTGTCCTCTGATATTGCTCCCCGGCCCGGCCATAAAGGAAACCTCAAGGTTGTAAGTTACAAGAAATCACGTCTATAATTACGGTTCTCAACTGCCTGGACATGAAACACCCCCTAGTTAATGGGCAAACCTTTCACTGTGGGCTGATGTCTTCCTGCAACTTTCTGAACCCCACACTAGGGCAGAGTCTGGGAATGTTAAATTCCTTTTAATTATTAAGTGAAGAAACGCAAGCTGCTGCTACCGAGTTCCAAAATAAAACACAATTATGAAGTTCCTATCCGTTTTAATATTGTGTTCTGCAGCTTCCCTTCTTAGGTGAGACAACCAAAAATAGACTTTAGTAAGAGAATAACTTCTCTATTTTATTTTATTCTTCAAAGCACGGTGTGGGCTGAGAGGCCATCGATGACTGGTGTGACAAACCACACTGGATTACTGATGAGTGGGTGGGGGAATTCAGTCTCAAATGCGCAGAGCCTGTGAGAATGCAAATTCCTGGGCTCTGCACCCGGGGACCCTGATTGAGGCGGTCTGGGGTGGGACCTAGAATCCTGCATTTTTAAATAACCATCATGGGCAGTTATTTTTTAAAATATATTTTTATTGATTCCAGAGAGGAAGGGAGAGGGAGATAGAAACATCAATGATGAGAGAGAATCATTGATCAGCTGCTCCCTGCACCTCCCCTACTGGAGATCGATCTTGCAACCCGGGCATGTGCCCTGACTGGGAATCGAACCGTGACCTCCTGGTTCATAGGAGCCACACCAGCCGGGTGCATCTTGGGTAATTCTGATGCAAGTAGCCACCCAACTACATGCTGAAATGCTCCAGGGGGATGATGGTGTGGCCTGTAAGCACGGAAATCAGCCGGACACCCACAGCTGCTGCTCTCCTCCAGCCAGAACTCTCCTGGAATGTATACTCCAGGAAACTATTCATATATCTATTTTTAAAAGATCATTCGTCCCGCCCCCCCCCCCTTGGCTATAAAGCTAATGAAGAGAGTTTATATAATGTTATAATTTTTTAAAATAACAAAATCACTCATAATTCCTCCATAAGGGGGGAGGGAGCATTAACATTATGCTGATTTTTTCCTTCCTTATATATTTTTATAAAGCTGACAACATACTAAAACATATCATTTCGTTTTTCCTGTTATTTTTCTTTTCTGGAAACATCCTTTCTAAAGGCTACATAATGTCCCCTCATGTGGATACGCCTTATTTTAGTCACCATCCCTACCTGTGGGACATTGAAGTTGTTCCCAGTAATTAATTATTACAAACAGCATTGAGAGACATACCTCTGTGCAGGTTTTACCAACATGTTTAATGACTTCCTAGAAACGGATCACTGGATTCAAGGACATGGATGTGTTTGAGGTTCCGGAGAGATGGACCTGCTGCCTCAAGGTGCCCCCTCGCCGGCACGTATGGAATGTCCCTGTGTTGACTATCCCCTCAGCTTGTGCTACAGCCCGTGTATCAAACGTAGCCCCGTTACCATATTTTATGGGTTGTTTTCCCTAAAAGAGGTATCGTGAAGTCCTAAGCCCTAGTCCCTGTGAACATGACCTTATTAGGAAACAGGTTCTTTGCAGATGTAATCAAGTGAAGAAGAAGTACTTCGGGTGGGCCCTTATCCACTATGACCAGTGTCCTTATAAAGAGGAGAATGCCACCAGAAGAGAGAGAGACAGGGAGAACGCCACGTGCCAACGGAGGCAGAGATTGGAGGGATGTAGCTATAAACCAGGGGTTAGGCACCTTTTTCCTGCCAAGAGCCATTTGGATATTTATAACATCACTTGCTCAATATCATTCACTTAATATACATTTATGTTGCTATGAACAAAGCTCCTAGATTTGTTGAATTTCAAGTCCTGCCTGCGGTTGCCTTGGCAAGGCCAGGCCAAATGATTTCGAGGGCTTTATACGGCCCTTGGGCCGGACATTCCCCACCCCTGCTAAACCAAGGGACGCAAGGATTGTCAGCTCCCTACGGCTAGGAAGCTAGGAAAAGACAAGGAAGGATTGAACCCAATCTCTGAGGGCGCGTGGCCCTGCTGACACCTTGATTTCAGAACTCTCGCCTCCAGAACTCTGAGCAAATAAATTTCTGTTGCTTTAAGTCTAGATACCCAGGTTGTGGTGCGTGGTTATGCAGTCCTAGGAAATCAATATACCATGTCTCCCCTGAATTGGGGTCAGCTGGGCCAGAAAGAGCTGAGGTGCAAAGGACAGCTCTTGCTCCCTCTCAGCAGGGTGGCCGGTGTAGGCGGTTAATGTGTGCTTCCTGCTCCCGTCCACCGGGGCAGGAGTCCAGGGCCCGGCATGAGGCTCTGGGCCCCACCACCATCGCAGGGGCTGGCTTAGCGTCTTCCCTCAGAGTCACATTTCACGTGGCGGAGGGACACACACAACCTAAACTTTGCAGTTTTTCCTCAAACTCTTGGATTTGACTGGACAGAATAAGTATTTATTATGCTCTTTCAACACCTCCTAGATTAAAGCCACATTCGGGGCACAGTGTCTGGGCAAAGGCCATCTTTGTCACTGATTAGGCCTCTGGCTGATTCCTTATCAGGTTTCTCTCAGGCCCTATCGGTTGGTAGATGTGCTGCTGTTAAATTCCTTCCTTCTAGAAATCTGGGTCTTTACTCCGGTGGCTCCTGAAAGAACGAATTGCTCTCTCAGGTTGACCTTCTTCGCCCTGGACAGAACCTGGATCTAAAGAACCCCACACATATGTAATACCTTAGTCAATAAAAATGATAAAAATAAAAAATAAAGAACCCCAGATGGGAAAAGATTATATAAGTGTAGGAAGTTGTTACCCCCATAGTTAGAAAATCTCAGTGAACTAACAGGTTTGGCTCAGTGGATAGAGCGTCGGCCTGTGGACTGAAGGGTCTCAAGTTTGATTCCTGTCAAGGGCATGTACCTCGGTTGTGGGCACATCCCCAGTAGGGGGTGTGCAGGAGGCAGCTGACCGATGTTCCTCTCTCATCGATGTTTCTAATTCTCTATCCCTCTCCCTCCCTCTCTGTAAAAAATCAATAAAATATATTTTTTTTTTAAAAAAAAAGAAAATCTTAGTGGAGAGAGCATCAGCCCTGGGACTGGAGGGTCTCAGGTTCAATTCCCATCAAGGGCATGTACCTCCATTGCAGGCTCGATTCCCTGGCCCCAGGTCGGGATGCCTGCAGGAGGCAACCAATTGATGTTTGTCTCTCACATCAAAGTTTCTCTCTGTCTCTTCCCCTCTCTTCCACTGTCTTTAAAAATCAGTGAAAAATCCTCTGGTGAGGATTAACCCCCCTCCCCCCAAAATCTAAAATATGTTAAGCTACTCTTTACCGTGTGCCCATTAGGAGTCACTTCCTCTGGTCCTAAAAGAGCTCTGAGACGTAGGTATACCGATCTCTATTTTACAGGCAAAGAAACCAAGGCCCAGACAGGGAAGCAGGTGGCCCCAAAGAGCAGAACTCAGACCTGGCAGAGCCAGGGGTGGACCCAAGGGTTCCTAACACAGTGTCCCCCAGGATGTGGCTCAAGGATGGCTCGAGAAGGTTAGCTGCTCAGTGAAGTGATAAACGCTACCAAGGGACGCAGATGTTATGCCAAACCACTTATGGCAGATGTTCCCAGTCCAGCACACTTTCATCTCCAACGTTTTTGGCGTCTGCAATAATACAGAATTTTATTACATGACCCCTGAACATCGTCTGATCCCTGCTAACTCATCTCCTAATCCTATCCCTCATTTTCAATGCAACTGCTCCCAAAAAGTTGCAAGGAAAGCGAGTCCTCTGAATGCATGTGAGGAATCTTGTATTCATTGGGATGCTTTGAAAAAAGTTCCGTGAAGCCAACTTACTTTCTGTATGCATGGCCATTTACACCTGACATGTTATGTTAGCACCTGTGTCCTGAGCGGGGAAGTACACACAAGACCACAGTTTCGGTGCCGTACACTGAACCCTCTGCCCCCGTTCCGATCGCTAAGGGAGGGAGCGAAGGCTCTTCCTGCTGAAGGGCTGCCAGGAGTCGATCTGGACGACGAGCCAGGGTCCCAGAGGCTGGGGTGAGCTGTCAGGCCAAGAGCAGGCTGGGTCAACACCCGAGATGAGGCTCCCATGGAAGCAGACACAGCAAACAGGAAGTCCCAGCAGACACTAAGAAGGCTTATCAGGGCACAAGGGCAGAAGAGGGCAGGCTGACAGCTAATGAATGCACTTCCCCAGGACTTCCACTGAGATGGAGCTGCGAAGGTGACATTCCGGGGCTGGGGGCGTGGAGGGGGGTTCTGGGTGGAACGGGAAGTTGAATACAGCAAAACCTCTCAGGCCAGGCAGGCAAAGCACGGTAAGGGTTCTGTGGAGGTGCCCAGGGCTGAGAGCACTCAGTGGGATGGGAGAAAGCAGCTTCCCAGACAAGGTGGCGAGGGACCTGGCCCAAGCCTGAAACATGAGAGATCAGGATTTGAAACAGTGGAGGAGGCCACCCCCACCAGGAGAGTTCTCAGCCTGAAGAACAAATGTGGAAGTTGGGGGGTTGTGGTGTTTGTGGTTTGAGTATCTGGCCACCGCCTCCTCCTGCACCTGGCCTGCGCTCCCAGGATCATCCCCACTGGCCCAGCCCACCAACTTCCCAGAAGGGCAGCCACACAGGGCGGGGGACCTGCCACCCTAACACGCCCTGTACCCCTCCCTGGCCACTATTTTTGCCCTCTGAGGTCACAGGACTCTGCATCGTGTCCCGTCTCAGCAAATCAGCCCCCTTGGTTTCCCAAGAGCTGTCATTTCTCACTCTTTTCTACAGAGGCCGGGAGCACAGGGCTTCCCAGAAGTCTGGTTCAATGCTATTTTGGGCTGGAGTCGCTTGGCAGAAATGAGCCGCCCACCCGCACGCTTGGGAAAAGGCTGCCCAAGGAGACAGGCCGAGAGCTCTTGCTCTGCAGGAGTTTGAAGGAGGGTCCTATGGGGCAAGAAGCAGCTCACGTGGTCGCTGGAGGCTGTGGGGACGAGCAGCTCCGGACAGACCCGATGGGCTCTGTTCACCCGGCTGGTGTGCTACCTCTGCCCACAAGACGAGATTCAGGCGCCCCCTCCCTGGGCTGGCATCACTTGGAGAGCCGGGGCTTTGGAAAGAACAGCAAGTCAAATCCCGGAAAGAGGCTGAGACTGAAAATGGGTTACAGCTGGAAGCCCACCAATGACAGTGGTGCCTGGCTCACCCTGGGGGTCACGGGGTGGGTGAGGTGGGAGGGAGCGGGAGGGGAGGAAACCCAAGCGCCCGCCCTTCTGGCTGTTGGTCCTCCTGGCTCCTCTCTCCCTCCCTTCCTGCCTGACAAGGTCAGGGAAACCTGTCAGGGCTACAGAAGCTTCCGGGCAGGCACCCCTTAGGCCAGGTGAGGTGGGTGCTGCTTTTTTTCTTTTGAGTGATTTCAGCGAGGAAGAGAGAGGGAGAGAGATAGAAAACATCAGTGATGAGAGAGAATCACTGATCGGCTGCCTCCTGCACGCCCCACCCTGGGGATGGAGCCCACAACCCGGGCATGTGCCCTTGACTGGAATGGAACCGTGACCCCCTGGTTCAGAGGTCGATGCTCAACCACTGAGCCACGCCCGCTGGGCCAGGTGGGTGCCTCTTCTTTTTAAAAAATCTTTATTGTTGAAAGTATTACATATGTCCCCCTTTCCCCCCATCAACCCTCCCCAGGCCCCCTCCCCACCACAGGCCTTCATCACCCCACTGTCTTCGGCCACCGGTTACCATATCTGCATACAAGGTCTTTGGTTGATTACCCCCCACCCGCCTTCCAGGTGGGCACTTCTTAAAGGACGCTTTGCCCCCCTCCAGCGCCCCAGAACCTCAGGCTGCCGCCTCCCCGAATGGCTAGGAGCGCTGACTCAGGGGCAGCCCTTAGCACCCAGACTTCAGCCTTGTGCCCAGGCAGGGGCCCGGCCCCCTTCCCACACCTCTCATCCCTTCCCACAGCCCATGCCCGCTCCGCTCCCCTCGGGGGCTTTGGCCTAAATCCTCAGGCAGCGGGCAACTCGTTATGTCCCCCACCAGTGCCTGCAATTCTTCCTGCCTCTTTTTTGTGCTTCATTCCTTCCTCCTACCCCCCGCCCCCTTCACCGGGCCGCCTCCTGCCCCTGGTTACTGGGCTCCCCTTCACCCTCGGACACACATGTGAGGCGGGCAGGCCGGGGTGGGTGGCTGGGTGGGTGGGGAGCCTGCAGAGCTGGGGCAGCCGGTGCAT
>NW_005370223.1:6213183-6215718 GCF_000412655.1 Myotis brandtii
CGCAATTGCCGGGGGAAATGGGGGGTGCGGGAGGCTTCCTCTCCGGTGTGGCGCACACCCGCTCTCGGAGAAGGCGGTTCCGAGGCCCCAGCACTGGCCTCGATGGCGCCCGAGTCCCCCTCCCTCCTCCCCTCTCCCCAAGACTCTTGGTCTGTCTGGGAAGAGGCTGCACCAGCATCCAGGGCTGGACGCTTTCATTCCCGACCTCACTCCTCCCCCCGCACCCACCCCGCAGAGGAAGAGGCCCCGATGCTGTAGACAACCACGTGCTGGGTCAAGGCCAGGCCCCAGCTCTTGCCGTCACTGCTGGCTGACCACAAGGTCCCCTGGCGCGCAGGAAATGGACCGGAGGGCCAGGCCAGCGAGCGAGGCGGTCCACCCTGTCCTGGAACAGGGGCAGATGCCAGGGCATTCAGGAAGCGTGTGCGGCTCCTCTGCAAGGTGCCCCTCCCCATGCCAGGTGGGGGAGGAAGAGCGGCAGAGGGGCCTCGCCCTTCCTGCCCCTATACCCCGGCCAGGGACACCACCCCGGGCACACCCTGAGCGGTGACAAAATGGGGAGGGGGAGGGGTGCAGGCAGTGGAGCTGGCATGTGGGCAGGGACCTGGAAGAATGATGTGGACAGATGGGGCAAGGACAGACATCCGGAGCCAAAACAAATGCCTGGAACCAAGTCCCAGGGGCTGGAAAGAGCAGGGTGGGTTCTGGGAATGGCAAGCCAGCCAGTGGGACCGGGAGAACCGAAGCTCACAGGAGCTGAAGCGCACATGTGGATCTCAGATGCAGGCCCAGCGGCCCGGAGGGCCCTGGGGCCCTGGGTTCCACCCTGTGCCCCGGGGGCACTGAGTCATGCCAGTTCCCAGACAGATGCAGTCCTTCCAAGAATTCCACAGTCCTGCTCAGTCCCAGCTGCGGGAGCCTCGCCGCCTCGGGGTGGCTGTGGGTTGGTTCAGTCATCAGCATTCTTTCCATGGGCACAGGGATGGGCACCCCTGATGCCAGTGGTCACCATCGAGAGGGCCCGGCAGGCCCACTCTCAGAGCAGGCCCCCCCAGCCTTCAGATGGCCCCGAGAGTGGCCCTGGTAGGACTCCGGCAGCAGTTGGACTCCCTGAGCCTGGACTTGAAATGTGTTTCCCAGGCACCCGTTCCGCAGCTGAGACCAAAGTTTCCAACAGGAAGGGAGGGGAAGACTTCAGTTTGTTTCTCAAGAGCCAACTGGCCTTTCAAGCCAGTGATGGCCACGTGCACCTCACTGCAGGAGAACCAGGCGGCAGCGGGAGCTGCAGCCATTTCCCGCCGACTCCGCATACATGGAGGCCCGCCTGGGTGGCCCCAGCTCCTGCAACGCTGGCCCCCAGAAAGGGAAGATAGATGATCCCTCTAAGGACAGATTGGGGATCTGAACACCGGGCCATCTGCTTTCTTCCTGGCAAAATGGAGGTGATGATTCCTGCTCCAAACCTTCTTGTGTCTTGGAGTGATAAGTCACTCCAGCATGGAGATCGTTTTCAGTGAGCATTCTGTTCCTCCTAGTTTGCAAGTAACTCCTTTCACAAATTGAGGGGAAATCTCCAAGTCCGGCCCTCACAACTCCCTCAGCACTTGCCCACCCCCACCCACAATCTACAGGCTTTGGGGAGGACCCTGAAGCCATAGAAGAGGCCCCGTGTGAAGGTCAGGCTGAGGAACTTGGCAGTGGCTTCCCTGCTGCAAGGGCACTGCCACGGATGGGCAAGGGGGTGACCAGCTGTATGTACTCTCCCTGGACAGAACAGAAATATGGCCTTCAGCCTGGAGGGGGAGGGTGTCTAAAATCATAAGAAGGATTTCCTGACAGATGACAAGGTGGCCTTCAGGACCGTGGAAGTTGGAGATTCATCCTGAGCACCTGACCCTCTCATCGCCGGTGTTGCTCCCATTTGACAGCTGAGAAGACTGAGGCTGAAAGACATTCAGTAACCGGGTGAAGCAGCCACAGTGGCAGAGCTGGAAGTGGAATCTGGAAGAGTGGCCGCTAAAAGCAGTGGGGTCTTTTGACCCCAACATCCTGGGATTGAGTTTCTCTTCTCAAACAGAACCCCAGAAAAGCCACACTTAGTCCTGGTGTCGGGGCATTAAACCCAAAGGGAAAACGTGTCGCTGAAATGCTTGTGCCCTTTCTCCCGTTGAGTCCCCGTCACAGAAGAGGGAACTCTTTATGTAGCCAGTGTTCGTTGGAAGGTCTTTCCTGGCGAGCAAGAGGTTGTGGGGGGTCTTGGGAAATGCAGGAGAGGTGCCCCCAGAAGGCCCTGCACGGAAGGTCAGTCTTGCTCTCCCCTGGGATCCCCCGACCGCACCTCTCCTGGCAGCGCCGCGAACTTCCCGGTGGGAAAGCCTGCGGGTCTGCTGGGAAGCGGGTATGCGTCTTCCCATTCTGCAGATTGGGAAACTGAGGCGGGGATCCCATTGTGGCTGGATGCGGGCCCCACGAATTCCTTTCCGGGCCCAGCGGGAGGCCGGGCCGCCTGCCGGGGACAGGCCTGGAGCCCCGGCC
>NW_005370223.1:6216339-6239096 GCF_000412655.1 Myotis brandtii
GCTGCACAGAGACGCCACCGCACCTACAGCCACGACCCACTCACTGCGGAGGCCCAGGGCAGCTCAGGTCTCAGAAATTCCTAACGATCATCGTTCTCTCTCTCCCTCCTCTCTCTCTCTCTCTCTCTCTCTCTCTCTCTCTCTCCCCCCTCTCTCTCTTTCTCTCTCTCTCCCTCCCCGCTCTCTCTCTCATAAACGAATTCATAAATGAGCCCTGAGCGTTGCAGAAAACGTGGAGGAGAAGAAAAAGTCGCTCAAATAATGCCTGTGTCTATAAAGAAACACTTAGAATTTGTGTCTGCCCTTTCAGCGCTTCATATCTGCATGCCTGTGTGTGTGTGTACACTCTGTATAGAATAAAACATACAATATTGTCAGTTCTGTGCATTCTGTATAGAATAAAAAATACAATATTGTCATTTCTTGCTCCACCCTCAGGGTCTACAACACCGCCTGGCAGCGCTCCAGGTGCTCGAAACCACGTGTCCCCCCTCCCCACAGGGGATCCGCTTCACAGGACATCTTTTTTAGCAGGCTTAAATTTTCTTTCACAATCCCCTGACCCCACATGTAAGAGGCTGATGGACCACTAGCCCCCTTAGCTAGAATCTGAAGGCCAGATGCGTTTGGAATTCAGAATTATTCAGCGCACACATATAAGGTAACCCCCCCATTGGGGTCCGGACAACACCCTGTAACCAAACACACCACATTCCTGCGGCAAAATGCATGACTAGCCACATTAAGTAGGATAAATAAACGCTATAAGCAGCTTCAGGCCAGTTAGGTCAGGTTTTGAGGCCAAATGAGTTTCTTCCACTCTAAACAAAAAGCTTTGGGTCTCCAGAGCATTTTGACTTTCGAATTCGGAGAGACTGGACCAGTACTAACCCCTGGGACCCCCAAGGGCCTGGTGACGTGAGTGAGTCTCTGCTATGAACCATGCTTTCCCATTCCTCAGTCTCTTACACACTTGGGGCGCAGGGTAACTCAGGGAACTGAGTTGCTGACTGATTTGATGTGAATGAATGTGGGGCAAGGGGTGTGAAGGCATAGGGTTTGGTTGGGTTAGACTTTCAGATGTAATCCCACTGCCTTCCCTACTCCCAGCTGCAAACCGGTAAAAGTCAGCAGTTTTGTGGTGACACCTTCCTCTTCCTGGATTCACTGGGGATTTTGAAATACATTGGCCAAACTCCCCACAAAGGCCTCCACCCACCCAGAGCACTACTGTGACCCAAAGCGTGCCACTGTCACTTCTCAGGAAGGGCCTGGGAGCCAAGACATTTGTCCCACCAGCAGTCATTAGCTGTGCTGTTTCCATATGCACAGAGCCATGTGCAGCTTCTCCTGTTGTGGACCAACATTCGCGAGAATAAGACCACCGACTCCAATTAGGTCTTAAACAGAAAGTGAGGATTTATTGAGCTGGCCAGCGACTACAGTTACAGCACCCTGCCGAAGCAGAGGCTGAACTGCAGAGCAGATTACAGGAGTTACATTTTATTATTAAATTCTGTGGAGGCCCAGAGAAAAATGTGTCTTTCAAATTCTGGGCCCCCCCCATATGGAGGAAACTCTCTTTATACTTTTTCCAGTCCTTTGTCTCCCAAATTTGGAATGAGACTTCCAGGCCTTCTGAGAAAGAAGGCCTGCGTGCTGGGAAGGGGCCATGAGACCATATCTCAAGGCCTGGCCTGATGTCAGTACCTTCCTATCTGTGTGTTTTAGGAACAGACAGCACAGCATGACCCGTCTGGCCAAAGCGCCAGATATGCAGCCCAGCACACTCCAAGCTCGGACTGAATGTCCAGCCTTCTGCTGACGTCCCCACTGGATTCCCCTCACAGATTCGCCTCCAGGGCAATATGTCCAAGAACACACTCACAAACCTTTCCTCAAACCTGGTCCTCTTCTGTGTGACCCATGTGACTGAGCCCATCATCCATCCATTACCTGAGCTAGAAACTCAGAGGCACCTGCCGCCTCCTTCTCCACCTCATGTCAAGTTTGTCTGTTTCCCTCTGAAACAGCCCTCCAACCCGTCCTGCTCTCCACCTCTACCACCCGATCCAATCCCAGTGCAGAGCCCAGCCAGCTTCCACTTCCAATTCTCACTCTGCTCGGGGCCTTTCTCCACAATGAAGCCCAAGGCATCCCTTTGAAACACAGTCAATTATGTCATACCGACCCCGGGGGCCACCAGGGGGGAAGCTACCCAGGTTAAAACCTCACCTAGGAGCCTGCAGCATGGGACCTGCAAAACTTTGACGTGAAACATACCCTCCTAACTATAAAAACAGCAATGCCTCCCAAACCTCTCTTAGGATAGAAACAGAAATCCATAGAAAAGGCCTGCAGCGCTGCCTGGAGTGGCCCAGCCCTGCCCAATGCTTGTGGTACGAGTCTCTGACCTCCAGGGGTACTGGCTTTCTTTCTCAGGCCCTTGAATTTCCATCCCACAGCTTTTGCCCATGCTGTTCCCCTTGCATAGAACATTCTCCCTCCATCTCTCCATCTAGCGATTCCTGCTCTTCATTCACATGTCAGTGCAACTATCATTTTACCAGGAAATCTTCCTGATCAAGCGAAATACCCGTCCCGCGCTCTTCAGCGGCTCGTAGTCTTACATGCATTTGTAGGTGTGATCCAGGCCTGTCTCCCTCAGGACACTGTTGAGTCTAGTTTGCCCGTCGTGTTGTGCCCAGCACCTGGCCCAGTGCCTGGCATGACGTAGGTGCTTCATAAACACTTGTTTGATGTATGTGCGAACGAGCACTCCGCCCTCTTTGCTTGACCCCGGGGTCATGTGTGTTCTGCTCACCCCTCTCAGGACAGGCCCAGGAGGAGAACCAGAAGCGAGTTCGTTCATCCATCCAACAAAGAGCATCTGTTAAGTGCCAGGCTCTGGAAACAGGAAGAAGATGCAGCTGGTGTCCTCAGGAGCTACTGGAAGACAGCAGACTGAGAAACAAGTTGACTGACTGCCTTCAAGATCTTAACGTTTAGCCCAACCAGCGTGGCTCAGTGGTGGAGCGTTGACCTATGAACCAGGAGGTCACGGTTCAATTCCCAGTCACAGGCACATGCCCGGGTTGCAGGCTCGATCCCCAGTGTGGGGATGTGCAGGAGGCGCCTATGGATGATTCTCTCTCATCATTGATGTTTCACTCTCTCTCCCTCTCCCTTCCTCTCTGAAATCAATAAAAATATATATATATATTAAATAAATAAAGCAAGAGGGCAAAGGAAATTTGCAGAGTAATAAAAACAATAACTTTCATTATTATTAACTTTTAAATCACACAAATAAAACAGACCCATTGACCTAGCAAAGCAACAGCCACACAGGGAACTTTCCCCACAGGTGCAATGTCCGGATCCAATCAGCAGAAGTCCCTTTCTCCCAACCAACCAGTCCTAATTCTTTCCCGCTCTGCAAGCTGCCTCCACCACCTGACCCTTCAAAAAGCCCACCCTAACCCCCTCAGATTGAGAGGCTGCGAAGGCTTGCCTGGTGTGTGGGTTCCGTGGATGCATCAAGCGAACTACACTTGGCTTGGTGTGGCCGTAGAGAGGCATGTCCTTGGTGGGCCTGGCATTCCAACTTGGAGTTTCAAACCCACCTGGAAAGAGCCACATCCCTTGAGCACCTCGGTCTTCTGGCTTTTCTCACACCCAGGAATGCCGGTTCACATTGGGCTCCGAGCTCCAGAAGTTGTCATGGAAACTGGGAACCTGTACTTTGGGATTTGCAGTGGCAAAAGGCTCTTGCTGCTAGAGGTGGGCGTATAGGAGTAGGTGGAGGGGAGGGAGGCAGGGGTCCCCTCTTCCTCTTGGCTCCACCTCACTCCAAAACCCACTGCAGCAATGCAAAGGACAGCGATGCACGGGCACTTGTGACCTTCAGAAACATGATAGAATATACAAATTCAATACTCCATGAGATCAGCTAAGTACACTGAGAAAAAGTTGTTTGCTGCAACTTCCGGGGCACTATGAGCAAAGGCAATCCACAAGCTCCATCTAGCGGGAAAATACGCCACTGCCGCCCAATCCCTGAGCTCTCCGAGCTGCCTCCCAGAAGCCTGGCAGGTCTCTCTTCCCATGGACCGGAGGCCAGCAACTGCATGGGCCCTTGTCAGAGAAAGCATTTTGAGCTTAATAGCCCCTGGCATTGTGGTCTGCACAGAGAAAGAAAACCTCACTCATATTATCTGAGTGCTTTGAATTTTGTTAAGATTTTTTAAAAGTTTGTATTAAATGTATTTCCCTTTAACCCTGGCTGCTTCAGAGTCAAAATGGGGTCAGCCTTTAGTAGGACCTTATGATCACTTTTGTACTAACTTCACCTCCATTTCATCTAATTTTTTAAAATAATAAAGTATTTTTTAATTAATTATTTTTAATCCTCACTCAATGATATGCTTATGGTTTTAGAGCAGTGGTTCTCAACCTTCTGGCTCTTTAAATACAGTTCCTCATGTTGTGACCCAACCATAAAATTATTTTCGTTGCTACTTCATAACTGTAATGTTGCTACTGTTATGAATTGTAATGTAAATATCTGATATGCAGGATGGTCTTAGGTGGCCCCTGTGAAAGGGTCGTTCGACCGCCAAAGGGGTCGCGACCCACAGGTTGAGAACCGCTACTCTAGGGTGTCACAGCGGACTTGAGTGTAGTCTTCTGCTTCTCAGGGAAGGTCATCTGGAGTTCAGGCCCAGCTCCCTTTGTGAGCCAATGATCACAGGAAGGAAGCAGCTGTGTTCTTAGCACAACACAGTCTGGGTCACTGTCCTTAGGAAATAGCATCAAAACTATGTGAATAGGTCATTCACAACAACACGGATGGACCTAGAGGGTATCATGCTGAGCGAAATGAGTCAGACAGAGAAAGCCCAATACCATAGGATTTTACTTACATGTGGAATCTGAAGAACAAAACAAACAAACAAAATAGAAAGAGACTCACAGATACAGAGAACAGACTGATGGCTGCCAGAGGGGAGGGACTGGGTGAAAAAGGTGAAGGGATTAAGAAGTACAAATTTGTAGTTACAGAATAGTCATGGGGATGTAGCATAGGAAATATAGGCAATATGGGTATTTGAATTATCAGGGGGATGACTTTGTAAAGTATATAATTGACTAACCACTATACCATACACCTGAAACTAGTATATAATAACATTGAATGTCAACTATAATCCTATATAATAAAGAGCTAATATACTAATTACACCAAACAGCAGAACGACCATCCAGATGACCTTCCAGATGAAGCTGGGCTGCACGGGCCAAGGCAGCCAGGGTCTGCGAGGGCCGCCGAGCCCTTGCATGAATTTCGTGCATCAGGCCTCTAGTTGAAAAGTAAAAATTAAAAAAAAATTATGAGAATAAAATGAAAACAAATGATGTGAATAGGGGGGTCTGTGAAGGAGAGTCATCCTTGAGCTGAGAGGTTTGCTGCATTTTAAACATTTTAGTTGAGCACAAGCTCAGCCAGTGTGGCCCTCCCACCCCCAGAGGATCAGAGCTCACCCTGTTCATTCCCAGGCCCCAAAATGGGAGACCCTAGAAGAGCACTTCACAGGGCAGCAGAAAATGCAGAGAAGAAATGCTCAGCAGTAAGTAAGTATTCAAGGCCAAAAATTTATCACATGCATGAGAGAATTTGGAACTTGATGGTTTTTGAGGGAGGGCAGATGGTCCCAGAAGTCTGGGGACTCTGGGGAGGAAAGGAGGGTGAATACAGAGGGATGTAGGAGCTGCTGAGGTGCCTCGAAGCTCTCCTTTCAAGAAGAATTGCTGTCCAGCTGTGAGAGCGAAACTCACTGGACTTCCAAAGCAGGGGCAGTAGCATCTTGGGAAGTAAAACTCTTTGAATGTGAACTTCTCGTATGTTCGGCTCTACACTTTTCTGTGTTTCCTAACCTTTCCTAAACCCAGTTCTTAGGAGGGCAACATGAAGGCGTATTAGCGAGACCTGTTCTTAGCATTTTTATTTTTTTTATGTTTGAAATATTTTATTTTTTTAATTTTTTTATTGCTTAAAGTATTACAAAGGGTATTACATGTGTCCTTTTTTTTCCCCCGTCCTTGACAATCCCCTGGCCTCCCCTACCCCCCAGTGTCTTATGTCCATTGGTTATGCTTATATGCATTTCTTAGCACTTTTAAATGCCCTGCTTTTGGGAACCACTAAAGTTCTTTCCTCTCCCAGCAAGCTCTGTGTTGTTTCCATTCTTGTAGAGTTAGAAAAGGAAACCTAACTTTGAAAATGCTCTGGCTTCCGTATTTCTGCTGAGAACTCAACAGGAAGGGAGGATATCTTCAGAGGCGGGTTTAAGTCACTGACAGACAATTGATGCTGAGGGACATTGCCAAGCACTGAAACAAGCATAACAAAGCGCCTTCAGTGCATTAAAACTGTAGCAACCAAAGCTCAGGCTATGTGTGACTGTTGCATAAGTTACAATTTATAAGCATATCACTCATTAAGTTTAAAAACAATTTTAGATAAATGCAGAAATTAAACTCTATACCATAGGATGTCACTATGGTAAAGGATTGTTGGAATAAGTGTACCAACAAGCCACAAGAGATGCAAGTCAATTGTTAAAATGCTGTCATATACCATTCCTGTAACCTTGTGCAAAAACTTCAGCTTTTTATGTTTGGACTAGAGGCCTGGTGCCGAAATTTGTGTCTCTCAGCCTGGCCTGCTCCCTTTCCAATCTGGGACCTCTCGGAGTGACATCCCTCTCACAATCCGGGACCGCTGGCTCCTAACCACTTGCCTGCCTGCCTGCCTGATCACCCCTAACCGTCTCTGCCGGCCTGATCGCCACCTAACCGCTCCCCTGCCGGCCTTGATGGACCCCAACTGCCCTCCCCTGCCGGCATGATTGCCCCTAACTGCCTCTGCCTCAGCCCCCACCACCGTGGCTTTGTCCGGAAGGAAGTCGGACGTCTGGAAGATGGCCGGTCACCCGGTCTAATTAGCATGTTACCCTTTTATTAGTATAGATACCAGAATACCTTTAAAATCCCCCACCCCCAAATTAGGTTCCCTGAGGCAGATGGAGATAGCTTGGTCTCCCCAAATCTAAAAGGCCTCTTGACAAGGTTTATCCATGTGGTTATATATGGAGGGGCACAATAACAGTGGTGAATGCGTTGCCTTTTTTTTCTTCCTGAACTAAAAGGGAATTTATAAGGGCAAAAACACAATGAGAGATGAAAAACGGAAGCTGGAAAGTGGACAGATTAGTAAATTACTTAGCAGCTGTAGGAAACAAGAGTCCCAAGCAGGCAATAGGGAAACAGAAAGCTAATTCTAAAAGGTACAGCAATTGGCCAGTCCCGACCTCTGGCAAAGACATTACTTAAAAGTCTAAGCATTCAAATCCCAGACCTTTATTCCTATGCTGCAGTTGGGCAGGAGCCCTCTTGGACATTCGTCTAGACAGGGTATGAATGGGCCTCCAGAATGGGCCTCGAGGTGGAACTGGGCACCACTGGGGGCAGGACTGTCTTACTGTCCAGAAGCCCAACCCTCTGACCTCACTTGGCTTCTGGACACTGCAGATGGCCCATCACCTTCAGGCAGGACATAGGGCAGTGGTCAGCAAACTCATTAGTCAACAGAGCCAAATATCAACAGTACGATTGAAATTTCTTTTGAGAGCCAAATTTTTTAAACCTTGTTATTAACTTAATTAGGGTACTGCTAAGGCTTAGGAAGAGCCACACTCAAGGGGCCAAAGAGCCGCGTGTGGCTTGCGAGCCGCAGTTTGCCAACCACCGACATAGGGAATTCACTGACACAGGGTTGTTACCGGGCACCTAGGAATATCTCGAATCATGAAAGACACAGAACTCAAAAACAGGAAACAACAATTTGGAGAAAACACTATCTAGAACTTGGGGGGAGGGGGGATGTCCAAAATTGCACCCTTAGCTTGGAAACTAAGTTGCAGAAATGAAAAACAGACTTGGAATATGGAGCTGAGAAAGTATAACGATTTCAGGAACAGAAAACAGATGGGAGGAAATAAATGAAATACAGAGAATTGAAATTTCTAAACTTTAGCCAAGTGTCCCCTCTTCTGCATACTGCTAAAAAAGCTAGAAACTGGTGACAAGGTTGCAGGCACGGGCACGCCCTGGGTGAAGTCTGGCACCATTATTTACGAAAAGCTTTAACTAGCATCTGGGACTACATTCAAGCAGATCCCACTAGTTCACTGCAAGGTCATCTTTTGCACTCTAACGTAACCCTTTTTCTACTGCCAACGCACCATCACTTCATCTGTTAGTTGCAGATTCTTAATTCACCAACTTCCCATAATTGATCCACTGCTAATTTTCTCACTAAGCCATCAACTGCAAAGGCTGTTGACAGGCATAAGCGATATTATGGTTGAGTTAGAATTTGAAAAGACCATTAACAATGGAATTGCTTCTGAAGCCAAAGTCCACGACAACACACAAAGTGAGCATGTTGGGCAGAGAAAACCTTCTATTCACTGCCAATAAAAATGTTTGCCCACCCATTTCCAATAAATAATCCAAATCCTTCAACTGTGTAACACTTAGTCTGAGCGCCTTCAGCTGGAGTGGCTTCATGTTCCCCTACCTATACTCCTTTCTGGGTGAAAATATGTACTATGATTAAGACACATGTAACATCCACAAAATTCCTCCGTACATTTAAGAGTAGGAACCGCTACTTTTCAGGTTAGGTTTAACTTGCCCAAATAATCATACATGACCAGAATTTATTCAAACTCAGAGCCCTTTCCTATTTCTGTCCTTCCCCTGTCCCTAATTAGCAAAGCTGGGAAAATGTTCAGCCCAAATGATCCATGACCCAAATCTGATTTGCCCCAGCAGAGAAAAAGCTCCAGAAATTGTAGGTGTAACATACTTTTGCTAGAAAATACAGCCACCTTACAGCTGGTAGCTTATTGCTTTAAAAATAGGTAGAGACCAGCCCCCAGCAAATGGCCAGTAAAGACCAGAACTGGTTTTCCTCTTACTCCTCGGCCATGACGAAGGCCTGCGCCTGCAAATACCTAAACCAGTGATGGCGAACCTTTTGAGCTCAGCGTGTCAGCATTTTGAAAAACCCTAACTTAACTCTGGTGCCGTGTCACATATAGAAATTTTTTGATATTTGCAACCATAGTAAAACAAAGACTTATATTTTTGATATATTATATATTTAAATGCCATTTAACAAAGAAAAATCAACCAAAAAAATGAGTGTCATAGGTTCGACATGACTGACCTAAACCATACTTCTACTTTGCCTTCAGGGTAGACAAGAATTACCGTAACTTGAATATGGACTTATTTTCTGATTTCATACTTTGAAGCCATTAAGCAAGCATTCTTTGTTGGTCAAGTTGCTAACTAGAGTGAGGAAATTTTAACTCCCCTATTCAAGGACCAAAAGACTGCACAGTGTGACTTTTTCAACCCAATATTTGCACTGAATGGTATATCATCTGTGCTGTTTACTTGGAATAACTAGATCAATTTATAAATTATTTCACCTTGTCTAAGTTTAAAATTGTTAGGAGGCTAGTCAATTAATGTGCCTAGAAAATGTGGCTCTAAGTGTATGTATATATATATATATAGGATTTTATCAAAATCTTCATTGTTCCTTCTGTAATGCCCAGCATCATTTGACCAAATTCAGTTTGTTGCTCTGTAATAAAATAAGATTCTGAAATAATGCTCAGCAAGCTAATATCCAAAGCTGATAAGGAATTTTAACTTTCTTTCACAATAGAAGCCATCAAAATAAAACATAAGGAGGAATAAAAAACATTTTATCTGTGTATTCAGAATCACACACAAGTTACCTTTACAGTTCAATTTACTATGTAGAAATCATTTGGGTTTTATAGTCAGTTAAATTCTGAACCGAGATTACAATATTGTAAATTAAAAAAAAGGTTGTTACATTAATTTAGTACTTTTTTAGCATACAAATTGAAATACATAAGTTCAAACTTCAGATTTATGGCAAACAGTCTTAAAATACAATACAGACATTTCTTAAAGTTACCGTATCATTCACATGTGATTTTGCAACTCTGAGCTGTTATACATAGAACAGCTCAATTGACACGCCATGAAGCTCAAGGTTGTAGAGTCAAGCCAAAGACTCAAAATTGTAACATCTTTTAAAAGATCTGGCATTTCTGGACCAAAGCACAATATGCAAAAAAGGTTGGGAACAATTCCTCCTCCTTATTTAGGTTAAAAAAAGTTGCATGGTAGCTTGGAATTTTGCATAAAACCCCGTATTATACCTTGGTAAAGTCCAAGGTATAAGATGACAATGGATTGGGGTCCTAAATTTTTTCATTAGTAGAACCCATAAAATTCAAATGGGCATTAATCAAATCAAAAAATATTAAGCACCTACTGGTTTAAGTGAAATTTATTGAGATTCATGATCAATTTCTTTCCACCTTGAAATCAAGGTGTAAAAACCAGCTATTAAGTGCATTCCAAACTTCCCCTATGTAACACAGGTAGAATTTTCTGTCTGTTGGCACCAAAGTGAAGTCACATTTCCTCTTGGGAGACAGAAATTCTACATCTGAACATAGAGTAAGTTAGGAAAATATGACCCCTGTTGTTTATTTTATTACTATTATGATTCTGAGATCTAGGATTACTAATATACTAGCAGTGAACAATGCAAATTCCTGGCAACAACTGTCAGATAAGTGACCCTAACTCCCTTCCCCCCAATCACCATAAAATTTTAGTATGAAAAGAATTAAAAGCAATAACTAAGCTGAACAAATGGGGAAATAAGAAACTAATCGATTGGCTAAATAAAACAAACCCCTAAAGTTTGAAATCACTGCAAACTGAGAAATTGGAAATAGGTGTGATTCCCCCTCAGCCCCTCACAACTCTGAAATTAAATAATATTCCATGCAAGAGTATCAGGTTTCTGGATATAGATGTAGCCCTTCTTAAAGTTTTAGTGTGCTGCAGAGTTTTCTCCAATTTTAATTTTCCTCCCCCCCGGTTATTCAGAGTATTTAATAGAATTGTCCATCTCAGCCAAAAGATTTGTGATTCAAAGATTTACTAAGTTACTCTATGCATTCTATCTATACAGAAACACCTATTATTACAATTGGTTTATGCAGGATTAACATTTTTGGTGTTAAAATTGTTAAACATCATGCTTACTGCATATCAACTCTCCATGATGCATCTGAACTTCACAATGAAACATTTTATTTAAATTACTAGTTAAATAACTGAAATGTACTGAGTCAAACTAAATTTAAGTGGGCTATAAAAGAAAATAACCTTCAAAACAGTCCATATACACATCTATTTCAAAACTACCTTTGCTAGCTAGCCCCTTTCCCAAAGTTTTAGCCTGAAAAAACAGTAAAATCTACACAAAATTTTATTGCAATCATACAAGGGTTACATTAGGTCAAATACAACAAATACTATGATGCAATTTTACATTTATTAAACTACAGTTCAAAGCACAAATTTACACTTTCTAAATACACTAAACGTATCTAATGAAGTCACACTGGTCTTCCACTGACATCTGATATATCTGGGTGAAAGACATTAACTTTACAAGACTTTAAACACGAATCCTTAGTATAAAAACTGTGTACTTGTATGTAAACGATTTAATGGGGAACCCAATTAATGGGCTTCCATCTCCACTAAGTCATCCATTTTGTTGCATATTTTATTTTAAACGCTTAAGGGGCAGAACAAACTGTTAAGTTTAAATCTGGATACATCATCTAAATTTCCCAATTAACCCCCAATGAATTATAGATGAAAGCTGTTTTTGTCTGGTCCCAAATAGTTATTACTAGTAGTTTGTTTCCAAGAGAATTAACAGAGTAAGATTGATTGAATTTTTCCCACACTGGAATGTAGACCAGACAAGCTTAACCTGCAACTTCAGATCTAAAGAAGCGTTCGTTAATGCCTGTTTTAAGCTTCAGTGGAAAAACTGTCTTCTTGGCTCAGCTGGATGCAAGAAGGCACAAAGAAGAAGTTCTTCATCGTGTCTGAAGTAATTCCAGCATCTTGCATCTCATACCTACATAAGAGATAATTCAGAATTTATGCACAAAGATCACCGAACTACTTAACAGACAATAAAATATCTTTCAATAACCCTTAAAAGATGAATGTTTTGCTATTACTTATAAGTTATGCACTCATCACAAAATTGATGTTCCTATCTTTCTCTCCCTCTCCCTTCTTCTCTGAAATCAATAAAAATATGTATTTTTAAAAAAAATTAGCAAACATTCTGTCACCTCAAATATCAAATCTGCTTTAAAATAAAAACACCTTACCAATCACTGAATGACATCATGTAATAAATAGCTGGCCTCTGACGATCATTAAAAGCAGATGGTTCATGCAAAGAATCTGCTCCCATGTTATCAAAGATAAGCCAATCTCCCACATTCAGCTCAGGAAGAAGACACTTTTCCACAATGTGATCAAGCTCATCACAGGATGGACCCCAAAGGCTGCTTGTAAACAGAGGCTCATCGTCCTTGTATTTCTGTAGGAAAGAAAAAGTATTTAAAGTGTAAGTAAGTTTTCACTCACACAGGTTACTGAATTTGGGGGTAGATAAGAGCATTTTTTACTATCTCAGATCCAATGTGCCATGAAAGGCAGGTCTAGAGCCAGGGTCAGTGGTAGTCCTTCATAACTCCATCTAAAGTAGTGGTTCTCAACCTTCCTAATGCCACGACCCTTTAATACAGTTCCTCATGTTGTGGTGACCCCCAACCATAAAATTATTTTCTTTGCTACTTCATAACTGTAATTTTGCTAGTTATGAATCGTAATGGCAACAGACTAAAGAAGAATGCAGACCCTCAAAAAAGGGCACTAGTACCTAACCTAAAGTATTTCTTCAAAAACTAGGATACAGCTTTAAAATATCAGCTCAATTTACAAACTGCCAAGTGAGCAGATTTAACATTATTTGTAATAGAACTTGCCTTGTGAACCTCTGGAATGGTATTCAAGTCCTCAGACAGTTTACTTGCAAAAGAACCATAAACACCATCATTCATATAATACACAAAGGCTGGTTCATCACTTCCGGTTTTTTCTACTGAAATAAAGAGGAAAAAATGAAGGTGAATTTACAGTAAAAAGCCTAATAGTTATCATGAAATGCATATCAAATACATTAAAAATTTATAGAACTGACTCCTAGTTTTCACATTAAAAATTTATAGAATGGATTCCTAGTTTTCACATCCTCCTATATAATAAAAGGCTAATATGTAAATTGACCGAATGGCAGAACAACCAGTCCTATGACGTGCACTGACCACCAGGGGGCAGATGCTCCACACAGGAGCTACCTCCTGGTGGTCAGTGTGCTCCCACAGGGGGAGTGCCACTCAGCCAGAAGCCAGGCTCACAGCTGGCGAGCACAGCAGTGGTGGTGGGAGCGGGCCTAAGCCGAGGGGTCAGGGACTGCAGGAGAGCGCAGGTCAGGCTGAGGAACTCCCCCTCTCCCCTGCACGAATGTCGTGCACCGGGCCTCAAAATATTTAACTTAAAACACCCCTACAGCCTAGCCGGTGTGGCTAAGTGGTTGGGCATAAACCTGGAGGTCCCGGTTGGATTACAGGTCAGAGCACACGCCAGGGTTGTAGGCTAGAACCCCAACAGGGGGCGTGCAGGAGGCAGCTGATCAATGATGTTTCTCTCTCATCAATATTTCTGTCTATCCCTCTTCCTTTCCTCTCTCTCTAAAAGTCAATGTTAAAAAAAAAAACAACAACCCACAGATATATACTGACATAACCTTAAACAAAACTGTTAGCCTAAAAAAAAAAAACGCATTACACTAAGGAAAATAACCAATGAACATATGAAAAAGTGCTCTACATCATTCATTACCAGGTAAATACAAATTAAAACTACAATGAGCTATCACCACCACACACTTAATGAATGGATACGATAGGCAATGCAATGCAATGCAATGTAATGCAATGCAGTAAAAAAAAAAAATTGCCCTAGCCAGTTTGGCTCAGTGAATAGAGCATCGGCCTGCGGACTGTGCCCATGCCCGGTTGCGGGCTCCATTCCTGGTGGGGGCGGGGGGCGTGATTCTCTCTCATCACTGATGTTTCTATCTCTCTCCCTCTCCCTTCCTCTCTGAAATCAATAAAAAAATATATTTTAAAAAATCAATAAAGGTGGGGAAACAAGCAGAACCTGCATATAATTTACACTGCCTGAAGGAGGGTAAAATAGTACCACCACATTGATATCTTTGAAAACATCTATTCTATGACCGAATAACTCTATTCTTAATCATTTACCCAAGTATTAAGATTTGTACAAGAATGTTGTTTTATTCATAATAGCCCAAAACTGAAACTAAATATTCATTAGCAAGAGAATGTATAAACTGTATCCACAGATTAGCAATAAACATGAAACAAAATGGTTCAATCAGATATATTATACTGAGCTTTCTTAAACAAAAGAATATATTCTATTATCAGTGGTTGCCAACCAGTAGTCTGCGGACCACTGGTGTGGTCTGTGCGGTCCAAAAGGTTGGCGACCACTGTGCTATATGATTCCATTTATATGAAGTAATAAAGGCAGTTCAAATTAATCTATGGCAGAAAAATAATCAGAATAGTGTTTGTCTGGCGAGGGAACATAACTGAGAAAAAATAATTCTAAGATATGAAAATTATATTTTGAAAGGGATATCACTATATGTCTTCATTAACTCATCAAATAGCATACTTAAGATTGTGCTCACTGTATGTCAAAAAAAAAACACCCCAAACCTAAACAGATACTGAGTCTAGTTCAATTTGTCAAACTCGCGGCCCACAACGAATATTTTTGCGGCTCAGCCAATATAACGGTATGTAAGAAACGTTTTAATAAAAATTTCATAACCTAATTTTTACAATATCCTGTTATGCATAATTATTAATAAAGAACTACATTCGCTAGTGACTGATGACTATAATCGTGTTGCATTCATTTCCCTTATGTGCCTTACGCGCAGGCACACCATTTCTCTCCACTAATACTAGCAGCTAATATTTTAGCAGCTGATTGCCACATCGTCATTAGTCTTGTACTGACTTCTTTGCTGTGTGCAACAGAAAATATTTCGCTTTTGGAGAACAAGAAAAATAGGTTTACTTGAGTTACGCCTATGAATTTGTGCAGTTATTCAGTGTCTGGTAAGTTAATGTTTAAGAAAAAATATTCATTCTTATTAAAATGTTCTATAATTTTATGTTAACAATGACATTGATTTCAGCCCTTTGTATTCAGCATGTCTCAATTGAAATAAACCTACATTTCTATGAAAATGGAAGCTTTTTTTTTTTTTGCGGCCCACATAAACTTAAACCTTGTTGAATTGGTTCGTGCTAGCCTTTGAGTTTGACATGCTTGGTCTAGTTAATGGCTTGCTGTTGTGCAGTGGTATGGATTGGCTATTCTGGAAAACTCCTTCTGTGTGTTCTAGGCTTAAGCAAGTGTGAGAGAGAAATAACGGGAGCGAGGCTTCTCATTGGGAAGGGAGTTACAACAGGGAGAGGGAGAAACCAAATGTGCCCTGTGGTGTATCACACAGCTCTTGATATACAAATATGTTTATTAAGAACTCAAAGGTAAAAAAAAAGACTACCCCACTCTTGCTTATTTACAGGAAAAAAACTACGGGAAGAAGTAAAGTCTCCCTAATGTAGAACAGTACCTTCCTACCCATTTTTTTAAAAGTGATACTTTTAGCCCTAGCCAATTTGGCTCAGTGGATAGGGTGTCAGCCTGTGGACTGAAGGGTCCCAGGTTCGATTCTGGTCGAGGGCACATGCCTGGGTTGCAGGCTTGATCCCCAGTGGGGGGCATGCAGGAGGCAGCCGATCAATGATTCTCTCTCATCATTGATGTTTCTCTTTCCCTCTCCCTTCCTCTCTGAAATCAATAAAAGTATTTTTTTTAAATAGTGAATTTTGAAAATAAATAAATGATACTTTTAGACTGTCGAGATTAAAAGGACTCTGTTGGCCTTTGTTATGTAAGCAAGTACGAGGCAGATTCTCCCAGTGACTCATGTTAACAAGGGATGAGAATCACCTGGGGGAAGTGTATCTAAAACATGCCTAGCTCAACATCAGCACATGAGAGTTGCATTCAGGACGTCTGATGGACATTTTGAAAAGTTCCCTAACTGCCTATAGCTGGCTGAAGATCACCCACCTATATAATCCATAAAATGTCATACAATATAATTACACTATAGTATCTGATAAATTCATCTTCAAAATAACTGGAATTATCTACTAACAGAAGAAACTATAAACTCTGTAACTTACCTCCAGAGGAAAATTTATCACTTTCAACAACTTTCTTTGCAATGATATTAACTGCAAGTGTAAATGCAGAAGACACGTAATAGCTTCCAGGTTCTGAAATGATCTTAATGCCAGATCCTTCAGGAAAGTAGACATCCAACAAAGGGCTGATAACATGATTCACCTATGGATTTTAAATCCCACATTATGGTTTCAATATTGGATTAGACAATTCAAATTAAGCCACGTCCCTGTCTAGCAACAAGGGAGCAAAATTTCAAATCGATTTTTAGGTATTATAGAATGTGGAGGAGGGCAGAGCAGGAAATTAAGGAGTGACGCACACATGGATAAAATAGCTTAAGTTATCCACGTTGTGAATTTGTACCATCAAGTAGTCTGTAAGAGCACAACAGAATAGAAACTTTTCTGTGATACAGTTATTATGATACAGAGGTTAAAAAATTTTATTTTTATTAAACTTATCAAAGTTAGCTAGGTCTTCTCATTGCCTGCTCATTTTCTTAGAATCAAATTTTCAACAGATATTACAGGTTTGCCGTAACCAGTTTGGCTCAGTGGATAGAGCATCAGCCTTCGGACTGAGGGGTCCCGGGTTCGATTCCGGTCAAGGGCATGTGCCTTGGTTGCGGGCACATCCCCAGTGGGGGGTGTGTAGGAGGCAGCTGATCAATGTTTCTCTCTCTCATCGATGTTTCTAACTCTCTATCCCTCTCCCTTCCTCTCTGTGGAAAATCCATAAAATATATTTTTTTAAAAAGATATTACAGGCTTTTAGTTCCTGCCACTGTAAAAACCCTAGGCTACTTACTCATCTACCACCTAAGTAGCAAAGAATGAGAGATTATTCCAGTATGTCCACCCACTGAGTTTACCTCTTCCAATTGAAATTCAGTTCCTGTGAAGCCTCCTCCAATGTCTAAGATGTTCATTGTGAAGCCAAATTCTCCCTAGAGATGAAAAATAGGGACATTTTGAAAACTCCCTCCCAGGTTGATAAATATCTGTTCTGACATTTAATACAGCAAGTTTTTTGGTTCCTAACAGAAGCAAATTAAATGTTATATATGTTAGCTTCCTGATGTTGTCTGTACTGTCTTGCAGACAAGTAAATCACTAATTCTTTCACCCACTTTAAAAATGAACTGTATGGAACTCTGCTTATAATGTAAAAAAATAAGTACGGTGTGTGTCATAAGTATAATGAGAGTGCTTCAGAGATAAAAGTGTTTTTCTAACAACCTGATAAAAATATCAAAATTTAAGGAAAAAACTTACAGCCATGTCAAACACACATCGAGCATCAGATAGAGCATGTACGTATACTTGAGATTCTTTGCAAGCACTTGAAACATGAAATCTGAAAGAAATAAAGTAATAAATTTAAAGCAGCAGCAAATTTTAGAGGTCCTTCCTGTAATTCCTTTCAATTCTCATTCACCATATTGACACAATTAAGTATTTACCTTAACTTTACCAAATAGTTAAAGTATTAAAAGCCCTAACCTCTAATTATCAAGTTACAATACTTAACAATGAGTTATCAGTCATGATTCATGGCTATCAGATTGGGGAAGGGAAGATTTCTGCAGATATGGTAGAGTAACAAGTTCCACCAATAAAACTGGGCCACAAAAACCATTAATATGAATGTGCAATTTTATCTGACAAAATATAAAAACATGTCTATTGTGAAATACAAATGAACGTTAACTCAGCTGAATATTACTGACATCTGAACTTGTCAATATTACGTAAGTGACAGATTTAGAAGAGAATACTTAAATGTAATTGAAGTATGATTTTGTACTCTGATTGTGGCAGTGATTACATAAATCTGTTAAAATTCATAGTTTACCCTCAAAAAGTTATTTCCCCTCTATGTTAACTTAAAAAATAAATTTGAGTTGAAATGTGAAAACTCTCAAATATGTCAACATTGTCACCTAAAGTAGTGATTAACACCAATGATTCTTTATTCATCTTTATGAACAATTTTTTAAAAAGCAAGATCTTGTACTATAATGGGACTAGCAATGGAATGGCAACTCAGAAAATTGGATGGGAGATAGAAGCACAAAATAGTATAAAGGATAAAGCATATTTAGTTTTTTCCTACACTAAGAAGGTAAAAAAAAATTATATGTGTGTGTTTGTGTGTGTGAAAACTGGAAGTTGAATCTATGAGTTCATAGATTCTATGAATCTATGAGTTCATACAAATGAAGTCTTAAAGCAATAATCTTAAGACAAAGATTATCACCATAAAATGATTTTAAAACAAATACTCACTTAACCCCAGTAATTTGGACATCAAGTTCCTTAGCACATTCCAAGATATGCCTACAGTTCTTCAGGGTAGCGCCAAACTTCATGTTACCCTCTTCATCTCCAGTATTATCTTCTGTTGCAATATGTAGTAAGACCCTAAGAGAAGGGGAAGATGATTGGGGCAGAGTTGGTTTACATCATCATCAGCACATGTGAAGCCTGAAGATTGTAGAAATTTTCATTATGTTGCCAGTGTTCCCAAATCCAGCGACGGATGAATCAAGTGAACCTAATGAAAAACAATCCTGTACAGAGAAAAAACTAGCAATTAGGGCCTAAAGCATGAAGCTTAAAAGGATGGAATTTGGAAATAGGAAGTTAAGATTCTGTTGTAGCAGCAAGGGTAGGTAAGGCTCTGTAATGAAAGACATTACTTTCAAATGAAGTCCATCAGTCCATAAATCCACCTGGAAAGACTAAATTGAATAGCAATGCCATCATTTTTTTCAGTAAAAATATTAGGGCTTCAAATGTTTCAAATTTCTAAATTATTCTAGCCACTAACTTTCCACCCACTTATTCTGAACATTCCTCCTATTAACCTCTTATATCTTACAAAAAATTTGGGAAGCTTTCAGTTATTTTATTTGTATAAAAGCTTTTTAGACTATTGACTTAAATTTACTCGATATTTCCTTTCAAACCATGACAATCTAGACAAAATGATGAGATCTTCAAATGATTACAAAACCACTAAAAACTGCAAATACACAAATACTGTTTTTCCCAGGAAGTTTTGGTGAATGACTGATGATGAGTGGGCAAGTCTGATAAAAACTAAATTATTCTATGGGTAGAATAAATTCTAGCAAAAATGTACCATTCAGTTTACAATTTAACACAGTAAATATTCCATCCAAATTAGGGCTTATCTTTAGAAGATCATGGAACAGAAACTTTTAGAGACAGTTCTCTAGAAAATTTCCTTTAAAAGCCCAAAGGTTTTTAGGGTAATCAATCCTATCAGGATATCTTTCTCAGGATAACATTAACATCACTTAAGAAAATTATAAATATACAAAAAAAAATATGGATGATACACATTTCCAGGAACATATAACTCATTCAAAGTAAGCAAACATGCCCAGCTCACATGGCTCTGGTTGAGCACTGACCTCTGAACCAGGAGGCCATGGTTCAATTTATGGTCAGGGCACATGCCTGGGTTGTGCGGCGTGCAGAAGGCAGCCAACAAGATATTCTCTCGCATCACTGATATTTCTATCTCTCTCTCCCTCTCCCTTCCTCTCTGAAAGCAAAGCAAGCAAGTAATTTTGTGCTAATACAATATACTTTTAGTATATATTGAATCCCTCTTGAAATTATTTTTGCCTTAAAACTTTTTGTTTTAAAAAATATATATTTCTTTATTGATTTCAGAGAGGAATGGAGAGGGAGGGAGAGAGAGAAACATCAATGATGAGAATCATTGATTGGCTGCCTCCTGCAAGCCCCCCACTGGGGATCGAGCCTGCAACCACGGCATGTGCCCTTGGCCGGAATCGAACCTGGGATCCTTCAGTCCACAGGCTGACGCTCTATCCACTGAGCCAAACCAGCTAGGGCAAAACGTTTTGCTTTTAAAAAGTAAATTTTTTAATTTATAAAAGAATCTTGGAATGCAAAGTAAAAAGAACATTATATATATATACATCACTTCCTGTTCAAATAGAAGTGTCGACTTTAAAGAAATCCCTCAAATCACTAAGGAGAATCATTCAAGAGCTACAGCCAAGAGCAGAATATATCCTTAACTAAACAGGGAAAAAAGCTGACCAAAATGCATCTTGTTCCTAACATGACATATGTTAGGGTTAAAATGGTTATAAAAATATAGCTGTGGCCCTAATTTTTATCCCACCAACCACATCTTCCTTAAGTTGAAGATTATAAATTCACGCCCTAAACTGTCCTTATCTTATCCTAACTCCACCTGAAGGGTCAGAAATAGCCAATAAAACACTAGCAATGGAATGGCAACTCAGAAAATTGGATGGGAGATAGAAGCACAAAATAGTATAAAGGATAAAGCATATTTAGTTTTTTCCTACACTAAGAAGGTAAAAAAAAATTATATGTATATATATTTAATATACAAAACTGGAAGTTGAATCTATGAGTTCATAGATTCTATATTTTCTATATTTCATAAATTTCTATATAGAAATTTTAAATAAAGTAATTACAATACACCCCACTGCTCTACATAACTGCCTCCTTTTCCCAGGATAAGACAAACCCAAACCCTAAGCAATGAAGATAATCTACCCAGGTACTAAGTTTTACACTTACTTGGCATTTGGATGATTACGTGCAATTTTCTTCAATTCGACTTCACTGTCACATGTCATGATGTTCACTCCAACTTTTGCTGCATACTTTATCTGAGACACTTGCTTGCAAGGACTTATGTAAATGATGTTTTCTGGAGACACACCCAATTCTTGCACTAAAGCCATTTCAGTCTGTAAAAATACATGTTAAATAGTGTCATCTAAAAGGCAAATTTCCCATTACTTTTCACTCAATTACTACCTTATATTTTTATTTAGTTTTTGTTAAATTCAAGTTACATGAGGTTAAATTAGTATTACATAATGCCATAGTATATATTCTGGTAATGCTTACTATACTACCCTGTGTTAAAACCTTTTACAAGGTATAATTACCACCAGAGAAATTTCATTTAGAATATTACTTGTCATAAGAAGTTACTTGGTCTAGCTAAGTCTAGCCTAAGAATGAGGAATAGCCCTAGCTGGTTTGGCTCAGTGGATACAGAGCATAGGCCCGTGGACTAAAGGAACCTGGGTTCAATTCCGGTCAAGGGCATATGACCGAGTTACGGGCTAGATCCCAGTAGGGGGTGTGCAGGAGGCAGCCAATCAATGATTATCTCTCATCAGTGACGTTTCTATCTCTCTCTACCTCTCTGAAATCAATAAAAATATATTAGAGAGAGAGAGAGAGAGAGAGAGAGAGAATATGAATGAGGGAGGAAAAGTGTCAAAGATAAAGAAAACTTTTAAAAGTCTCATCTCATTGAAACTTTCCTTTCAGTGATAGCACACTTAAAGAGTTGATCAATTACACTATTAGGCTTCAAATTTAAGTAAGAGTTTTTAAAAAACCTATCCAAAAGTCAAATTTCCTTGAAGTTTTTCTCCAATTGTTGTGGGTAACCAAAAGTTAGAAAATTAATTTTTAAGTGTTGTAGTTTAATGGCAAAATAATGAAAAAAGTACTTACTTTACTGGAACAAGCAAATCCAGTTCCAAGAGCCGCCAAAATCTCAAGTACAGCTGGAGTAGAGTTGCACTTTACCGTGTAGAATGGCTTGATCTGAGCCACTACGTTCTGCCACTGACTGTGTTTCTTCACAATCTTTCCAAGATCTCCCACGAAAAATGCATTCTTCCCTGTCTATTATGTTCATGAAAAAAAGAGAAACAGTCACAACTACTGAAAATAGAGTACCACTGAGTAGGAAAGAACTCCCTTTTTCCTCCACAAATGAGCCAAAACATGTATTATTTATACACTACATTTAAGGCTTGTGAAGAATTAAGCTAGACTAAACAAAGGAGAATCTAAACACATTCTTTTTTTTAAATCTGACTTTTTGCTTTGCTATATTGTGGCATATAAAATATTCTGTACTTTGATTTAAAAATGTTATAATGACTTTCTATTTCAGAATTGCCTCAATTTTACTTTTCAGGAGTAGAGGGGATGGAGATTACCTATTTCCTTCCATACTACTGTTTAAAAAGCAAAATTAAATTCCAGAAGTATACTAAATATCAAATAAACCAGAGTAAAAATATCCTTCCTTCAAAAGAAAAGTGATGCCCTGACCGGTTTGGCTCAGTGGATGGAGCATCAGCCTGTGGACTGAAAGGTCCCAGGTTCGATTCCGGCCAAGGGCATGTACCTTGGTTACGGGCACATCCCCAGTGGGAGGTGTGCAAGAGGCAGCTGATTGATGTTTCTCTCCCA
>NW_005370223.1:6239109-6260579 GCF_000412655.1 Myotis brandtii
ATTCGGGGAAGATCTGTAATGATTTTAAAGCTGTGCCTACTCCTGGAGTAGAGAGATGATTGGTACATGTCAGCCAGAAAATGTTGGTTGCCAGATAAAATAATCTTATTTAGAATATACAACATCCAAATATTGTTTTGAAAGCCATGAAACCATTACTACTGCTTTCTATTTTTTAAACATAGTTTTGAAAAATATATATACTACTGAAATATACCAGGAAATAGACATGATTGGAAATTATGGGCTATGAGTGGCAGATATGGGACAGTTGTACTGAAATTATCCCATCCTTACAAGACATGCCATTTCTAATGTTCTAAAGACAGATATTTTATTTTTACTTTAACATGGGAAAAAAAGCAATTTTAAGTACCAGCAAGAGAAACAAGATATTCAGTTGTAAACCAACCTTCAGCCATACAATTAAATAAAATCATTAAGAGAGCACAGCTATTTACTAAATGTGGGATATCTGAGACTGTAAACAAGAATGGATGAAAAGAGAATGTCAAAGATCATGTGAGATTAACTGAAGAGTGACTTCGCTATAGAATAGATTGAATAGTATGACAAAGTGTGGCTCCCCCCCAACCCCCCACGAATTTTGATGGCAGGATAAGACAGAAATAAAGGAACTTTGCTGGGGTGTAGGAAGGTGAGCACATCTATAAAAGTTAAGAGGAGCCGAAACCGGTTTGGCTCAGTGGATAGAGCGTCGGCCTGCGGACTAAAAGGTCCCAGGTTCGATTCCAGTCAAGGGCATGTACCTGGGTTGCGGGCACATCCCCAGTAGGAGACGTGCAGGAGGCAGCTGATCGATGTTTCTCTCTCATCGATGTTTCTAACTCTCTATCTCTCTCCCTTCCTCTCTGTAAAAAATCAATAAAATATATTAAAAAAAAAAAGTTAAGAGGAGATTAGTTTTTTGGTTTTATTTTTCTCTATTTACCTACCCCTAGAAGAACAAGTTTTTTTCATCCTATTACTAAACACTAGTAACATGAAAACAATTCAAAAAATTTGGGGAATATGGGAAATTAGCTCCAATAAAAAAGCAAATTCTATCAGTAAGGTGATAAACAAAAATAATTCTACCAATAAGTACAAAATAAAAATAAATGAACTTAAGTAGTCATGAATATGATTTTGTAGAAGCTGACACTAGGGGCAGTAGAGTGTAAGCATTCAATGTAAATTATCAATTCTCAGTCCACATACACAAGATTATCTGAAATATAAATGAAGACCTAGCCCTGGTCAGTGCTGTTCAGTGGTTATGGCTTGGGCCCTCAGCACCGCAGGGTGGAGGATTCAATTCTCAGTCAAGGGCACAGCAGGGAAAGGGCTATCAGGGAGCATGTTTTTTAAAAAATGTGGGCTGGAAAGAAAACCTCATCCCTACTCAAGGGGAACGGGGAGTGTTAAGGCAACCTAGAAAAGACAACCTGGAAAAGTTAACATCTGAACAGGTACTTTATTAGATTAACATCTTGGAAATAAAGCATTGGTATTTTAGAATTCAGAAATTTGAGAAATATAAGACAGCGCACTTACCAGGGTATGTTCATTAACATAGTTATCAATAACATCTCCAAGGTTTGTTCCTTCATCCAACAGGCTAACGAAGTAGTTTGCATCGTCAATAAATCCTTTCATCTCAGCCGTATTCCACAAAGCCGAAAGTCATAAACCAGGAAAAACAAGAGACGGGCCACCAATCCTTATGTCTGGGTCCTTAGAATATGCAACAAACTGTCAAAACATAAGTTATTTAAAAATTTGTATTATTTCAGTAGTTACCTTAGTGTATGAGTTGTCAACGAAAGTGTGCGAAATGCCTAATTTAATGAGGACTCTGTATGATCACTCAACACTTTCAGAAACACTTTAGTGCCATTTTAAAGTGTGTATTTTATATATTTTTATAAAAAGCTCAATATGATGTGACTTTAGAGAAGATAATCCACACATATGCACAATTTATTATAAGTCAATATGGTCACCTTATTTACATAAAGTTGCAGACCCAGTCTGTATTAATCATCATCTTGTTTTGTAGTTCTTCCATAACACAATTTACTAATTTTAAGTAAAAAACGCTTGTGAATTAGTGAATTAAGTATCTAGAGCCAAGAGATTAAAATACTGAGTTTCAATATATTGCCAGCCAGATAACATAGCATGCTACCAGGTAACTCAAATGTTTTCTAAATAAAATGTTAAGAGCAGATGAAAGTTAAGTAATATGTCAGTGGAAGTGGAGGGTGACGTAAGAGGAAATTTGTTACAGACTGTATAGGTCAGGTTAGCAATATATGTCTCTTATGAGGCGAGCTGATTAACTAGAAGTCAGAAGACCTGGTCCTGGCCCTGTCATTTAATAGCTTTGCAATCCTACGTCATTTTCTCTAAATTTTAGTTAATGATCTTTACTTCCTCAAAAGGTTGTAGTTAGAGCTAAAATTAAGTTGCCAATTGCCAAAAACACAAAAATGCTATCGTAATTCAAAACCAGGTATAAGCTAAGTTTACTGTACGTCCTAAACCATTTACTGGTAACTGATTTTTAAAAAGGCATCGGAGCCCTGGCTGGTGTGGCTCAGTTGTTTGGAGCATTGTCCTGTATACCAAAAGTATACAAAATTTCTAACAATGAGTAAAAAATAAAATAAACCATCTTAAGTAGTGGTGAATATGATTCTATAGAAGTTGACACTAGGGGCAGTAGAGTGTAAGCATTCAATATAAATTGATTTCTGGTCAGAGCACATACCTAGATTGCAGGTTGGATCCCAGTCAGGGCACACATGGAAGGGTTCTCTCTCACATCAATGTTTCTGCCCTCATCCCCACTTTCTAAAATCATTAAGATATCCTCAGCTGAAGATTTAAAATATATTTATCGCCCAGCTGGTGTGGCTCAATGGTTGAGCATCAACCCATATATGAACCAGGAGGTCATGGTTCGATTCCCAGTCAGCGCACATGCATGGGTTGTGGGCTCGATCCCCAATGTGGGGGCATGTGGGAGGCAGCCGATGAATGATTCTCTCTCATCATTGATGTTTCTATCTCTCTCTCCCCCCTTTCTTCCTCTCTAAAATCAATAAAAATATATACCTTAAAAAAAAAAGGCATCAGACTAAATCCTATCCCTCTCCAAAGAGCTCTTTCCACTACCCCAGACCTCCATTCTCCTTGGGGCAGCATATACTGACATAAACATTTATCTTTTAAGCTGAATTCACTAGTCCTTAGGTTACTTTAGGCAAGGATTTGTGGGGGGTTTGTGTTTTTTTAAATAAATCTTTATTGTTCAGATTATTACAGTTGTCCCCCCTTTTTCCCCCCATAGCTCCCCTTCACCCAGTTCCCACCCCACCCTCTGTCCTCATCCATAGGTGTACGCTTTTTGTCACTGGGTCAAAGGTCATACACATGGAAAATGTAGCTATTTCCATACGTGTCCCTGTGCTCGGAAAGGTCTCTCACGACTTGTTCATGCTCTACTCAGAAAGGGTGCGGAGCCACATAACGGCTTTTTAAAATAATGTATCCTCTTATGTTTAAAATGAGGATTTCGCTACCAAAACCGAGGAGAAAGCAACACTACAGCTGCTCTCGCCCCTCTGGTGATAGTTGTGCATGGGGCTGTGAGCTGGTTCGCGGGGTTCCGCCACACAGCCTCACAGGGGGCGTCGCAGCCTCACAGGTGGTTCCTTTTGTGCCACTGGCACAGCTTGGTTGGGGGTGTAAATTGAGAAGGGCGGGGTCTCAGAGAATCACCAGGGCGGAGCAAGCAGCAATGGTTGTTGTCAGCGTTTCGGGACTCCACGTCTCCGAGTGCCACGCCCCCACAGCAACAATGATCCCTGCGAGCAGCTCCGCGAGAAAGCCACCCTCGCTCTCCGACCTGCTGCAAGTCAGTCCAGCCTCTCCCCATAGGGGTCTGGGACCTCAGAATCCCGCCCCAAACAAGCTCAGTGGATTCGAAAGATTGTATCACCTCCCAATTGAAAACAACCGCGCATCCAGTTGCAGCCCGCCTGGCGTGCGCCTCTGTACCTCTGTTCTTGGCGCCTCTGCACCTCCTACTCAGTCTCAATGCGCTTCTTTCTTTCCTTCCAGTTGTAGAACTTCCACTGGGCCAGCTTTCCCATGGTTCTGGATGATAGCTGTTTTGTCTTATAGTTGGGAGTTTCAAATGTTGTTGTGGGAGGCAGCAAGCACAGGTCTATACCTTATGCCGCCATCTTGGTTCTCCTCCGATTTGTGTTTTTTTTTTTAACATGAAGTCCTTCAGGCAGGATACTACTCATTGTCTTGTACAGATTTCTGGTTGTCGCATTAACAATGGGCACAGACCAGCTCTTGGCAACCTACTTTAAAATTTGCACAGCCTTTCTTGAGTCTTTAACCCATTTTCCTCCCGCCAACCCTGTTCTATCCTAGGTCTTCACCATGGTGATGGCCCTCATCATAGAAGCATACTCCAATGGTTCCCAAAGTGTCAGCTTTCTGGTTGCAACCAAAACAAACTCACCAATAAGCCATAATACTAGTCAAATTTCATGAAATACAAACAATGCTTTGTTTTAAAATTTAAAGCACAAACCACCAAGAAGTCAATTACATTCAGTTTAGGTTAGCAGTCGCCAACTGGTGGTCCATGAGGTCCAGAAGGTTGGCGACTGCTGGTTTAGGTCATCAAATCTTTCTGAAATAGTAGAAACTGTAAAGGTGAGAATATTTTTATTTTACCAAGGGAGTTAATAGGGCATATTCACATGAGACCTCATACTTATGCAGTAAAGTCAAATTGTGGCCTGAACATTCTCTGAAGTTTGTTATACGAGGACTGGTATAAATCTGCCCAGAAAGTAAGACATTGTAGGATTGAGGATACATGTTTATTTTCAGCAATGTAACTCTAGCTAGAACATCATTTTAGGAAGATACTATGCAGTAAGAGAAACAGAAAATATAAAGGCTACTCATTCAAAAAGTTCAATGGGAAGAAAGGTTTAAGTGTAAGAAGAGTACGGTAGAAACTTCTTGTTAAATTATACCACAAATCTTTCTGGCAAAAAGGCTTTTATTTATTCTAGTAACAATGAAAAATAATTTAACCAAGGTCTTTAGCCTAATGTTTCTGCTCATGAGACTCCTCAGTATATTCTATTTTTATTTATTTTTGTTAATCCTTACTCGAGGATATTTTTCTATTGATTTTCACAGAGAGTAGAAGGGAGGGGGAAAGACACAGAGAGAAATATCAGTGTGAGAGACACATGGAATGGTTGCCTCCAGCATGATCCACGACCAGGTACATGCCCTTGACCACAATCAAACAAGTGATCCTTCAATTCATAGGCAGATGCTCTATCCACTGAGCCAAACTGACTTAGGGCTATTCTACTATTTATATGTAATATTTACTTGGGAATCTTGGGTTATCAATTATAGACCACCACAGGCTTTTTAATTTTTTATAGAAGTCTAGCTTTTAGAGTCAGGACAAGATGAATCTTAGTTTCTTATAGCAATAGTGCTTAGGGAAAAGGTAATTTTCCTCTAATGTCAGGATCCTCAGTACTTAGAAAAGATCAGGCCCATTCCATGCAGTCTTTTCTGCTGAATGCCCATATTCTTCAGGGCTTTTCCTCAAGTAGTATGGTCACAGAGATAAGGATGCCGCCCCCCCCCACCCCCCGCCCCAAACTATTTTTGATCTACATAATCTATACATCCAACTCTCACTGCCTGCTAAACTAGCTTAAATGTAACAGCAAACATTTTTACGGCAGTATGCCAGGCGCTGTTCTAAGTATATCATCTATCTAGTATCAATTTTCCTAACCCTTAAAGCCATGATGTTATTAACCTCATTTTACCTTTGAAGACACTGGGGCACAGAATAACTAATTAGGCTAACTCTAGAGATGCTGATCAAGTCATGTTTAAAGTATGTCTCTTCAGCACACAGGATTCCTTTTCCTGGAAAACCAACACAACAGTTTTCCTTCCTTCCTTCCTTCCTTCCTTCCTTCCTTCCTTCCTTCCTTCCTCCCTCCCTCCCTCCCTCCCTCCCTCCCTCCCTTCCTTCCTTCCTTTCTTAATATTTCTTTATTGATTTCAGAGAGGAAGGAAGAGGTAGAGAGAGATAGAAACATCAATGATGAGAGAGAATCACTGATCGGCTGCCTCCTGCACAACCCCCACTGGGTATTGAGCCCGCAACCCGGGCATGTGCCCTTGGCCAGAATCGAACCTGGGACCCTTCAGTCCACAGGCCGACACTCTATCTACTGAGCCAAACTGGCTAGGGCAACAGTTTCTTTATTAGAGCTTTAGCATATTCCCATAATAAATTAACCATTTCTCAGATTAAATTCTCACAGTTGTTAATCAATAAATTTATTCAAATATGGTATAAAAACATCTTATCCTGCCTACTCATTCCTAGCCTTTTAACCTTTCTTCATATAAATGTTTTCTACATTTTAACCTTGCTGGCTGTTCCTTCTTTTTTGTCTAATTCTCTCAAGTAAAACCCAAAATTATTTTTTCCTTTTTCATCCACCTTATCAACAGTTTGCATGCAATGTGTACCCAATTTTGACAAATGTGTACACCCCAGTAATCACCACTACTATAAAGATAAGTTCCCTCATGTCCCTTTTGCAATCATTCCCCAATTCCACCTCAAAACAGATCTGCTTTCTGTCTAATCTGATTTTTGTAGAAGTGAAATAATTTTAAACATCAACTGAGGGCACCAAACTGAAACAGTTGGCAAATAATGGTACTACCAACATGAATAAAAATGTTAGAAAATATTCCCTGCTCTAAAGTAAAGATACAATGCTTATAGAGTGACTAATACCATCATTGAAATGGAACTCTCAATTCAGAAGTAACCATAGAAGTAGCTTACCAACCTCTAGTTGACTCACAAAAGGACATTGATAGGAAAATAAAACTCATTTATTATATTGGCAATACCTGACAAAAGGACCAACGGACTAAACACACTTAAAACACTAAAAGAAATATAGGACATTAATATTATTTAATTTACTTAGTTATACCAAGCATTGCAATAAAATTGTTTATTAAAACCAATACTAATAAAGCCTATACATAACAGATGGTAAATGTGGCTAAGTGAGTTCTGTCTCCACCATCTTCTTAAATGCTCCCTGAAGGTTTTGATATTCTCCTAATTCCTAACCCAGAGTAGGTGCTCAGAAACAGATGGGACAAAGGATTTACAACTCTTAAACTTAGCAATGGTGGTGACAGCAATACACTCCCTTTAAGTGTGTTGGAAAACATGATTCATCTTTCACATTCTTAAAAGGAGCCCAAAACCTTGATTCACAAGCGACCCACATGTAAATGTAAACCTCAGCTGTCAGTTACTGTTAAAGACCAGTTATTGTTAAGCACTAAAAGCTTTGCCCAGGGAAAACTAATTCCTCAAAAGAATCTGCAAAACACAAAAACCTTCAGGAGGGAAGTTTGCAATACATTTTGAGCCACCAATGCGTTTTGTTCAAAGTGTCCCTTTGGAAGCCACCTATTTCCACAACGGAAGAGGCTTAAGTAGAGTTGGATAAAGGCGGGCTGATCTTGAGTCTTTCCTACCCCCAACCTCACTGAAGGATTCCTAAAAAGCAGTTCTTAATCATACCTCTACTGTCTCAGAAAAGAACATCTCCACCTTAATTCAAGCACTAAAGAAAGAAAATATTTTGCTAAAATGTTTTCAAGTGACATGTAAAGTTACTTGGTGATGACACATTAACCCAGAATCTGAGACACGAGCATGTTCTAGGCGGCCAAAATGAAAATAAGTGTGTGTCTTGGGGGGTAAGCAGAGGTTATGCTGTATGCCAGATCTGCCAAGTTAATCCACCTCAATTTTAAACACCATAGGGAATTTCTGCCAAACTTCCCAGTGCTCTAATCCTGAGTAAAATTCCTAACAGACACTGTACCACTTTTTATGGCTTGTAAGTCAGAAACAGGACTGGTTTACTGGCTCCAATACAATATAGACCATTACATACTATAGTCTGGTGCTGCTGGATACTGAATTATTTACATTAAACCTGAGAAAATCTACCCCATGTAAATCTTACATTCTCTCCAAAATGCTTTATAACTTAAGAGCAAATTTACTTTTATCAATAGATACTAGGAAGTGTTTTCTTCTCACAAGAGTCTTTAAGCTATTTTCACAACTAAAAACCTTATTTATACAATATATGGTGAAAGAAAGCTCATCTTATTTTACACTAATACAAGTGGTATAATCACAATACTACTTTTATAATAAGTAATTTCCTCTTGGATAGCTGGGAAGAAAGAACTGTTTAACATTCCTATACACCTTCACATTGGTGTTTTTTGATAATACATTTTTTATGAAGAGCTGCCAAAGAAAAATCTCCAAAGAACTGCACACTGCTCTCCCTGGAGCCTTTCATGAGGCAGTTGAGTCCTCATGTTCATCAAAAAGGTAGCTCCAAGAGTAATGGCTGCAGCACTGGGCACTTGCCTTGTTACACACCTGCTACAAAGGCTCTACAGTTGATTGTACTTCAGAAGAAACTGATACATCTCTCAAATAATCACAAGATAATTCTGGCAGCAACAGCCCACTTGAGACCAGGCTGGATGAATATGAGTCTTGGGTTTCTGAAGTGAAGACCTCCCTGGAAGCAGAACAGGGAGAGCTGAACGGTGGAAGAGTACTGTTTCAGAGACATCTACTCAGGAAATCCAACCTTAATACATCAACCACTTTTCTAAAAGGACTCTTACTCATTACAAATGAGAACTTGACCTATTTGGAAATTTATACTACTACTATTACTCTGAAGAAGCCTGAGGACACTTCGAACTGTATTTTTTTTTTATTACATTGGCATTTGATAACTTAGCACTCAGCTCACAGCTTTAAAAATAGACACAATGCTGTCAGTCACCTCTGCATTCTACCTCCAAAAGAAAAGTTACTTACCCTACAGAATACCTTTAGAAGTAACTGGGCAAAAGAGTATTAGAAGAGACTTCTAAAAGATGGGTTGGGCACTACAGATGTGAAGCCTGGAGCAGGTAAACCTGCTAAAAAAAAGTAGTTCCAGGAAGCTACACTCTGGAACTGGTAGTCTTAGAGGTAATAACAATAGCCTACATTGAGTACTCAGAAGAATCAGGACAGGGTTTGCTTCAACTGACGTAAGAGGAAAGCCAGAAACGGCAATAAGCATCCTTAAAGTTATTTTTCAGGTGATGAGGTTGGAAAACAACTGAGAAATCCTAGAGGAAGAATATAAAGCTGACTGCTTGAATTTTAAGACAGAAAAGAACAAGAATGCATAGAATATATTTAAGGGGGGGTGAGGGAACCCCTAAAAGAATGAACCCAACAGGCTATATATGATGAAGTACCTGTGCAAAGCTGTCCAATGAAATGCCTCACAATAAATTCTAAAATATATCTTTAATGAGAAGATGAAACATGGGATTTTCATAGCAATATGCTTCTGCATATACAACTGACAAGATTAGGCTCCCTTTTAAAAAAAAAGTGTTTGACATGAAAACTAAATCTGTTTCTGGAGGGAATATCTGTTTTGGTAATTAAGAGGTGGTAACATTCAAGATAACTACTATAATATAACACGAACAGGAAATACATAACCATATTAACTTCAAGCTCTCCTGGTGCAGCGTAGGAAATAACCCTATAAACAGATGTACTTTTAATTACTACTTTGAGTACCTTAGAGCAGCAGATCTGTCACCTCTCTAAGAGGAAAACTTAAGAATATGCATGTCAGACTTTTATTTTGTTAATCCTCACTCGAGGATATTTCTCCATTGATTTTTTAGAGAGTGGAAGGGAGAGGGAGAGACAGAGAGAAACATCAATGTGAGAGACACATTGATTGGTTGCCTCCTGATCGGTTGCCTCCTGCATGCGCCTAACCAGAGCCCGGGCTGGGGAAGAGCCTGTAACTGAGGTACATGCCCTTGACTGGAATTGAACCCGGACCCCCCTGGTCCGCAGTCTGACGCTCTATCCACTGAGCCAAACTGGCTAGGGCATGTCAGACTTTTCTAATCATCATTCTCTTGTTATTTAGTAGTTTTATTCTTCTATATGCCCATAAAACAGTAGCTTTACTGTTTTAAACTATAAATGGAATCACTACTGTTTATTATGACTGACCTCTTCTGCTCTACTTTATAATTTTAGTTCATCCATGCGGACTGATGTGACTGGAGTCCATTAATTTTCACTGTTGTGTAGTAACCTACTGTGTAGATATACCATGTTTATTTATCTGAACTGACCTATAGATTACTTCCCATTTTTTTGCTACATTATTTATAAATGTCCATTATTTATAATATAACTTCTTGCTATTATTTATGTAACCCTCAAGAGTAATTACATAAAAACTGGTGTACACTGCTTTCCAATCTTTATGGCCTTCCCAAAAAGTGCTAGTCAAACTGTGGTCTGCAAACTAGCTAACCGACAAGTTAAGAACCAAGCACTGTGCTATTTTACATGCTGGTGCAAGAGTCTATTTTGCTGATTGGCAGTTTAAGTAGCATTGGTTTAGGCACCAGAGTCTAAAGCTACATACGTGAGAGCAGAATTGTTAAGTTGTTAGTGAAAAATAGTTTTCAAGTTTTTTGCTTATTTTACAATTTTTTTTCTTCTTTTTCCTATTTAGCTGTAAGAGCTCTTCATGAATTTCAGGATAGCAAATATCTCCTATGTTAAGGATTGCTTAATTATTTGGGGAGTTTTGTTATAGTGTCCATGTTGAACATTCTAGGATATCCCATTCTACTTTCTGTCATGCCAAACATGATGAGCTAAGAAGATACCATATTTATTTAGGCGCTCTTTATAAACTGGACATCAGAGGATCCTTGCAGTAAAAAGGAATAGATAATCGAAAGTCATACAGTTAACATAAACCTAATATTAATTTCAGTCTGCATGAGCACATAAAGCCGTAGTAGAAAATTGTGTCTTAAGAACATGTAGACAACTAAAGAATTCAACTAGAATATAAAACTGAAAAGTCCTGGTGAAGGCCTGGGGCAGCAGGGGTGGGCTAGAAGAGGTCAATGGGGGGAAAAAGGATACGTAATACTTTTAACAACACAGATTTTTTTAAAAGGAAAAGGAAAAAAAACACCTGAAAAGTCCTTATAATATTATTTTAAAGAAACAGTTGTTTTATTACACAAATCGAAGGAGAAAAAAACCAAAGAGAATACATAATTCTTATGATTATTAATAGATGTTTTACGATTATCATGGCTAATACTACTCACAATAACAATTATCCTAGAGCAGCTTCTCAACCTGTGGGTCCCGAACAATGAAAATACATCCCGCATATCAGATATTTACATTACGATTCATAACAGTAGCAAAATTACAGTTATGAAGTAGCAACAAAAATAATTTTATGGTTGGGGGTCACCACAACATGAGGAACTGTATTAACCCTTTGAGTGCCAACCAATATCCTAGGAACTATGCTAAAATTGCCAAGGCATTTTGAGTTAAGGTTTTTAAATTTTTTTTCCCCACATAAAGAGTGAACTACTAGCATCTAATAGTGACACTGCAGGAAGAGCGCGATAGCGCTCCCTGGCACTCTAGGGGTTAAAGGGTCACGGCATTAGGAAAGTTGAGAACCACTGTCCTAGAGTGATGCTGTCCAATATAACTTTCTGCGATTGAAATTTTCTTTTCTTTTTTTTTTTGAAATTTTCTTTATCCCTATTCAAAATAATAGCCATTAGCCACATATAGCTCCCAAACACTCAAAATGTGACTCATGCAACTAAGGAACTGAATTTCAAATTTTATTTAAAGTTTATTTTAAATTTAAATAGTCACCTGCCTACTTGCTACTGTACTAAACAGAGCAGTCCTAGAAGATTCTGTTTTCATAAGAAAATTTTAAACTAAGGACCAAGTCCACACACATTACAGATTACCCATCCCCAATAACTTTGCTCAAGGTAGCAAAGACCAACTCATAAGTTTACAAAGGCCAGATTGTAAGAGAAAAAAAGGGAACAAAACTCCATAGCAAGTTAAATCCTAAAGAGAGATTGAAATGTGTGCTTACATAAAATAAAAAGGCAAAAAGTTTAGAGCAGAATATTCCAAAAGCGTTTATCTTGGCTCCTACTGTTAGTTACAGACCTCCTGAAGGCTAGGTATGGTCTGGGCAGGCTGAACATCAACCCAATCCATGCAACTGTATGCTGTACAAATATTCAAATATTTTCTATTTATGCCATAATGTTCTTCACAATATTCACTGGATTAAAGAAAAGAATGGCTAACATTGGACTAAAGAGGGGAGGAATGGCCAAATCTTTGCTACAGTTAGCTTGTGACAAATTGCTCAAGTGTGCATGATGACCCTGAAATGGCAGTGAAGAACAAAAATATGCTTCCTACGCCTTTCCAGTATTGAGAGCACTTCATGTGTAACAGCCGCCTTAGACTTATTTTAACAATGGCCAACCCTGAATGGCAGCCTACCCTTACCTAAATTTTATAGTTTACCCAATACCACCTTTACTCCTAATTGGAATTAAGTGTTTAAAAAAAATTTTTTTTGGAAGAGGGGAGGAAACTTCAAACTCAAAAACTGAAATAAGACCAGGCATAGAGAGTGTAATGAACACACATATTGACAGTCATTGTTAAGTCTCTAGGCTCAACTGACTCTTGTTAACATGCTATTATTCACACCGTGCTTGTATAGAATATATTTCCGCTACTTTTACACATGCAAGGAAGCACCATCAAATACTACTTACTTTATGCATGCCAAGAGGATACACTTACGTTAGAAAAACTGGTCCCTAATTTCAATGATGAGTTTTGTTCAGCTTTATGGTCAAAGAGCACCAACAACCATTAATGAATGTACTGTTAAATTTGCTTGCATCACAGAATCTTTAAATTACCAAAACTAAAATTTATTATCTCCATAATGAGTAAATATTTTGCCTTTTCTACTAACAATTAACAGTGAAACATGAGGGGAAAAAAAAGAAAATTAATATATATATAGCTAATATGCAAAGTGTCCCCTTGGGAGTTCGACCAGGAGAATGGGAGTTCAATCGCTCGCTATGACGGAGTGGCAGGGAACATGGCTGGTGATCAGCAGCGGAGGCAGGGCAGGGCCCTGAGGGAGCTAGGGAAGGGGGAGGCGGGGAACCTGATGGGAATTTCGTTCACCAGGCCTCTAATAGTACTAGTAAACTCGTAAAGAACATTTTATTCCCCTAGTTAAAATATCAATTTAGGTTGGGCAGGTCCTATTAAGGCACATGTAAATGAGACAGAGTATGGATATTTAAAACCCTGATGTTCGTATGAAATTTCTACATGAACAAACACATAACAGTTAACTGATGATAATCAGGTAAAGAAAACTTTAAGCAAATTTTAAGAGTCCATTTGAACAAATCAATTAATTGCATCCTTTTTCCATACTTTCTTTTAAAGACATGAAAAAACTTTTGTACAATTAGCACCCCTTCATTCATCTGAGATATTATTGGCATTAAAATACTTGTCAATCAGGGGGAAAGGAGACATATGTAAAGCTTTAAACAATTAAAAAAAATACGTGTTCATAGGTCAACGCTCAACTGGGCTCGTGGTCACATGTTATAATATACACATACTCTAAAGAAAAGTCTTGAAAGAAAAAAACTTCATTATGTAAGCAACTTCCAAAATTTCCAGATATTTACCTCTGAAGCCAACTCCTAGATTTTAGACCACCTGCATAGAAATCCTATTGGGAGTTATTGGAATATTACACGGTTCAAATAGAGTTAGTTTATAGTTTAGTTACACAGTCTGCAATGCTACATGCCAAGTATTTTCCATAAAGGCCAGTGTGTTAAGTGCCTTTAATGACTTCCAGTTTTCCAAACAGTATTGTTGCTCCACAAAAAATTAAATTCAGAATTTCATATGTCAACTGCTATAAGTTATCTGAGGATATCTTTGGAACATAAAATTTTCTCTTGCCATTTTTATTAATTTTAGCCAAGAAACCTTTGGAGCCTGGCCGGCATGGCTCAATGGTTGAGCTTCAACCTATGAACTAGGAGGTCACGGTTCAACTCCCGGTCAGGGCACATGCCTGGATTGTAGGCTCTATCCCCAATGTGGGGTGTGTAGGAGGCAGCCGATCAATGATTCTCTCCCATCATTGATGTTTCTCTCTCTCTCCCTCTCACTTCCTCTCAGGAATCAATAAAAAAAAATAATCTATAATAATAAAAGCATAATATGCTTATTAGACCAGATGTCCTTCCTGACGAAGCTGGGACTGCGAGGGCCAAGGCAAGCCACTGTGGCTGTGAGGGCCTTTAGTATATATATAAAAGAAACCTTTGCAGCCAGGTATCTTTCTGAATTTAAAATTTTTAAGATTTTAGAATGGTAGTATACTACATATACTTCATATATCATGTAATACTCTACAGGCTATTTAGTCAACACCCTATAATCATTTCTGCAGCAAAACTTAGGAATATTAGCATTGTGTGGTAATAAGATAAAAATGGCCTCAAATCAGCTCAGATTCAGGTCAAGTTTTTGTTCCCAAATCAGTTTAGGTCTGTGGTCGGCAAACCGCGGCTCTCGAGCCACATGCGGCTCTTTGGCCCCTTGAGTGTGGCTCTTCCTAAGCCTTAGGAGTACCCTAATTAAGTTAATAACAATGTACCTACCTATATAGTTTAAGCTTAAAAAATTTGGCTCTCAAAAGAAATTTCAATCGTTGTACTGTTGATATTTGGCTCTGTTGACTAATGAGTTTGCCGACCACTGGCTTAGGTTATATCAAGGAAGCTATAAAATATTTTTTTCCTCAACTTTTGGATTTCAAAATTATATGAATAAGGTATTGTGGACCATCACTTTACAGCACAGCATCAAGTACTGACGTTTCATTTAACATAACATACATTGTACACCTGGGCATAATAAATAAGAGACAGTCACTCTGGCTGCCAGAACCTGCAGATTAAATAATATCTTTATTCTATCTGTGCCCATCCATCTACACACCCCTTAGAAGAGGGGGAAACTATGGACTTTCCAAGTTCTACAAGTTATTAATTTTTCTAAATAGAGAGTACTTTTCTCTGATTTGGTAGTGATCTTATCAGCTCATTGATATCAGCTTCTCAAGGTGGAGAAACATCACTAGAAATATTAAATATAATCACTGTTAAGTTTCCATTACAGCAAGAGACTTGAACCTAAAAGAAATCTAACTTTAATAGGATCTTTCTTAAAACATGGCATTTGTTCTTAAATTTCCACCTTAGAATCTATTTATGACTATGATGTCAACTAATGCCACCTCAGGAAAGTTTTAAATATCCAAGCCAACTTGGGGAAAAACATCAGATATGTTGGAAATAGAACATATGGTTAACAAAAATTAAGAGATAACTGACTTGGTAACTGAGATGGTGGCAACAGTGCTTCTCTTTAATATGCATACATACCATTTGGTTAAAATGCAGATTCTAATGAAGGTTTGGGTGGGGCCAAAATTCCAAATTTCTGTTATAAGTGATGCTAATAGATGCTATTCCAAAGACCACACACTCAAAGAGAAATCATTTTATCATTTCAGGACTAAAGAAACTTTATATAAAATAAAGGAAATGTTATATAAAAATCACAGCTGTAAAGTAAGTAATTTGCTCAAATTCAAAAAGCTATGAGAAACCCTCCAGTCAGGGTTCTAAGTCATTAAATTGTGTTCCCCCCTCTCTTTAATCTTTAAAAAACCCGCCTTAAATTGCAATTTGAGGTCAATATCAAATGTGTTGAAAAGGTTTGCTTTAAGATACTCTCCCTAATTTGATAGAGCAAATACTTTTGATATAATCTGTTTAACAAGAGAGACTAAACAAACACAAAACTGATACCCTAAGCCAGGGGTGGGCAACCCCTGGCACGTGTGCCAAATATGGCACGCCAGTAAATTTTGCTGGCACGCGAAACCCTCTCTTATAATTTTCCATTTACAATTTTTTTCTTAATATCGACTTTTTTATTTTTCAGATAAATTCAGTGTAGGTGCATCTTAGATAAATAAATAATTTTACATAACAAGTTATCTTAAAGACCATAGACACGGATTGACGAGAGAGGGGAAGAGCAATTTCTATGCCTCTGCCTTAACTCTCCCTGCCTTCCTAGATCCAACCAGTGTTTTGGTTTCATCCACATACCCTTGTGAATCTTTGTTCTCAGTGATGAATTTTGTTAAGTCTCGTAATAGGAGTAGCCTGACGGATGAAAGTAGTAGCTCGTGCATATCTCTGAAGGTCACGAAATATAAACCTGATATAAAATCTCTGTCATCGGTGATGCAGCAGCAAAAGTCCCACTGATAATATCAAACAGAGTCATAAAGTTTTCTGTCGGACTATCAGTGTACATGTACACATTAAAAAATAAATGTATTTTTCATCATCATATACTGTGTTTTTGTCGCTCAAATGAATTTTATTATTTTCTCAAGGTTCTTTACATACGTACACCTTAAGAGGTATCAAGTAGGCGTAACATGTTCTCAAAAAATTAGGGTTGGCACGCAGAAGAATTTTGAGTCAGAGATTTTGCTGGTTTTGGCACGCACTCACAAAAAGGTTGCCCACCCCTGCCCTAAGCGTTCCTAAAAATTTCAAGTGTTCTTGCCAAGTCTCTGGCCAACTTAAAAACATCCAAATCTCAAAAGCAAGAAATCTATAAATAGTAGATTTAAAATTTAAACACATGAACCTAGCAACACAAATTTACTAGTAAATTCAAACAAGTTTACTGTGGAATTACATTTTTCAGAGATTTAATTCAAAAGTCAAATTCATTCATAGAAAATCAAGTATAGTCAAAACAAAACTACCCCCTGAAAAATCTGCTCAGGTGTACATATATGATCTCCCAGTAAGTCCTCTAAAAACAACCCGTTTTTCCCCAGCAGCTGAGTGTTAAAGTTATTTTATGAAAAAGAATATAAACTCTAAACATCACTTTGTCTGGCAAGATGCTCATAACTAGAAAAACAAGAACTAAGATTCACCCCTCATATCCCATGCTCTAGGATATAGGTGCAGTGAGTGGAATGGAGAGCATTTGCTCTGTTTGAATGATGTGATAAACTACTACCCACATCTTAACTTTAAAAACCTCTCTCCAATTTATATTAAAACCTGACTATTAAGATTTCCTAAAATGTAGCTTACAATAAATACGTGTCATGAATCAAAATAAATGCTGTGATCCAGTCTTTGGTAAACAATGCATATAACTGAATCAGTATGCCTCTAATGTCAAGCCTGTTCTAGAACTTTTAAAGAGTTTTAAGAGTCACTGCATTTTAAGAGGTAAATACAATTGCAAGTTTGAAAAAGATCGAGCAAACAGAACTCTCCTTCACTTCAACTTTACAAGATCCCAAGCAAACAGAACTCTCCTTCACTTCAACTTTACAAGATCCCTGCATGGATGTGAAAATACTTACATGGACAAGTTAGGAGATGGAACCCCCCTATCATCAGCTAGGTTCCCAAGGTGGCTCAGCGTTGAAGTCGAACTGCTCTCTATACAGCACTTCTCCTAGGCCTTCTGGGTAGTTGTACACTTGGTCAGAAAGTTCGCCCTAAAGAAGGAAATAAAAGTAGTAGCATTTAATCCTATGTTTTAAAATGTTAGGTTAAATTGACATCTTAACTGCAGAAATAAGTTTTAATAGAATCTATCTATCTATCTATCTATCTATCTATCTATCTATCTATCTAAAAGCCTAAGTGACCAGTGCGACTGAATGACCAGAACGACTGGTGGACCAGTCGCTATGACATACACTGACCACCAGGGGGCAGACGCTCAATGCAGCCAACCTCCTGTGGTCTCTCCCCCTGGCCAGCAGGCCCTGATCAGCCCAGCCCCGATAGGCCCTGATCACTGGCCAGGCCTAGGGACCCCACCCATGCACAAATTTCGTGCTCCCGACCTCTAGTGTTTCAATAATGTCACATTACACAAAATGTTTTCAAAGTGTTTACACCACAGTATGAAGTACGTACGCTTTACATAGTAAGCATTTCCAAGCTGCAATACAAAATTCACATAACCTCATGTCATGGTCATCTTACCAAGTATCTACTTACTCAGTTTCCAGCCTTCATCTAATTTCATTTTTGCTTTTATTTGTCCTCCAAAACTGAAATTTCTAAGTTGCCTAAAATTTAAGTGTCCAGTACTCTCACCAACCTGATGTGTACGCAAGACTCAGTATGTATAATGTTGTAACATGCAGTCTAGAACTACCCAGAACATTTCTTTTACTCTCCAGATTCCAAGTTCTTCTTTGCTTAAAGTATAAAATCCTACTGTATACCAAAACAATAAAAAGACTTTATGACTTAGCTAATACATTATGTGAACTAACTTTTGAGAACTGTCTTATATATTGGGCAATGACCACTAAAGGTTTACCTCCTCATACCTAACTTGTCTAAACGTAAGTCACTCTACTATACTAGGAACAACATATGAATGTGATTGTGCTTGGCATACTACAAAATGCTAAATAAGTTTTAGGAATGCTTATTACTTGCTATCATTTAATAGGACAGACTTATATAATCTCTAAGGTAAACCACTAGACCAGACCTATTCATACTTCTATAATTCTGTGGTTGCTACTTTAAATATAACCTGGCAGCATTTGCTAGAAAAGGGCTAAGAAAGAAATCAGAAAAATGGCAAAACTAGAAATTATAAGGGCAAGAACCTGAGAGATTTCAGAAGCACTATAGGCATATCTAAAGCATATCTCATCTCAACCAGGATGGTCACTTTTGTAGGAGGTAAAATGTTCTTTCAATCTACTAGGGTCTGCTCACACTCTCAATGATACTAATGGATGATGAGGCAAGATACTAACATGTAACAGTGATTATAAGCTTACATTAGACTCCATAACAAAGATTCTGATTCTGACCATACCACGATAATTTTAAAAATAAACTAAAAGACTCATGCTGGAGACAGAGATGGTTTATTCTGTTATTCCAAGAAATAGGATAATTATCCTGTCAGAGACATCCCCCCGCCCCCCCAATATCTTGCCGCTTTAATGCAACCCAAGAGCAGTGATGTGAAATGCTAAGGCCATTAAACTTCAGATATTCAAGAATGTTCTTCCGTATGATCTCTAAAAACATTTCCATCTAACTAAAAGATATGAGTAGGAAATGAAGGCCCTAAAATTTGAAAGGCACATCTCAACAGGAATAATAAAAAGGGCATGTAGAATAAGAGAACCTTTATATACAGGATAAATAGAATTATCTGTCCAGTTAAGATAAACCATGAAAAGTTAGATAAAATTGTGGAGAAAAGGAGTTAAATTATTCTCATTTAGAATGGTGTGTGTAAATCAGCCGGATCATGTACAACACTGCATTCGAGTTCCTTAACAATCGTTTGAAGAGACTGTCTTCATCTTGGTGAACAGCAAGCCGGCAGTAGGCCAGTAAGACAAAAAAAAAAAGAAAGAAAGAAAGAAAGAAAACTTCTTTCATCACGTTGGAGACACTACCCACAAAAACCACTTAGTATCACCAAATTATCAATATTTCTCTGAACAACTCACACTGCCTTTACCAATGACTTTTAAAGTTGTTCTGTGATATTCCTTCCCAAAACCCCAAGCCCCAGTCTAATCATGACAAAAGACCAGATAAACCCAAACTGGAAGATGCTCTACTGGATATCTGGTCAATATTTCTCTGGACTGTCAAGGACATGAAAAACAAACAAAAAAGACTAAATGTCACAGATCAGAGAGTCTGGGGAAGGCAGGACAACTAAATGCAATGTGGTACTTTGGATCGGATCCTGAACAGAGAAAGGACATTAAGAACAGGTGAAAGCCAAAGAAAGTCTGGAGTATAGTTAGTAATGTATCTGGGCAAGAAGTATGCAGTACCAGCTTCTGCACTAAATTTGCAACTTTTCTATAAATCTAAAATTATTCTAAAATAAAGTTTATTTTAAAAAATTAGAGAAAGGATTAATATATTGGGCCACTACTGAGCAACAAAAAGGAAAAATCTGCTAATAAATGCACCATGAGTATCAAAAATATGCTGAGTTAAAGAAGTCTTTTAAATCAATGCATACAGTGTAATTCCACTTATATACACAAGTTCTAGAATAGACAAAACTAATCTGCTAAAAACAACAAAAAAACCAGAATCATGGCTTCTTCTGTGGTGAGAAGGGGATAGCGTTTGAAGGGGCAAAAGAGAACTTTCTGGGGTGCTGGCAATGTTCCACATCTTGACAGAGGTTTGGCTTACACAGCTCTATTTTTGTCAAAACTCATCAAACGAACGGTATTACTTGAGAGGTGTGCATTAACTATGTGAATCTGACTGGGGTGTGTGTGTGTGTGTGTGTGTGTGTTTTCTTTAAAGAATAAACAGAATTAGACCCTATTTAATGATATGTGCACACTGAAGTTGGAGCAGTGAAGTGTTCAGGCAACTTCAGCTTACTTTGGTGTATAGGACGATGCTCCAACGAACGGAGACACCCGGCCAGGGCAGCATCCAATTACTTCCAAATATATGGAAAAACATGATGGATTGATGAATGGATAGCGGGATGGCAAATAAAGTAAAATGTGAATCTAGGCGAGAGTACAATTCTTTCCCCTTCTCTGGATGTTCGAAGATTTACAAGTTAAACCTGGGCAGCCAGAGGGAAGGTACCGATGATGACTGCACCTACCAGTAGCCATTCAGGAGCCCATCCACCCCACAAAATGCAAACCCCTCAGGGCTTATCTGTATTCACGACCAGCATCTGCAACTCTTACATTTGTCCAAGGAATTAAAGGATTAGTGGGGCCTTGCTCAAGCTTCTGCCAGGCTCGGTAGCTCTCTCTTCCTCAAGTGTCCTCCCTCGGGTTCCCACCCCGGCTGGGAGCTCAACAGTGGAATCGGGACAGGACACCAAAACACCATAAGGTATCCAAGATGCTCCCCCCCGCCCCCCAAATCCAGTGAAAACTGCTGAAACATCATCACGGGGCTGCGAACTGCACACCGGCCCTTCCAGCTGCCCGAACCACCAGCTCGCTGAGCCCCAGAAACCTCCGCTCAGAACGTGTCTGGGGGGAGAGTTAACACACGTTACCACCGTGAACGGCTGGCGGTCGCACTTACCGGGACTTGATCAGCCACCCGAGCCCGCCGCGCGCCCTCCCTGCCCAGGAGTCGTGGCGTGGACGGAGCACGAAGCCATGGCGACGGGTCCTCCGGCTCCAGGAGGCGACCCG
>NW_005370223.1:6261190-6261559 GCF_000412655.1 Myotis brandtii
AAAGAGTCGGGTAAAGCGTCTTCTCTTTTTCGGCGGAATTTTTAAAGAGGGATGTGGTTACCTTGAGCAGAAATACCCAAGGCGGCCTGGGCCATAAGCTGCGGGGACGACGTAGGAGGAAAAGCGCGGCACCGACACCAGCTGGGCAGCAGTGGAGGCGGCGGCTGACGGAGAGAAACGGGACCCCAGCGCGGGCACGAGGAGGGCGAGGACCGGGCGGGGAGGGGACTCGGCGTCGCCACACCACAGACAGAGGAAGAGAGCGAGAGAGGATGAGAGAAGGCGGAGGAGGCGGAAGACAAGGAGACCCTGCAGCGGAACGAAGAGCCAGAGAGTGTGGGAAGGCGGTGCGGGCGCCGCCAGCTTTGA
>NW_005370223.1:6262090-6290567 GCF_000412655.1 Myotis brandtii
CGCCCCTAACGGAAGCGGGTTCCCAATGGCCAGGGCCCGTGGGCCCCGTGTTAGCGACCGCGTGAGCACGTCCCCGGTGCTCGTGAGTTGCAGTGCGGTGCAGCAGGATTTGTTTTTTTTTAAGGAGCGTGGCTTTTATGTCTTCATTTTAAGAGGTGTTGGTGCAGTCAGACCCAGCCCTTATGAATAAAGAACCAGTGTTGGAGAGGGGATTGCTGATGTTCCAAGCTCGCATTTCTATCATTTATTTTAATGTTACTACCGCATAACAAACTTCTACTGGCGGACCTGGGACAACCTACATCGCTTTTAATTTCTCATCTTTTAAAAATGTCTTCGCACTAGTGATTTAGAAACCCCGAGTTCTGGGGGTGAAAACGCCTTGCAACTCAGACTCAGGGACACAAATGCAAAACGGATTGACACACCCCTCCAACATTCAAGTCTTTGAGATTAAGACCCTGCGTTGTTTGGTTTCTCGTCCTTCCCCGCCGTCTGTTTACTTTGTGAGCAGCTCTGTGCGTGATTAATAAATCATATGGAAAGAGAGCCTTTCTGCGTGGAAAGGGAGCAAGGCTGGAATGTGGGCTCTTGGATGAAAATATTAGGTAGAAATCAGAAGCTGTGGACTCTATTCCCCGTTTTGTTTTTCCATATTTCACTCTGCTTTCGTGGCTTTCTCTTTCATTTAAAAAATTCTCTTTGATTCGGAATATTTATAATCACAGCACTTCACTAGACCCCCTGGTGGAAATAGGAAGGCAAGAAATGAATACACCACTTGAAATCTTGCTTACAATTTAGCAGGGGAAATAAGATGACACAAAATAACTAAACTGTTGGCAAATAGATAAAATGCTGCGTGGAATCTAATAGAAGGAGGAAATGATCGCAGCTAAGTGAGAAAAAGGCTGCTGGGGAAAGATAAAGATAGATTTTGAGAGAAGTTCCAAACATGGGAAACAGGTGACTTTGAGAGCAGATATTCCAGGTAAGGGAAACAGGTGAGAGAAGGCAGAGAAATGGGCCCGTTTGTAGAACTGCAAATGGGCTTTCGGGATCCAACATTGGGGCAAGGTTGCAAATGAGATTGAAAAGGTAGGTTAGGGTGAGATCCAGACGGGTTCAGAGCTTGGCCTTTATTCTGGAACCACTAATCAGGGACACAGTATACCCAAAGATGTGTTTAAAAGGTTACTCTGGCATCTGTGGGATTGAAAAGAGAAAGTTTGGGAGAGAGACAGTGAAGGAGGCTCTCACCGCAATTAAGGGACTAAGGGATTCAGAATGGATGGGAGGGAAAAGATAGGAAAAGTAGAGGTAATCTTGAATGTCATGGGACATAAGAAAGCGTCATAATTTGGGGATATAAGCTAATCAGCAGGGAGAATTCTGGAATCATGAGAGATAGAAATACAAGGATCCATTTTGGAGGGAAGAAGATGAGCCTGCTTTGAGCATAGTTTGAGCTGTTGATGAAATATTCATATAAAGATGGTGCAGAGGCCCCTGGAAATAGATCTGGAGTCCTTTTGGCTGTGAATTTGGGAGCCCCTTCTACAGGCATGAAAATTAAGGAAATGTGAGGTCTACAGGAAAAGGGATATAAGCGCAGGATCTAGAGAAATGCCAGAGAGAAGGGATCCTGGCACCGAAGACCAAGAAGACCAGCCAGAGAAGTGGGATAGTCCCAGCTGTACACTGTCAAGCCATTCAAGATGGAATGAGTGATCAGGATATCATGTACCTCAAGCAGGATGAAAGGGGGGTTCTGATTTTGGCAAATGGCAAATCACTGGTAAATCCAGTCCCACATTGAAAAGTTTGAATTTTTTTTTTCTAAAGTCTGAATTTTTATCCTGAAAAAGTTTCAATCATGATGGTAGTTTGAAGTTGAGAAAAGAGAATAATATGGAGTTGGGAAGAGAAAGGACTGTGTGTGGCAGGGAGAACACTTGGAAAGCTATTGTTTTTTTATGCTTTTTTAAAAAAAAGTTATTGATTTCAGAGAGAGGCAGGGACAGGGAGAGAGAGAAACATTGATCGGCTACCTCCTGCATATCCCCTACTGGGGATTGTGCTCACAATCAGGGCTTGTGCTCTGACCCAGAATTGAACCGTGACCTCCTGATGCTCGGGTGACGCTTGACCAACTGAGCCACACCTGCTGGGCTGGAAAGCTATTGGAGTGATTCACAGAGAAGAATGATAAGGGCCTGAGAAGAAGTTATCTGTAACCTTTAAGTGAACAATTTCAGTGGAGTGGGAGGCACAGATGAGTTGCAGAGGTTGGAGTGAGGAGCGGCTGACGTGAAGTCGGTGAATGTTGACCACTCTTTCAAGTGGAAGCTACTGGACTAGAGCCTAATCCGGCATCATTTATACGGAAGTAATTTCAACTTTTATGATTCAAACTGTGTGTCCTCATGCTTAACATTGTTGTATTCAAATTTAAAGAATAATGCTAGCTTTTAATGAATACAATAGAACCTTGAAAACTGTACTGCAATGAAATAGACAGCATAGTGTGTAACTTTAACAGAAGGATAGCTTCCCAATGAGAACAGCATATTTAATTGTGTTTGGGGTTTGAGGTTTTGGATTTTTTGCCAAGTTGGGTTACTCATACACACATACACAGGTAGTGCCAGAGGAAATATTATCATTAAATAGAGAGCCCTAAGATAAAATGATATAACCATTCACACTTAGGTCATCCTGGTACACTGACTCAAACTTACTCTTGTACCAATAGATATAAAAGATTGAATGAATTAGATTGTTGATAAAGACAAGTCACTCAAAAACAAGAGGTAAACCTAAAATCACCAGCCTATAACAGAAATATTTTATAGTCACATATAAATGTGATAAGCGTAAAGAGTCCAATAGTAACTGAGAGTAAAAATTCCAGTTTAATGGGACTATGAAAAGAGAGCTTAATAAGAATTTTTATCACTGAGTTTCATTCTTTGAGTACTCCTTATATAGAAACCCCAAATATATAGGTTTTAAATAATTTTAAAAATTTGCATTTTAAAATGTTATGAAAATAACTAGATCTAATAAATGAATTCAGGAAAGTAGCAGGATACAAAATCAATATCTAGAAATTGAAAGCATTCCTATACACCAATAATAAACTATCAGAAAGAGACACTAAGGAAACAATCCCATTTACTCTTGCAACTAAGAAAACAAGGTACCTAGGAATAAATTGAATAGAGGTAAAGGACCTGTACTTGGAAAACAATGGAACATTGAAGAAATTGAGGAAGATGCAAACAAGGGGAAGCATAATCCATCATGGATTGGAAGAATTAACGTAATTAAAATGTCCATACTACCCAAAGCAATCCATAGAAGCAACACAATCCCTATTAAAATAACAATGGCATATTTCACAGATCTAGAAAAAATACTCTAAAAATGTATATGGAGCCAAAAAAGATCTCAAATAGCCTTAGCAATCTTGAGAAAGAAGAACAAAATTGGAGTGATCACAATACTGGATATCAAACTATGCTGCAAGGCCATTGTAATAAAAACAGCCCGGTACTGGCATAAGAACAGGCATATAGATCAATGGGACAGAACAGAGACCCCAGAAATCAACCCATGCCTCCATGGCCTATTAGTATTTGACAAAGGAGGCAAGAGCACTCTGGGGAAGCCAGCAGTCAACGTTGTGAGTGCCCTTATGGAGAGACCCACATGGCAAGGTACCCATGTCTCCAGCCAACAGCCAGCAAGGAGCAGAGGCCACATGAGTGAGCTTGGAAGCAGAGCCTTCCACCCTTCAAACCCCCCCGCCCCCCATGCACCCCCCATCAAGCCTGGATATGACTACAGCTTGAGACCCAGGGAAGGTCAATAAATTGTCAAGTTCATAAAGCTAGTAAGTAACAAAGCTAAAATTCCTGTCTCTTCTTTGCCTTTTGATTCAATTCTGTTTCCTTCACGTCTTTAGTCGTCTCCTCATTTTCTCCATTCCCTCTCTCAGATAATCCATCCATTCTTATAGAATTATTTGACAAGACTATTATTGTGAATCCAACATTGGTATCACTAGTTTTTTGTCATTAAAATCCAGCTATAACCTTTAAGTGAACAATTCATTATAACCTTTAAGTGAACAATTCATGGGTGGTTCAGTTGATTGGAGCATCATCCCATGCACCAAAAAGGTTGAGGCTTTGATTCCTGGTCAGGGCACATAGCTAGGTTGTAGGTTCGATCCCCAGTGTACAGGAGGCAATTGATCTGATGTCTGTCTCTTTCTCTCTCTCTCCCCACCCTCACCCTTTCCCCTTTCTCTCTAAAAAAAAAACCAAAAGATACACACACATTGCCCCAGCTGGTTTGGCTCAGTGGATAGAGCGGTGGTCTGCAGACTGAAGGGCCCAGGTTTGATTCTAGTCAAAGGCACATGCCCAGATTGGGGGCTCAATCTTCAGTAAGGGGTGTGCAGGAAGCAGCCAATCAATGATTCTCTCCTATCATTGATGTTTCTATCTCTCTCCTTTCCTCTCTGAAATAAATAAAAATATATAAAAATTAAAAAAAAATTTTTTTAAACTACACACATAAAATCCAGCTACAAATGGCCAAACTGCCTCTAGGACAACTCTACTAGGATGATCTGTATTATCTCAAACTCCAGATTTCTTCATCTATAAAATATTCTAGATGTTCCACATAGTCTAATGCAAAGTCTCATTTAGCTGTAATATTCAAAGGAATCTAGGTCCCAAACTAAATTCATCATTGTCCACTCCTTCCCCCTAAACTGATCCTCCTCTTTCAGGTTCCCTGCCCATGTTCTTATTATAACTCATCAGCCAGGTACAAAATTTTGAAGATTTTTCATCCCTTTTCTTCACCTCTCCATATATAAAACAAGTTCTGGACCTGGAGAGCATTATGCTAAGTGAAATAAGCCAGTCAGGGAAAGACAAGTATATGATTTAACTCATACATGTAATATAATGAACAAAATCTATATTATAAAAGGCCTGTGGCTGTAACCCCCTAACAACCAACGACCAGACGGGGAACCATGGGGAACCGGTGGGTGGCAGTGGTGGCCAGAGTGAAACAGCCCAGGTCCCGGGTAGGTGCCTAGCAGAGGCCCGAGCAAAGCAGCCCAGGTCCCAGGTGCCTGGCGGCCAGGGAGCGGGCGGGGCAGTGGGCTGGTGGGCAGGGCTGCGAGATTTCGCACACTGGGCTTCTAGTACACTAATAAACAACATAGAAACAGATTCATAGATATAGAGGGGAGAGGGGTAGGGGGCTGGGTTAAAAAGATAAAGGGATTAAGCAAAAAATAAACAAAAAGCCTCATAGACACAGACAATACCAGGGGGAAATGGGAGGTGGGGAGGTAGGAAGTAAAGAGAATATACATGGTGATGGAAGGAGACTTGACTTGGGGTGGTGAACACACAATACAATGTACAGATGATGTATTATCGAATGGTACACCTGAAACCTACATGATTTCATTAACCAATGTCACCCCAATGAATTCAACAACAAAAATTAAAAAATTAAATTCTGTTTTTATTTTGCAGTTCGCTTTTTCTTCTCCTCCCAGTCCAATCCTACACCACATCATGTTTGGATAGTTGCAGAATCCTCAGCAAGTTTTCCTGCCCCAATCCACTTTGCATGGCTATTTTTCACACTAATCTTCCTTAATCTGTCCCTCCACTGGTAAACCCATAATGAACCTCTGTTTTTTACAAATCATGCCTTGACTTTTCTGCTGGCTTATAAGGTTCTTCAGAACCCAGCTCCATCCTTGGGAGCCAGCTTTCTAATCCCTGACACAAACCTTGAACTTAGCTCTGTCTAGTTTGATCACTGGCCCTCAAGTCATCCATGCTAGTGTCTGACTCTGTTCTGCTGTTGTTTTGTCTACCCAAATTCTACCATCCAAGGTGTCCCAGCTCAAGTCCAACATCCTGTTCAGATCCCAGAAGGCCTGTTCCACTGTTACTAAACTTGACAAAGCCACTATTCCCTACTGAACCCCTCTATTCCTGTGCTAGAGAAGCACCTAAAATTTCAGGGCCTTCAATCATCCATCTTATCCTATTCACTGGTCCCCAGCCCATCCTGTGCCTTCCTGCCCTGCTGCTTTCCTCCTCACACTCGCTTCTGTTCCCTGTGGAAGATCATTTCATGACGAACAGACCTTTCTGCATCCCCAGCCTGTCTCTTACTCCTTGCTTTAACTGAAAGTTGGCTGTCTTACAAGAACATAGCTTCCCCTGCCAAGTCTTGAATCGAGGGGTGTTTACCCTACCAAGCCTCATACATTTCAGGGTTGGGAGGCAGGGTTGGCCTTCTCCCAGCTCCACAATGCTATTGCCAGACCGTTATACTGAAAATAAATAAGAGATTAAACCAGCTGGTATGCCCACCCCCTCTCTATCCATGCCCGTATCATCTAACACCTTCCTGCCACTCCCACGATGGTTGAAAGTGAGAGAGAGGCACCTTGTTCACTGTCTTCTTACATTTTCTATATTACAGCTTTAAAACAGTTTTCATTACTTTTTTTCTCCTTAAATAATAAAATTCCCCTGTAACCCTACACTCCAGTGATGTCCACCATTCCCACATACACATGTGTCCCTCTAAAAGTACAGTCTGGAGTCTCCTTGTGAAGTGGGTGTCTTTTCTGATTACCTTGGCCTACCTTAGCCTCCCAGCCTTTTTATCTGCTCAACTCCTTCACCTACCCTACACTGTTCTGTATTAGGGGTCTTAAAACCCAACATTCCTCCCTCTGATTGCAACCTCCTTTCCCTTCCAGCTGCTTCATGCCACCCCCATACCTGCTCTGCAGGTGTAATCACCCTATCACTTTTTTAATTGAGCTGAAATTCACATTACACATAATTAACCATGTTAAAGGGTACAATTTAGTGCATTCAAAATGCTGTGCAAATACTACCCAAAGCAGTCTACAGATTCAAATGTAATCACTATCAAAATCTCATCTTTTTTTTGCAGAAATAGAAAAACCCACCCTGCCCAGCTGGCATGTATCAGTGGTTGAGCTTCGACCTATGAACCAAGAGGTCACAGTTCGATTCCCAGTCAGAGCATAGACCTGGGGTGTGGGCTCGATCCCCAGAGTGGGGCTTGCAGGGAGCAGCCAATCAATGATTCTCATCATTGATGTTTCTATCTCTCTCTCCTTCTTCCCTGAAATCAATAAAAATATATTTAAAAAGAAAAGAAAAACCCACCCTAAAATTTATATAGAATCTAAAGCGACCTCAAACAGCCAAAACAACCTTGAAAAACAACAAAGTTGAAGGACTCTCACTTCCTGATTTCAAAACTTATGATAAAGCTATAACATTCAAAACAGTGTGGTGTTGGTGTAGGACAGACATCTAGACCAATGAAATAGAATGGAGAGCCCAGAAATAAACCCTTACTTATATGGTCAAATGATTTTCAACAAGAGGACCAAGACCATTCAATGGGGAATGGACAGTCTTTCAACAAATGGTTTGGGAAAACTGTATATCCACATGCAAAAGAATGAAGCTGGACCCTTACTTCACACCATATACAAAAATTAACTCAAATGGATCAAAGATGTAAACTTAAGAGCTAAAACTATAAAACTCTTACAAAAAATAGGGGGAAATCTTTATGACGTGGGTTTGGCAATGACTTCTTGGATATGACACCAAAGGTAGAGCAACAAAAGAAAACCAGACAAATTGGATGTTATGAAAATATAAAGCTTTTGTGCATCAAAAGACACTATCAACAGAGTTAAAAGGCAACTCACAGAATGGGAGAACATATTTGCAAATTCTATATCTGTTAAGGAATTAATATCCAGAATCTACAGATTATTTTTAAAAGAATATTATCATACTATTTTTGTGAGATAAAAGAGAATTAAAATTTAAAAGTTTATTTTCTCTCTCTCTCTCTCTCTAGTTATATGTGTGTGTATGTGTGTGTGTATCAGACAATATTTATGTAGAGAAAGGCATAGATAGGCTATGTATTATATGTAGACACACAAAGAGAGATTGTAAACTTGATGAGATTTGGGGTTGTGTCTGGCATGTATAACTTTTTCCCCATAGTGCCTGGTACAAGATCTTGGCCCACATTAAATTTTCAATATCTATTTTTTAAAATATATTTTTATTGATTTCAGAGAGGAAGGGAGAGCGGGGGAGAGAGAAAAACATCAATGATGAGAGAGAATCATTGATTGGCTGCCTCCTGCACAGCCCCTACCGGGGATCGAGCCCACAACCCAGGCATGTGCCCTTAGCGGGAATCAAACTTGGGATCCTTCCCACAGGCCGACGCTCTATTCACTGAGCCAAACCGGCTAGGACTTCAATATCTATTTTTAATTAAATTAATGAAGGAGAGAGAAAGAATACTCTATTTAATTCCCACATCACCGCCAGCATTATTTTTCTAAAATTGAGATCTGATCATACCATTATTTGCTCAGAAATCTTGCAAGACTTCTCAGTGCCTTCAGAGTCAAATGCTCCTTGTGGCCACCTTCTATGATGGGTGGATCTCCTTCTATCTGCTTTCTGTTGGGCTTCTCACCTCATCTCCATCATTATCATGGAAGGAATGGCTTTGGCCTTTGTGCACTTGGTAAAATCAGAACAATACACACCACAACAAGGATTGTGTGTTGACAGGATTAAATAAGGTGACATCTGAAAATGTTTGCCATAGAGTGATACCAGTCAATTCATGCTGGTTTCTTTTTCTCCCTTCTACACCCTGCTCTTCAGCCACACTATAGGTTTTGCCCTCTCAGAGCATACATGTAATTTCATTTCTCCAACTTTTTGCTTCATATCTTATCCACTGTTTCATATGTGCCTTCCTGATCTCCCATCTCTCTCTCTAAAAATTAAATGAATACCTAAAGATATATCTCAAATTGCACTTACTCAGTGCAACCTTTGAGAGTCCCCCAGATTTAATTCTTTTTTTTTTTAATCTTCACCCGAGGATATTTTTCCATTATTTTTAGAGAGAGTGGAAGCGGGGAAGAGAAAGAGAGAGAGAAACATCAATGTGAGAGAGACACATTGATTGGTTACCACCCTCACGGGATCACGTCTGCAACCCAGGCACATGCCCTTGACCAGAATGGAACCTGGGATCCTTCAGTCCACAGGTTGACGCTCTATCCACTGAGCCAAACTAGCTAGAGCTAATCCTCTTTTTGTGCTTCCATAGACTGTCTTATATTACAGTTATATTACAGTTATTTGTGCACATATCTTGTAGACATATGTGTCTATCTTCAGAGCCCAACACAGTATTTATTACATCGAATTAATTTTTTTTGACCAGGAAATCCGGGTCTTAAATTTCATGATTGAAATACATCATAAAATCATTCCAACTACACTCTCCCTAAAAATAGTTCCTCTCTTTATGTGATAACATCCAGCCTGGCAATGTAGCACCCTCACCACCCACAGCTCTCTGGAAGCTATAGCTGATTAAGATAATGTGTGATAATGTGACTTCTAAGGCTGGAGCTGGTGATGGTGGGGGTGGGGAAGCCCAGAGCTGATTGGACCAGGGGTGAGCACGACCCAGGAGGAATCACTCACTTGCTCAGAAATGACCTGTGTGGCCCCAGTACTCAGAGGTCATTTCTGAGCCAGGCCAGTCCCTCCCTCCCTAGAATTTCAGTGTGTGTTGCCAACGGAGGTGGGTGCTGCGGCTTAGAGGTCCTGGTGCAGGTCTTGGAGGAGCAGCCATGTTGGGCCTCATGCAAGATGAAGGAGCAGAGGAAGGCAGGCACAGTGGAGGAAGGGCTGGACCTGCTCAGGAGCAGAGACAGAAACACGGGGTGAGCCATCCTGTCCCTGAGGGCTCCCCGTTCTCTGGCTAATTTAAATGAAGCCCAGCAGCACTTGGTTTTCCATCCTGGAATGCTGCGAGATCGCTGGATACTCTCAGTAAGTGGCCCTGCCCCTAAGTGCCCCTACCCCTTTTCGCCTCAAAGGACTAATGTTGCTCACAGCCACGGGCATCCCGGCCGCAAAGTGAAAATTGTTCTGCTGAAGCAACTCCAGCCGGTAACGTGTTCAATCACTTGAATTTATTGGCCCTCCCTTAGTAGCTAATTATGACCTTGGACAAATTTTTTGTCATTCCAGGTCTCAATTTCTTTAATAGGTAAAAAACCACAATTTCATATGGTGCTTTACCACTTACCAATCCCTTTTCATACATTATCTGGTGAATTTTTAATAAGTTTTTGGGCCCGGCCAGTATGGCTCAGTGGTTGAGCGTCAGCCTATGAACCAGGAGGTCATTGTTCTATTCCTGGTTAGGCACATGCCTGGGTTGCAGGCTCAATCTCCAGTGTAGGGTAGGAGGCAACCGGTCAATGATTCTCTCTCATCTTTGATGTTTTTATTTATCTCTCCCTCTGCCTTCCTCTCTGAAATCAATAAAAATATATTTTTAAAAAGTTCTTGGAATACAAGCAAAGAATTTTTGTTCACCTCTTAGAAACTTTCCCAAGATTTCAAAATTAAGCCACTAGTGCAAATGGGACTTACACACCAGTCTTCTGACTTCTATCTGCTCAGGTCACCATCAACTCTACCTCAAAGAACATAAAGAATCATTTTTAAGGATGATAAATTGCAGATGGATTGATTGAATGAAGGAATGAATGAATGAACAAATGAATGAATAAACTCTAAGATCTCTTTCTTGAGAACTTTTGGTGAAAAACTTTCAAGTCATTAGAGTTAACAGTAACTTCATATCTATATGGGTCCTCTTTCAAAATATACTGATACTGAGTTTAATAGTAGGACCATTAGATTGAAGATCTATTGTTATAATAAACTGCTCCATTTCTACAAATATGCATAATACTCCTGCTGCGGCCTAGGCTTCTTGGATTCCAGTTACCATCGAGAAGTTTAATTTCAAGGCTGTAGGCTCAAGACCTAACCTAGACCCATGGGCAGTCAATACCTGGTACTTCCTCACCCTAAAATATGTTAGCTCAGCCCTAACCAGTTTGGCTCAGTGGATAGAGCATCGACTTGAAGGGTCCCAGGTTCAATTCTGGTCAAGGGCATGTACCTTGGTTACGATGCAGCCGATCGATGCATCGATGTTTCTAACTCTCTATCCCTCTCCCTTGCTCTCTGTAAAAAAATCAATAAAATATATTTTTAAAAAAATATGTTAGCTCAGGTTACACAGAAGTTTTTTGTGTTGTTGTTTTTTTTAAAATATATACTAGGCATGTGCCCTTGACTGGAATTGAACCTGGGACCGAACCCAGGACCCTTCCGTCCGCAGGCCGACGCTCTATTGACTGAACCAAACCAGCTAGGGAGCAGAGAACTTTCAGTACTAGTTTGATACCATACGGCCCAGTTCCCCACAACTTCTTCAGTTTCCTCAAGGCCACTGACACAGGCTGACCAGGTCCCACCACGGGAGCTCTCGTCCTCTCCTTCCTCCCAGCCAGGGCTGCTTTGTGGGGCCGATTCTGCTCAGGGCACGCAGCTCCCTCACGGCTGGGTGGAGGCCCATCTTCGCTGCTCCTCGGAGCTGCCCTGCACTGTTCCACGCAGAGCACTGCTGAGTCACACACTTTCCTCCCAGCTGCTGCCACCAGACCACATCGCCTCTTTCTCAATTCAGCCTGAAAAAGAAGAACACGTTATGCAAACTAAGTGTGAGCACAGAACACAACCCCCTTCCTCCCTCACACCAAAGAGCACACTGGGGGATCCTTATGTAATTTAGGGATCAACCACCACAATCTGATGTAATGGCACCTAAGTGAAAAGGAGGTGGAAGGAGAAACCAGGTTGGGGCTAGTTCACGGCTGAGAGGGCTGACCCTCAGTGTGCCCTGTTCAACATGGCTCAGCCTGTGGGTTGGAAGTGATCACAGTGTTATAATGAGGATAGCTAGCATTATAGTGACATAGAATGATGTTAGTAACACCGATGTCTTTACTATAGACCATGCCTCCTGTTCATTCCATAACTGTACTGGTAAAGCCTTTAGCACAGTGCCTGACATAAAGTAAGTGCTCAGTGAATGACAGTCATAGTAGTAGTATTAAAAAAAAAGTATAATTTATCCTTACAACCACCAACAATCTTTGCTAAGCCTTGCTCTTCACATCAGCTATTCCTTCAGGACACATTTCCTGAGCACGTACCATGTACCATGTACCACGCGCTATGTTAGGCCCTGGAGACACTCAGAAGACATGGGCTCCCCACCAGTTTAACTGCTATCATGGATGATTTTGGGCAGGTTCCCTGAGCTTTCTGAGCTTAAGGTTATCCAACTGTTAAATGAGTATGATAATCTCTCTGTCATAGGGTTGTTAATAGGCTTAGACACATGCAAAGGGTTTAGTCCACCAACTGTTAGAGTATGATAATCTCTCTGTCATAGGGTTGTTAATAGGCTTAGACACATGCAAAGGGTTTAGTCCAACGTGTTACTCATAAGAAGCTCCTAATATAATCTTAGCATCATTTCATGTGGACTGTTTACATAGCATGCTTGAAAAAGAATACTCAGAGAGACTCCCTTCTCAGGCTCACCCAGTAATCAGTACTAGAGCCTGGGATTCGAATCCTAGTCTTAGGGGCAGGCCTCATGATTGGCCGATGTGATTCAAAGTTTGAAATCAGGATTTCTCTGAGAGCCTGGCGTATCTAGATTCCACATTGCTCCTGGACAGATGAAGCATCAATACACATGGAAGGGAGAGTTTTTAAAATATAGGACTCTAGCTCAAGCATTAATTAGAATCCTTTAGAAATCTATGGACACTTGGCTTGACATGAAGTTAAATACATCAGCATCCCTGTTACTTCCCTGATGTTTCTGATAAAATAAATAAATAAAAAAATACTGCCCCAAAACTATGTGGACTATCAACTATAGTTACTTCTACACTAAAGAGACTTACTCTTAACCTATTCTGATTCATCACCATCTCCATAACTGCTCTGTAATTAAATTTAATAACTTGAAAAAAAGGTAAGATATTAAAGCTGTAGAGCCAAACCAACCTCAAAAAGCTCTTCTTTGTTGCTTACAGCCCAGAAAACGTTTTTAGTAACTTTGAACAGAATCGATTCCCAAGGATGAAATTCTTGCTCCTCTTACCCGTCCCCCTGAAACTTTCCATATCTTGTCCTTTGAGAACATTAAAGTTTTCAAATCTGAATGGTCTGCAGTTCAACGGGGAAACTAAAATCAAAACTGATTTAGGGGGAAACTTTCTGACCTCTTTGTACTCACTCTTCAGGAAATTTTTGTGTGCTTGTTTATTTTCTTAATGTCTCTTGGTTGTGATCTATCTTGTTTTGGTTTCACATATGAAATGTTCCATCTGTGTATTTCATTTTCTAGATTTAGTCCCTAGAATTTTAAGTAAGAGACAGCTTAAAGCAGTGTTTCTTGGACTTTCCCCCCCTCCAATCCACAATAAGAAATATATTTTACATTCTAACCTAAATATACATATATTTACATAAATATGCATATAAAGCAAAAGTTTCATGAAATAATACCCATGCTGTGAGGTATGTACTATGATTTTTTTAAATTGTATTCTATCTCACATGTAAAGATATCGCACTAGAGGCCCAGCAGGTGTGGGGGAAGGGTTCACAGGCAGAGCACAGGGCACCTTTAAGTCAGCGAGGCTGCCCCCTATGATATGCTAATGATGGACACATGACATGCATTTGTCAAGACCCAATAAAACACAGTGAACACTAACATAAACTATGGATTTCAGTTAATAATCATGTATCAATATGGGTTCATCAACTGTAACAAATGTACCTTTGTTATATTATAAATCAGTGAGCTGAACATAGGACGCCTTAATAAGCCAAATTAATTTGGAGTCTTTTATTACGCTAGTGGGCTCAGAGGAATAATGCTTCCAGAGTCTGAGCAAAGCAATTATGGGGGAAATTTTCCCTTTATACGTTTCTAATGTCTTTGTCTCCTAAATATGGGACTTCCGGTCCCTTGTGCAAGTTTTCAAAAGAGCCCTATGAATGCTTAGCAGATAGCTCGCAGGAAGCCTGGAGCCTTGAGAGCACAACACAGTTCAGTAGCCTTGAGTACAGATAACTAAAAGGCACCTGGTATGGGAGCATGGGAGTATCAGCCCCTTACGTTAGATAACTAGCCTGCAAGGTCAGACAGCTAAGCTTATCTTCCCTATTATTCAAGCAAGCATGAAGCGTGCGTTTACAGACGCTAAAAAGCAGAGTTAATTCACAGAACAAGGGATGGTCTAAAAATAGCAGAGAATTTCAAACAGCAGTTTTACAAAATAGAGATTACCATGCTTCACCTTCTGTGCAATTTTTCTGTTAACCTCAAACTGCTCTAAAAATGAAGTTTATTTTTTAAAAAATTGAAGTAAAATAAAAGTTGGTTATAACTTTATAAAATTGATATTATTATCCACTAATGGGTCACTCTTCACAATTTGAAAACTTATAGCCTAGAGGGAGTGCCTTTTAACCAGCTCCACAGAGCTTGGCCTTCGATAAGCCACATGATACGAATTGTTCTCAACTTTCTCATCTGAAGAGTGGGTGTTTGATCAGAGAAATGCCAAGGTCCAAAATATTATAAGTATACATTCTAATTTTTTAAAATATATTTTATTGATTTTTTTACAGAGAGGAAGGGAGAGGGATAGAGAGTTAGAACGAAGTTAAATACATCAGCATCCCTGTTACTTCCCTGATGTTTCTGATAAAATAAATAAATAAAAAAATACTGCCCCAAAACTATGTGGACTATCAACTATAGTTACTTCTACACTAAAGAGACTTACTCTTAACCTATTCTGATTCATCACCATCTCCATAACTGCTCTGTAATTAAATTTAATAACTTGAAAAAAAGGTAAGATATTAAAGCTGTAGAGCCAAACCAACCTCAAAAAGCTCTTCTTTGTTGCTTACAGCCCAGAAAACGTTTTTAGTAACTTTGAACAGAATCGATTCCCAAGGATGAAATTCTTGCTCCTCTTACCCGTCCCCCTGAAACTTTCCATATCTTGTCCTTTGAGAACATTAAAGTTTTCAAATCTGAATGGTCTGCAGTTCAACGGGGAAACTAAAATCAAAACTGATTTAGGGGGAAACTTTCTGACCTCTTTGTACTCACTCTTCAGGAAATTTTTGTGTGCTTGTTTATTTTCTTAATGTCTCTTGGTTGTGATCTATCTTGTTTTGGTTTCACATATGAAATGTTCCATCTGTGTATTTCATTTTCTAGATTTAGTCCCTAGAATTTTAAGTAAGAGACAGCTTAAAGCAGTGTTTCTTGGACTTTCCCCCCCTCCAATCCACAATAAGAAATATATTTTACATTCTAACCTAAATATACATATATTTACATAAATATGCATATAAAGCAAAAGTTTCATGAAATAATACCCATGCTGTGAGGTATGTACTATGATTTTTTTAAATTGTATTCTATCTCACATGTAAAGATATCGCACTAGAGGCCCAGCAGGTGTGGGGGAAGGGTGCACAGGCAGAGCACAGGGCACCTTTAAGTCAGCGAGGCTGCCCCCTATGATATGCTAATGATGGACACATGACATGCATTTGTCAAGACCCAATAAAACACAGTGAACACTAACATAAACTATGGATTTCAGTTAATAATCATGTATCAATATGGGTTCATCAACTGTAACAAATGTACCTTTGTTATATTATAAATCAGTGAGCTGAACATAGGACGCCTTAATAAGCCAAATTAATTTGGAGTCTTTTATTACGCTAGTGGGCTCAGAGGAATAATGCTTCCAGAGTCTGAGCAAAGCAATTATGGGGGAAATTTTCCCTTTATACGTTTCTAATGTCTTTGTCTCCTAAATATGGGACTTCCGGTCCCTTGTGCAAGTTTTCAAAAGAGCCCTATGAATGCTTAGCAGATAGCTCGCAGGAAGCCTGGAGCCTTGAGAGCACAACACAGTTCAGTAGCCTTGAGTACAGATAACTAAAAGGCACCTGGTATGGGAGCATGGGAGTATCAGCCCCTTACGTTAGATAACTAGCCTGCAAGGTCAGACAGCTAAGCTTATCTTCCCTATTATTCAAGCAAGCATGAAGCGTGCGTTTACAGACGCTAAAAAGCAGAGTTAATTCACAGAACAAGGGATGGTCTAAAAATAGCAGAGAATTTCAAACAGCAGTTTTACAAAATAGAGATTACCATGCTTCACCTTCTGTGCAATTTTTCTGTTAACCTCAAACTGCTCTAAAAATGAAGTTTATTTTTTAAAAAATTGAAGTAAAATAAAAGTTGGTTATAACTTTATAAAATTGATATTATTATCCACTAATGGGTCACTCTTCACAATTTGAAAACTTATAGCCTAGAGGGAGTGCCTTTTAACCAGCTCCACAGAGCTTGGCCTTCGATAAGCCACATGATACGAATTGTTCTCAACTTTCTCATCTGAAGAGTGGGTGTTTGATCAGAGAAATGCCAAGGTCCAAAATATTATAAGTATACATTCTAATTTTTTAAAATATATTTTATTGATTTTTTTACAGAGAGGAAGGGAGAGGGATAGAGAGTTAGAAACATCGATGAGAGAGAAACATTGATCGGCTGCCTCCTGCACACCCCTTACTGGGGATGTGCCCACAACCAAGGTACATGCCCTTGACCGGAATTGAACCCGGGACCCCTCAGTCCACAGGCCAACCCTCTATCCACTGAGCCAAACCGGTTAGGGCTACATTCTAATTTTTAAAAAAGTATTAGAATGGAAGAAAAGTCATTAAGCATGAATTTTAAGTTGTGTATACATTACATAGGCCAACCTTATTTTTATAGGCATCTAATGTGCACTCTTATTTTATTTCTCCTATTTAAAAAAATAAAATGATCCCCGACCAGGTAGCTTAGTTGGTTAGAGCATCATCCCAATGTGCCAAGGTTGAGTTTGGGCACCAGTAGGGGCAACTACAAGAATCAACCAATGAAATTCATAGATAAGTGGAACAACAAATTGATGTCTTTGTCTCTCTCTCTCTCTCTCTCTCTCTCTGTCTCTCTCTCTCTCTCCTTCCCTCTCTAAAACTAATACAAATAATAAATAATTAATTAATTAAAAAATTAAATGAAAAGTAATGGTTTCCAAGCAAAATATATAATTACATTTCTCTCTCGGTTCCTGATGCAAGATCCTTGTGTGAGAAGCAAACAAAGAGTATCCAGGAATGATGCCAATGATAATTCCAGTTTGGATATTTGTCTGCCTTACTGCCAGGGGCCAGCAAGAGCTTACCTGAACTCTGTTCTCATTGGCTTCATTCGCTGTTGGCTGGGAGCCTATTGGAGACCAGGCCCTGGGCTGGGGGGTGAGCCCAGCGGCGTCCCATCTCTAGTAGCTTGGGTCAGGAAATGGAAATTGGGCTACCTCATTCCAGATCTTTCTTGCGTTTCCTACCCCAGGAGGGCAGCAAGCTGAGAAGATTGTGCGGAAGCTCTGGCCCAGGCAGGTCTGGAGTGCATGTCAGTGCTCAGTGCTGCTTCTCAACGGCTGTTGAGTCCTAGGTGAGTTATCTGACCACTCCCCTCAGTGTTCTCTAGTGAAAGGGGTAATAATACCCCCTGCATAGGACTCTGTGAGGATGCCATAGGACATGGAGCTGTCATCTTGGTCCTGCACAGTACTGCAAAGCTGATGAAGGTGCCCTTGGAACACCCTTCTTTCATATTTGCTCTGCCCCCTTTCTCCTCACCCCCACTTTCTGTGACCAGCAATGTTGTATGTACACCCTTCCCAAACACCTGGTTCTTCCCCCTTAAACCCCCATTCGTTTTACTTAATTGAAAGGGTCCCAGGTTTGATTCCGGTCACAGGCACATACCTTGGTTGCGGGCTCCATCCCGGCCCTTGTTGGGCATGTGCAGGAGGCAACCAATCAATGTGTCTCTCTCACATCCATGTTTCTCTCTGTCTCTCCCCGACTTCCACTCACTAAATTTAAGTCAATGGAAAAAGATCCTCGGGTAAGGATTAACAAAACAAACAAAAAATAAAGAATAACAGGTATAAACTAGGTGTGTCCTGGCAACCTGGAACAGAGGTTTAGGCTAAATATAACCTGAAGGAACGCCTGCAATGAACAGATTCCTGGGCTAGAAGCCTGATCAGCGGAGATTTGGGGTGGTGGTTTCTTTCTTTTTAAAAAAATATATTTTATTGATTTTCTACAGAGAGGAAGGGAGAGGAATAGAGAGTTAGAAATATCGATGAGTGGGAAACATTGATCAGCTGTCTCCTGCACACCCCCCACCGGGGATGTGCCTGCAACCAAGGTACATGCCTTTGACCGGAATCGAACCCGGGACCCTTCAGTCCGCAGGCCCGACGCTCTATCCACTGAGCCAAACCAGTTAGGGCGGGGCAGTGGTTTCTTGATGTCCCATGAGCCTCCCCATGAGCAGGACATGGACTTGAATTCTGGCCTATTTCCCTGAGCTTAGGAGGGCCCTGCCTGACAATGGTGTGAGTGTGTGTCAGGGTGAGGGTGGGAAGTTGTTTTAGCAACAATCACTGAAGTCCCTTGGGAATAGTTACCAGGGTGAGGGTATAAGCCAGGGGAATACCCAAGAAAGAGCAGCCCTCAGCAGGGAGGGCAGCCAACTCAACTGGGCACTGGAGTCCAGAAGTCCCACTGCTCGGAGGTGGTGAGCCAAGCCCATGTCGTGCCTCGGTGATGCATGGCTGGGCTGAAGAAAGAGCTCATTGAATTGTTCATGGAAAAGAGTGGTGCCCGAGAGGCCGGGCCTGGAGAACGAGGCCGCCTCAAGCACAGTGCTTGGCAGGACACCAGCCTGAAAGGTTCAGCGAGGGCCTCTCAGAATCGGAGGAACATTTTGCATCAAAAACTGGCCACTGCAGGGCCAGATGGAGCTCACGGGTTTTGTCTGTCTGCTTGTGGCTTGCTGCTGATGGATGTGTCAGAGGGAGTCAGAGCTGCGGCTCAGCCTCTGGGTGAAAGGAAAAACCCAGACCTGCCTGAGCAGGAGGCACCCGAAACAGGAGCAGCAAGGCCGTGCTTTGCTTCCAGGGCTTTGTCAGCAGCTCCTCATTTCCTAGAATCCACCGGGGCAACCAGAGGCCTTGGTGGCCAGGTGACTTGGGTCTGATCCTGGCTCCATGGCCTCCCAGCTGGGTAAACAAGGTTCTAATGATAAAACACATACTTTACTGTGTGTGTTTGTGTGTGCACCGCACTGCCCCGAGCACTTTGCCACTCTTATCTCACTTTTATATATTGATTTCAGAGAGGAAAGGAGAGGGAGAGAGATAGAAACATCAATGATGAGAGTCATGGATCGGCTGCTTCCTGCACGCCCCACATTGGGGATGGAGCCTGCAATCCGGGCATGTGCCCTGACTGGGAATTGAACCATGACCTCTAGGTTCATAGTTCAACACTCAACCTCTGAGCCATGCTGGCTGGGCTTATTTCACTTACTTTTCACAGCACTTCAGGTACTATTGTTTTCCCCGATCACAGAAGAGGGAACCGAGGCCTGGGCTAGGTAGGTAGTTCGCTGAAGGTCACATGGCTGGGTAGTGATGGAGTCAGGACTTGAACCTGGCTGTGTGGCTCTGGGAACTGAGCGCTGGGCCTGCCTCTGATTCACAGATTGTAAAATGGGTGTCGATGCGATTTCGTATTTACATATTCACATAGGATAATCACTTAACAGCTTAGGCACAGTGCCTGCAGGCAAAACTGTGAGCTACCGTGGGTGTGATTCATCAAGGCCTCTCTGGGCCTTGCTGCCCTTTCTGTTGCTTGTCAGCCTCCTTCAGACAATTTTCTGCTTGAATTTCACAAGACCTTCAGCTTCTTGGGTTAGCACATGTTGTCTATTTGGCATGTGTAGAAGGGCCCGGTAGCAAGGATCAAACACCCTGGGGATAAGTGGGGATTCTCTACTCACCTAAGCAGTATTCCAGGAATCCTTCAAGGACCGAAGTTCAAGTTTGGTCCTCTGTTTAACTGCAAAGAAAGAAATCTCCATCACAATCACAACAGCCCTCCTGGTTTTGTTTCTTCGCGGCTCCCGGGCACACACAGAAACACAAAGAAAACAGATCAACTAAAATCACTTATGTCTAAGCTCCCGTGTGTAAAGGAAGAAAAGCCTTTCCCTCTTGGGCAGGGAGGGGTTTCCCACAGCCCTGTGCCTCCCCTCCAATTCCAAAGCTGAGGAGAGACTCACCCAAGTGAAGCCCCAGGGTATTTCCAGGCTTTGTTTCCCTGTGTAGTTAGGGTTTTGAGTTTCCCTTCAAGGTCGGAGATGCTAGGATGCAGCCCAGCCCCTCCGTGGGGAGAAGTTCCTACTCACCCACCTCAGAAAGAAGGTACGTAGGGGTTTGTGGCTGCGGGCACTCTGGGGTTCCCTATTGGGCTCAAGTATGTGTTGCCTGGACATTGGGGAGCTGCAGGCCCAGAGACCTTATAGCCTTAAACTTACCCATGTGCTTTAACTGCTCCAGTCTCCTTTGTTTTTTAAATGTATTTTTATTAATTTCAGAGAGGAAGGGAGAGATAGAAGCATCAATGATGAGAGAGAATCATTGATCAGCTGCTTCCTGCACGCCCCCTACTGGGGATTGAGCAACCCCGGGCATGTTCCCAGACTGGGAATTAACCATGACCTCCTGGTTCATGGTCGACCCTCAACCTCTAAGCCATGCCTGCCGACCCTCAACCTCTAAGCCATGCCTGCCGGGCAACTGCCCCATACACAGAGCATTAGACAGTTAAAGCAACATGTGCCATGGTCATTAATGTACTACAGAACACAGTTAAGGGGTAAAAGCCGGAAGACCTTGTGGACAAAAGGGGCCACATGCTGACCTGACAAGCTCAGGGGAGGCCTGCATGGCAGTCTTGCAAACTCAGAGACCTAAAGTAACCACAAAGGATGGTCTGATGAAATTAAACTTTAAAAGCAATTATGGTAGGCAGCTACGTCCTAGGTCAGTATCTTCACTGACAAGGTCAACCTTTATCTTAACTGAGCCTATCTGTCTTTTTGCATCTATGATAACATACCCTTGAAGTGTCTGGGTAACTTGTAACTTCCCTTTTTCTGGAGCCCCTGGGGCACAACCAAATGTGCTGGGCGCCAGGACAGATACCACAAATTCCTTCATTATCATGTTAATTGTTCCTGCACCCACCTAAGTATGTGTCCATCATTTTACTTTTTATACAATCCCAGGGGTTCCCCCCGCTTTGCTTTCTCCCCCCTCTCTAATCTATCACCAATGGATTTCATGTAACCCACCTACGTCCCTTCCTTTGATTGCAATGTATAAATACAGATGTAACCGGCCATTCTCTAGAGCATGATCTCAATTCCTTGAGGTTCTGCTTCCCAGCATATGTCGACAGTTTGGCTCAAATGAACTCACAAAAATTCTTTACAGGTTTCAATGGTTTCTTACGTTCACAACCTGCTGGACAGATTCTAAAAGAGCTGTAAGCACTCTGCTCCAATCTTTATGTCTGCACCCGAGGACGCTCCTGGCACTGCTGGACCACTGAAGGAGGGACGGAGCAGAGAGGGCTGGGTGAAGTGGGCTGCTTCCAAGGTCGCCCCAAGAGCCCTGCAGAGAGTTGGTGGCTTTGAGGATTAAAGACCTGAAAAGCCCAAGCCATGCCTCAAGACTTCTCTTGCTGTTCTGGGACTCTCTGTTCAGAGACATGGCTGTCAGAGAACACTGAGATTTCAGCTGTGGTGCATCTTTATTTCCATATTAGAGGCCCAGTGTACAACATTCATGCACTGGGGGGGGGGGGGTCCCCTCAGCCTGGCCTGTGCCCTCTTGCAGTCTGGGACCCCTGGGGGGATGTCCGACTGCCAGCTTAGGCCTGTGGGGAGCCAGCCTAAGCCAGCAGTTGGAAATCCCCTGAGGGGTCCTTAGCGCTGCCATGGAGGCTGATGAGGCTCCTGCCACTGCCGCTGCAATCGCCAGCCATGAGCCTGGCTTCTGGCTGAGCGGTGCTCCCCCTGTGGGAGCACACTGACCACCAGGGGGCAGCTCCTGCATTGAGCGTCTGCCCCCTGGTGGTCAGTGCACATCATAGCCACTGGTCATTCCACCATTCGGTCAATTTGCATATTAGCCTTTTATTATATAGGATTTGAGCTCTACAATTGGCTGATAGAGCCCATTTGCCTTCCTCCAAAAATGTCCATGGAGGGGAGCAAAGGAGAAAGAAGGAACTAGGAAAGATGAGGGGAAAGGAAAAGATAGAAAAACCAAGACCTAGGACTCTCTTAGGAGATTTTCAGGGAAGGTTCATCAGGCCCAAAACTACCCTCCAAACAGTAGGTACTGTTGTTTTTAGAGCAGATACTATATTTGTGCGTTTAATTACAGCCGCACTTAGAAATGCCACAAGGAATTTTTTTCCTCAGTTTCCTCCATTCCCTTTCACTCTGTCGCCTCTCATTCAGCAGAAAGCTCCAGTTTGGATTCCAAATGCAACACAGGACGTGCGACGCAGTCCATTTGGCCACATTACGTCGGCTTTCATGAAGCTGAGAGGCTGGAACTCAGTGCTTCCTGGTCCCCAAAAGAGGACCTTTGCAGGCTCTCGCACCCCAAGGGCAGCCGCGAGAGGGAACTCCAGGGACAACGCCCTGATACACCTGAGCCTGGCCTAGAACCTTGCTGCAAGCAAGGAAAGCCCAGGTTTAGCTAAGAGATAAGCATGGGCACTTTTGACCTCTTTGTGTCCTTCATTTGACATGAATGAACCTCAAAGAGATAAAGACTGTTCTCCATTGCACCAGAGGACCCAAGGTCTCTTTTGTTTTTGTTTTATGATTGGAAGACAACTAGAACACATTCCAGCTTTATAAAAAGTCACCGAATACTTCACTCCTGATAGCAACTGTTTCTGTGAACTTGCTTCAGAGGTCAACATTCTGCCTCATACTGGCCAGAGACGCCTGGGTGAGTTGTTGTGTGTTTTGTTTTGTTTCGAAAGAGTGAGTATTATGAGCCGCTTAGAGTCTGGTTTCCTTGGTGCCAGCAACAAATTCTGGTACCTCCTACTTGTGGCTCAATTGTCTGCAGCCCTCGCAAGTACTCCAGTGGGAACGAGGAGAACAGAGAGGGACGTGACCTCCCCCTTTATTGTGGGGGGTTTCCTAGGCCAGCCAACAACAGCGCCCAGCATCTGGGACCCTGTCTTGGTTCCCCACTCCCACCCCCAACCCAAATGATTAAAACAGCAACCATCAGCCTGGGGCAAATGGTGCCCTACAATCTGCCCGCCCGAAATCAAACTGGTTTGTAATTTTAAATATACCTGTGCCCCACCCAGTTTTCAACACGTTAGTAATTATCCTACTCCTCAACGCTGGCGGTTCGGAGGGAGGAGGGAGTCTGGGTGGGGACTCAAAAGAGCAGCTGCAGGGCCTGGCTGAGCTATCAGATGCCAGCTAATAATAGCTCCCATTTATCTAGCACTCACTCTGCCAGGTATGTGCTGAGTGCTGCTCCTTTATCTCTGGTAATCCTCACCACCGTGCTGGAAAGGGCAGGTGATTCCCATGCGGATGATGGGGAAACTGAGGCTCGGAGAGGTGGGGTCATTTACCTAAATCCACACAGCCAGTGAGTACCGGTTTGAACTCTCATCTGATTCTGTGCTTTTAAGCGCCATGCGACACTGCTGTTTCTTCCAGCCGATGAATTGAAGGAGAGTGGGTGCCAGGAAATGCCAGTTGAGCCAGGAAGGGAGCCATTGCCAAATGCCAAACCAAAAGGGGTTTGAAACCTGAGAATTGACAGATCGCTTCCTGGAAACCTCAGTGTGTGTGTGGGGAGGGGAGCTAAGGGGGTAGGAGGTGTTCCTGGGACACCGAGTGGGACACAAACAGCAGACCCTGCGTGCCCCTGTAGACATGAGGAAAGAGGAAAGCTAAGGAATCTATAAAATGGGGTCACTTTAGCCAAGCTCCAAAGCTATTAACATTATTGAGATTGGGGCTGAGAAAAGACTATTCTTGTCCTAACTAGACTGGAAACTTAACTTTGTAAACCTTTCAGTCCTGGGTCAATTCCTGGATATCCAGACCTCCAGATAGCCCTCTGATTACAGCCCCTCCCGCCCCCCAAGACTCACTCATCCAGACCACCTAACACCCACCTGATACCCATTATTCAGACCTCATGATGTCTGGCTGATGATAACCATCCTGGTCTATCCTAGGGCTAAAAATACAGGACTGATAATTCTCAAAATGTACTTTTTAGTATAAGAACTCTTAACTTCTCTTCTCTGAAACACATCTAGTTTTTCTGCCTAGTTATGTTCCCAGCTTGCAAAGGCTAAAACCGGTGAATAAATCTTTAACATTTATTTCTAGCTCAAGCCTCCAGACTCTTTAATATATATATTATTGATTTCAGAGAGGAAGAGAGATGGAGATAAAGAGATAGAAACAACAATGATGAGAAAGAATCATTGATCGGCTGCCTCCTGTATGTCCCACACTGGGAATCGAGGCCGCAACCCAGGCATGTGCCCTGACCAGGAATTGAACCGTCACCTCCTGATTCACAGGTCGACACTCAACCACTGAGCAACGCCGGCTGGGCTCCAGACTCTTTTTGAGTTCCTTTGGCAGAAGTATAAAAAGGCAGCACCTTAGCCACTGCCTGACACTAACTCAGTGTGGAAGTTGCAGAGGTGTGGAGAGCCACGGGAGGATGTTAGAATGTATTTCAATGTAAATTTATTTCAATGTATGTTGTTGGGGCAAAATAATAGTGATAATAACGACGAAGCTTACTAGTAAGTCATGAGATGTCTACTAAGATGTTTTGAATGAAACGAGTGCTCCTCCCCAGGGTGCTTTCCCAGAAGAGCCCCAGTGAGGGCTCTTTATCCTTCCTCACCTCAGCTTCCTGCCCCGCCCCACTGGGTGCAGGTGTCTCTGTGTGATAGTGACGGAACTATGCCAGTTAAGTACCAACACCACGGCCTGGCACCCAGCTATCTTCTTCCTCCCTGCACAGCCAAGCATGTTGCTTGGCGGGTCTCAGGCCATTCTGTCCGTGTGTTTCTCCTCGATAGTTACATTTCTCTTCCATTACTGTGTCCTTCGTGATGGATGAATCCAGAACATAACGTGCATTGTTTAAGAGCGTGCTTACCAAATGCCAGGCCCTGCTCTGTGTCCTGTGCACACATGAACTCTTTTTATCCACATAAAATAGTATGAAGTGGGTAGTACTAAAATCTCTGTTCTGCGGGTGGTAAATAGTTGGGGCCCGGAGAGGTGAAGCTACTTGCCTCTGTCACACAGCTGATGAGTAGCACTGCCTAACTCTCACACCCAGGCTCTTAGCTGCTCTGCCATAGTGATTCTGGATTGAGTCAGGGTGTTCGTTCAGGCATCCCTTCCTGGGCATGCCAGACCTATCCATGGCTGGGTTGCTGCTGCCATGCTGTGTGGTAGGCAGTTAGACAAGATCAAAACAAGGCTGATGGGCCACATACAGAAGGTCACCAGGGTGGGAAGCCCCAGGTGCCTAGCCATGGGCAAAACTGGGAAAAAAAGGACCTTGCCCCCAGGGTAATCTTTCCTCCCTTAGCATATTGTTGGTCATGGGGTTTACACGCCCTGACCTTTCATAGCGCTGTTCATGCAGTTGACCCTCCCCCCCCCACCCCCAGGAGGAACAAGGGGCCAAAGAGTGGTCTCAAGCAACTTCCAAGCAGGCCCTTGCACAACCACTCCCTTAAGCATTAGCCCCCAGGGATAACATCTAGGCCTCAGTTGTGTTTCAGCTACCGGCCTAGAAAAGCAGCAAAACCAGACAAGCAACGCCATGGCTGACATCAGGACCAGCTGCATTGACTAATGACTCCCTGCCCTGGCGTGACCCATCACCCCGAAAGGACACACCTGGAAAGCTGATGAATATTCTATTGAGATCCTTCCCTGAGAGCGCCCCTAAAATAGTCACTCGTAAAAGCCCTTAGGACAGAGGACCCAGTGCCTTCTCCCTATCAGAGTACGCCCACGCCCTTCCCATCCCCCTCCCCTTTCCCCCAGGTGCATACCTTTACCTTCTCTTTTAAGCGCCAGGGGTCCCTTCTTTTGCCTCTGCAACTCGTTTCCTGAGCCCATGTCTTCTACAGTTCACTTCTTCTACCTCTGTGACTTTCTATATATTTTTAATTGATTTTTAGAGAGAAAGGAAGGGAGAGGGATAGAGACAGTAACGTGGATGAGAGAGAAACATCCATCAGCTGCCTCCTGCATGCCCCGCCCGCTGACTGAGAAATCAAACAGGCACTTTGTGACTTCCTAAATAAACTTTCTCTTATAGTTTGAGTCTTGGCTCTGAATTCTTTCTTAGCCAGAACTCAAGAACCGAGGTTGCTGAACTGAGGAAGGTCTGACCTCACCAGTCTAACGCCTGGTGGCATTACCACTGCCCACAACTGAATCTTGGCCAAAACACTGAAATTACGTCATGTTCCCAGGTGAGTGTGATGCTGTTTTAGGCAGTCAAGGAAGATATCACATAGTGTTGTCGATGCTCCACAGCGTGGCTCTGAGTGACCCACCTTTCTCTGGGACACCCTCTTCTCTTGCTTTGTATCTGGGCACCGTGATTCAGTTTCTAATGTTATCGGGACACCTTGGGCGGCATCATTGTCTATTCGTGGAGCATGCAGTCAGCAACCCGGGAAAGGTACCGAGCAGAAAATCATAGCATGGTTGGGGTTACCCACAGGGACGTGCCGATTCCAGAACTCCAGAAGAACTGTGGAGCGAGTGATGACAATAATAGCTTATTAAGCCCATACGACATGCTATCCCTGGTCTAGACACATTCCAGGAACTATCTCATCTAATGCTTACCATAGCCCTCTGATGATTCCCCAATGGCAAACGAGAAAAATGAGGCTCGGAAAAGTGGTTTCCCAAGATCACAGGGCTCAGAAAGAGGGGATCCAGGATTCAAACACAGCTTCGACGACTGAGCTCAAACATGGCACTACCCCTGAGGCCTGAGCCCATGTCTTTAACCACAGCCCTGTTTTGGAGAGATGTGGGCTGTCAGCCATCTTACTGCCAGCTCCACGGTCAGCCTCAGATGAATGAGGCCCTAGAAACAAAGTGAAAAGAAAGCCTGGCCTGAAATACTAGTAACGGCTTGACTCCCTGTTGGGGAACAGGATCAGGAGGGGAGGAGGTGATAAACTCAGCAAGTGAAGCTGGAGGAGGAGGGCCGGCCACTTGGGAGGAAGACTGGGAAGAGGCTTTCCCAGTCAATAGGCATGGCTGTGGGGCAGGAGGAGGGAGAAGCCAGGGTCTATCGCTCGACCCTCCAAGTTTCTGAAACAGGATGCCAGCTCTGGCTGTTCTCCCCCTTGTGCCCTGACCCCATGGGGCTCTCGTTCTTGCCACCTGTTGGTGGCTTGCCCCCATTTCTGAGGCGCTGACAGGAAGGAAGCTAGTCTCCCAGCTGGCAACGCATTTGACGTTAGCTAGCATTCAGCTAGCATTCGACAGGCAGGCCGTTACCACTTTGATGGCTATTAATGATAACATTGCTACTTTCTTTTGGATGAAGTTTTAAAATTACGCAAAAGCATATTTGCAAGTCATATATCTGATAAGGGATTAAAATCCAGAATAGAAAGGGAGCTCCTACAACTCAACAAGAAAGAAATTCGAAAAGAAGGAGAAAAATAAAATAAAGAAAGAAAGAAACTCAACTTAAAAAGGAGCAAAGGGACTTGAATAGACATTTCTCTAAAGAAGATACACAAATGGCCAATAAACACATGAAAAGGTGCTCCCTTTCACTAGGGAAATGTAATTAAAAATGACACGAAACCCATTAGAATGGTTATTAAAACAAGCAAAGCAAAACAAAACAACAAGTGTTAGCAAGGATGTGGAGAAAGTGGAAGCCCTGTGTGCATGTAAACTGGTGCAGTTGTTGTGGAAAACAGTTGGGCAACTCCCCAAAAAGTTGAGCATAGAATTACCAAATGATACAGCAATTCTACTTCTAGGTATCTACCCAAAAGAATTAAAACAAGGCCTCAGATTCTTGTACACTATTGTTCAGCAGCATTATTCACAGTACCCAAAAGGTGGAACAACTCAAATGCCTATCAAAAAGTGAGTAGAGCCCAGCCGGCGCGGCTCAGTGGCTGAGAATGGACCTATGAACCAGGAGGCCATAGTTTGATTCCCAGTCAGAGCACATGCCCGGATTGTGGGCGAACAGGAGGCAGCAATCAATGATTTCCCCTTATCATTGATGTTTCTATCTCTTTCTCCCTCTTCCTTCCTC
>NW_005370223.1:6290604-6315409 GCF_000412655.1 Myotis brandtii
TATGAGTGAATGGATGGCCCTGTCCAGTGTCACTCAGTGGTTAGAAAGTCTGTTCGAACACCAAAGGGTCTCTGGTTTGATTCCCGGTCAAGGACACGTACCTGGGTTGCAGGTTCAATCGATGTGTCTCTCTCACATTGATGTTTTTGGCTCTTTCTCCCCCTCCCTCTCTTCCTTCTACTCTCTCTAAGAGAATCAATGGGAAAAATATCCTTGGGTGAGGATTACAAAAAAAAGTGAATGGATGAACAAATTGTGGAATATTATCAGTCGTAAAAAGGAATGAAGTTTTGATCCATGCCCTAACATGGATGAACCTGGAAAACATGATTCAAAATGACCAAACTGTGATGGTCAGTCACTATGATGCGCACTGACCACCAGGGGGAAGACATTCGATGCAGGAGCTGCCCCCCTGGTGGTCAGTGCGCTCCCACAGGGGGAGCGCCGCTCAGCCAGAAGCCGGGCTCACAGCTGGCGAGCATAGCAGCAGTGGCAGGAGCCTCTCTCACCTCCGTAGGCAAGCGGGCCTAAGCTGGCAGTTAGACATCCCTCAAGGGCTCCTGGCCGAGAGGGCACAGGCCGGGCTGAGGAACCGCCCCCCCCAACCAAGTGCACAAATTTTGTGCACTGGGCCTCTAGTTATTAATAACGAACTACAACATTCGCTAATGACCGATTACTATAATCGAGTTGCATTCATTTCCCTTACATGCCTTATGCACAGGTGTACTATATCTCTCCACAAATACTAGCGAATATTTTAGCAGCCGATTGCCACATCATTAGTCTTGTACTGACTTGTTTGGTGTGAGCAACAGGAAATATTTCCCTTTCGAAAAAAAAAAAAAGGTTTATTTGCATTACACTTATTAATTTGTGCAGTTATTCAATGTCTGGCAAGTTAATGTTCAAGAAAAAATATTCATTCTTATTAAAATGTTCTATTATTTTATGTTAACGATGACTCATTGATTTCAGCCCTTTGTATTCAGCATGTCTCAATTGAAATAAACGCATGTCTCATACGTTTCTATGAAAATGGAAACTTTTGTTTTTTTTGCGGCCCACATAAACTTAAACCTTGTTTATTTGGCCCATGTTAGCCTTTGAGTTTGACATGCTTGTTTTCAATGGTTAAAATGGTAAGTTTATGTGTGATGTATATTTTACTACAATAAAAGAGATGCCAAAAAAAAGTATGCAGAAAGTTTTATGGGCTTTAGTCTTTCAGTAGTTTCTCATTTCATTCGCATTCGCCACAAGTACCCTACAGAGAGGCGCACTGTGCGAAAGTCACACTTGGCTCTCCAGGCTGGAACCACGAACACCACTCACTACTCTACTGCTTGGAGTTCCCCCAAAGCGACTCTGTCCACACATGGTTGCTATTGGAGCCTACCTGTTGCCACAGTATCACTGTGCTGTTACTAAGGAATGTGGCATGTCCTAACTTTCAAAGCATTCACATAGCACATAAATCCACTCTGTGTTCCGTGGTATAAGGCCACATCTCTTCAAGTACTTAAGCATTAAACACACACACACACACACACACACACAAAGTGAGCTAAACATTGAGCTGGCTGGAGTTTCAACTCCAATCATTGTTTAGTCAGGGGCAGAGCCAATTGTAGTGTTTAAACTTCATCATTATTTAGACAGGGACAGAGCCAAGTTTACAGAATTCTGGAAGGCAACCTCAGGGTACCTTAGCTGTTATTCTTTGTGGCCAATCCTGAGGATTTAATCCAGAACAAACTGCTCTTCCAAGTTTCTTCATGGAACATGCTGGAAATATAAAGATGAGTAAGTTATAACTCCTGCTCTCATGCAGCAGAGAGTCTAATAAAAGTGTAGAAATAATGTTCATATAGGGTAAAGTATTAAGAGGCATGTGTCCAAAGTGTGTGGGTGATCGGGGTCAGGGTTTGGGGGTGGGGGGGCCAAAGAGGAGTCATCTTGGGTCACAAAGACAAGATGGCATTTGAGCCCAATCCTGATGAAAGAATGGAGTTTTCCAGGTGACAATACAGGAAGGGGGCGGGGGGCATCAGGGATAAGGATCAACATATCCTTCAAAGCCACAAAGTATGACAGGCTGGGCCATTCAGAAAACCACACACAGCCATGGGTGGGCAGAGCAAAGGTAAGTGGGGAGAGGCAAGATTCTAGAAGGATGGAGAAGGAATGTAGATGTTGTCTTGTGCTCACTGGGTAACTGTGGGATTTTAAGCATGGAGGGAGTCTGGAGGGGCATGACCAGGTATTCATTTCCGAAAAGAAATGTAAAGTTTAGAGGGTGAGTTTGAGGAGTTGGAAGCTTGGCCCAAGGAGGCCAGTAGAAAGGTTGTCAGAGTAATCAAGGTGAGAGATGGAGAAAGCCCAGATTCAAGAGGATATCAGAGACAAGATCATAAGTGTAACTATTGTAGTAGATTGAGGTCCTAAATGAGGTTACATTTCTTTTCATCTTGGACTTAATAGTGAGATGGAGCGAGCCTGCAGAGCTGAAAGGAAGCTGGTCCTCCCATGTTCCCTTCTCATGACAAAGATGTGGGAGCCTCTCGATGGGAGCCAGGTCTGCAGCTGTCTCTCCTCTCCTTCCTCCTCTCCAGTGCACCCAGCTTAGCCTACCTAAATTATCTGAAGACATGTCTTTTATTTTACTACTAGTGACCCAGTGCACAAATTTGTGCACATTGAAAGGAAATTAATTAGAAGAAATATTTTAATATCACTATTTGTCCTTTCTCTAGAATAAAAGTGTCAACCAAATTTACAATCGACAATGACAGATGGAAACACACAAGTGCGATTGGTGCCAGCGAGAGCTTTATATGTATCGCGCATGTGTGAGTCAACTTAGCCATATATATATATGACAAACTTGCTTAATTAGACCTGCTTTCTGATTTAGCTAAACTTTTTCCAGCCCAGTGAAGCACCCCAACTTCTCTTTCAGGTAATTGTCAGCAACACAGCAGTAAATATCAACACAAAGCAGATTATTATTGTAGATCACGCAGGGAGAACAAAGGGTAAAATATTGAACTGCAGCAGTGTTTGACTATATTCTGCACAGTAAGAAAACCTGAAGTCATTTTCAAGGTCCACCATTTCTTACTTCTTTTCAGTTGGGTCAAGTTTCTAAGCTTTCTAAATCTCAGTTTTTCTGGCTAAATGAAAAGAAAATAGGATTCCACTGAGTCTCCTATCTACTTACTCCAGGACTTCTGTGAGGATCAAATGAGATGCATGGGAAAATGCTTCACAGACATTTGGTTACAAGGTAAAGTGTTTCCACCTGGCTATAAGTGATCCTGGGCAGAAGACACTGCAAGGAGGCTAGTCCTGGCTAGGGAGAGGGCCTGGGAGATGAAATCAGTTCTGAACATAATGAGTTTATCTGTATGACTATTCTTCCTATTATAAATTCTGATTTTTTAAAAAAAAATTTTTTTTATTGATTTCAGAGAAGAAGGAAGATAGAGAGATAGAAACATCAATGATGAGAGAGAATTACCGATTGGCTGCCTCCTGCACCCCCACTATGGGGGGATTGAGCCCGCAACCGGGGCATGTGCCCTTGGCCGGAATCCAACTTGGGATCCTTTAGTCCACAGGCCAACGCTCTATACACTGAGCCAAACCGGCTAGGGCTAAATCCTGATTTTAATGGAGTTTCACAGCTGCCCACCTCTCAAGTATATACCAGCCTTTGTGATTATCTATTAAGCTTGCCCTGCATTTTCTTAAGTAGTGAAATTCATATTCTGGAACCTATACAGGATATACAGGATAGCTATTTTTTTAAAAAAATACAGCATGCAATGCTCAGGGGACAGAACTTATACCCGCCAAATATAATTACAATAGTGTTTAGTAATTGACTAAAGATATTCAAATGCCACCCAGCTGGTATGTCTCCGTGGTTGAGCTTTGACCCATGAACAGGAGGTCAAAGTTCGATTCCAGGTCAGAGCACATGCCCGGGTTGCAGGCTCCATTTCCAGTAGAAGGTGTATGTACAGGAGGCAGCCGATCAATGATTCTCTCTCATCATTGATGTTTCTATCTCCTTCTCCCATTCTCTCTGAAATCAATAAAAAAATTTTAAAAAAGATATTCAAATGCCAATGAGGAGAGGATGGCTGAATAAAGAATAAACTTAGAACTACCAGAGACTACTATCATGCCATGCATATTACCAGAATTCAATAATTTTACTTTAATAATAAGAGCATCTCCAGTGCACACTATGAATACTCACTATGTGACAAAAACTCATCTAATAATTTGACATGCACTCATTACATTAATGAAGGTATTATTATTGTTGGCTAGTGTTATTGTATTTTCCACATTTTACAGATGAGGAAACTGAGGTCCAGAGAGGTTAAGTAACTTGCTTTTAATCAGTTACTGTTAGGATATCAATTTGGCTGCTAACAGGCCCAAAGTAGCAATGGCTTAGACAAGATTGAAGCTTAATTCTCTCTCATGTCAGTCTCACTAGGAGCAGTCCAGGGCTGATAAGGCAGCTCAACTTTGTTGGGGCCCCAGGATGTTACTTTCATGTTGCTCTGCCTTCCCTAAGGGCTGCCCTCTTCCACCTTGTCAAAGAAGGAACAATGTCACCTCTGCTTTCCATTGGGGGGGGGGGGGAGGGGAGGGAAAGGAAATGGAGGATCCAGCCCTCTTTTCAAGGGCATGGCCTGGAAGTTGTGTTCACACTCCATTGGCCAAATGGTCACATAGTCACATCTCCTTGCAAAGGAGGCTAGGAAATGTGGTCTTTATTCCGGTCACATGTCCGGTTACAGTTCAGGGAAGAAGGGGAGAATGGATACTGGAAATCAAACAGTGATCTCTGCCACACTCAGAGGTAGAACTGGGTTCCAAACCCAACAGTTTGACTTCCAAACCAAAACTCTTCACTATTCATCATACTGTTGTCTAAGAAGAATCGAATGAGGTCAGGAGTTGGTAGGGTCTTTCTGATCCTCCCCCGCTCCCTCCCAACAGTTTGAGACTTTCTTTTAATATTCTACTTTGAGTACATGCCCATGAGCACACACACACACACACACACACACACACACACACACGATATAGCTTATAACTCTCCCAGTTAGAGTTTTTAGAGATAGGTATCCATTGATGGGGAACCAGGTAATGTTTCCGGTCATCCTTTACTTATAGACTTTCAATTTTTAAGTTTTCTTTTTTATTTCATTTTCCCTCCTTCCTTCCTTCCTTCCTTCCTTCCTTCCTTCCTTCCTTCCTTCCTCCGCAAGTTGCCAAATGCCTCACACTTCATGATGCTTAATGAATCATACCATCATCAGTTTTAGCAATTTTCTCTGCCACCAGACTTTATGGGCCTGGAAATCACTCCTCACAAATGAAATTACCCAATCTTTCATTAGCAAGTGGGGCAAGCTAGGGTCACCTTTAAGAGTACTTGGAAAGCACGAGAACATTCCAAATCAGTATCAAACGAAACGAATTTGCCTCAATATGATCATTCTGATGAGAAGATTAATTTTATCTCATTCATTCCCAAGTGCTCTGTTTCAGCTCAGTGGGATACTATCACAATCAAGAAGCTTCCTCATGGCCTATGTGTGTTACAACTGCACCCCTGGTGCCCCTCTCCCTCCACGACAAAAGCAATTTTGTTGGAACCTCTGAAGACACTTGAGACATGCTTTACAAAACTAATTTAAAGTGCGTATTCATTCAATTGAGCATTCCTGGTGTGGCTCCGTCAGCTGTGCAGAATGCCACAGCAATGAGGACATTGTTTGTTCCAGAGCAGGAGATGCCAATGTGATGACAGACATTTTTTTAAGGAATGGAGCTGGTGGCTGTTGAGTCTGCATTTCCTGACATTCACAATGGACGTGAGCCCCTGGATTGTGAGCAGAGAGTTAGTTAATAACTTATTTTTTCTAACGTGCTGAACAATGCAAAGTGCTTTTAAATAATTATGTCATCGGATCTTAACAATAGCTCTATGAGGTCAGTAGGGACAGACTGGCAACCGAAGAACATCCTACACGTCATTCTCGGGAGACAAAGCCCTGCTCCCCGGACTTTCGAACCTGGGGACTCCCCAGCACGTAGGGAGATTACGGTAACTATACTGCTAGTCAATATAACTTAAGCACAGTTAATTATATTATTTTTTCAACAAATGCTCATTGAGCCCCGCCTACGGGCCAGGGCAGTGCAAAGTGTTGGGGAGCCACAGATGAGCAAGACATAGTTGCTTCCCTCAGGGAACTCCGCCTGCTGGGGGAGGGGCGGGAGGTGAGCACCACTATCTATCATCAGATGCCGATCCTGCCATCATCCATGTCTTCTGGCAAAGTGTGAGGGGAAAGCAGGCTTCAGAGATTTGTAGGGGGCCTTTGTGCTCAGTCCTGAAGTGTAAGTAGGATAATGCCTGGCAGGAACGTGTAGGGAGGACATTGTAGAGAGTGGTCACAGCATATATGGGGGACAGAGGCTTGGACTACACAACTTCTTCAGAGAAGTGTGTGGCTAGAGCAGTGGTTCTCAACCTCCTGGCCCTTTAAATACAGTTCCTCATGTTGTGACCCAACCATAAAATTATTTTCGTTGCTACTTCATAACTGTAATGTTGCTACTGTTATGAATCGTAATGTAAATATCTGATATGCAGGATGGTCTTAGGCGACCCCTGTGAAAGGGTCGTTCGACCGCCAAAGGGGTCGCGACCTACAGGTTGAGAACCGCTGGTAGAGCATGGATCGGGAGGAGGGATGCCTCCAATTAAGCGGATGGTGAAGGGCCTTGTTTGCCATGCTACAGTGTTTGAATCCTTTCCTCAAACTAGGGAGGTGGAAAAGAGATTTAGTAGGATGTGAGCCCAGACTCCATGGGCTTGTTGACTTGGGGAAGTTACTTTACCACCATCTGTAAAATGGAGGTAACACTCATACTTATGAGTTAATTTTGGACGTTAACAAGCTAGCGTATATGTAAAGTGTTTAACATAGTGCCTGGAACACAGTAGGTAGTCAATAGCTATCACTACATCTTGCTAATATTTCTTTACCTTATCTGCATCAGATTCCTTTTAGAACGGATGAAGCTTTTTCCTCCACACAATATTTTGTGCATGATTCAATGGGGTTCACAGCACTCCCTCCCCCACCCCCACTCCCCTGACACTGGATTCCAAGTTAAGAATCCTGCTGTAAGATATAGGGAGTCATCTGAAATTTTAAAGCAGGAGAGTATTAAGATCAGCCCTGGCCTGTGTGGCTCAGTGGCTAGAGCATTGGTTTGAGCACCTAAGTGTCGCAGGTTTGAATCTCGGTCAAGGGCAGGTACCTCAGTTGTGGCCCCAGTTGGGGCTTATGCGGGAGGCAATCAATTGATGTGTCTCTCTCACATTGATGTTTCTCTCTCTCCCCCCTCCCTTACACTTCTCTCTCTCTCTCTCTCTTCTCTCTCTCTCCTCCTTTCGTGTTAAGATCAGATTTGATTTTTTTGGAGGAAAATACTGGGTACTGGAGAAGGAAACCATCTGTGGTTCTCAAATCTGACTGCCCATTATAATCTTCTGCTCCAGCTTCACTCCCCAGATATTCTGATTTAATTAGTCTGGGATAGGGCCAGGCATCAGGGTTTTTTTAAAAAAAAATATGTTTTTATTTTATTTAAAATTTTTATTTATTTATATTTTATTGATTTTTCACAGAGAGGAAGGGAGAGGGATAGAGAGCTGGAAACATCGACCAGCTGCCTCCCGCACACCCCCCACTGGGGATGTGCCCACAACCAAGGTACATGCCCTTAGCCAGAATCGAACCCGGGACCCTTCAGTCCACAGGCCGACGCTCCATCCACTGAGCCAAACTGGTCAGGGCTAAAATTTTTTATTGATTTCAGAAAGGAGGGGAGAGAAAGAGAGAGATAGAAACACCAATGATGAGAATAATTGATTGGCTGCCTCCTGCATGCCCTCTACTGGACATCGAGCCCACAACCCAGGCTTGTGTCCTGATTGGTAATTGAACCATGAACTGCTGGTTCATAGGTTGATGCTCAACAAACTGAGCTATATCAGCCAGGGCCTGGCATAGGATTTAAAAACCTTTCAGGTGATTCTAATGTGTAGCCAGATTTGAAAACCACTGAATTAGGTTCAGTGTTAGTCAGCTGGAGAGAGGAAAATAGCAGCAAAGTAGGAATGGAAGGAGAAAAGAGGAAAAATTTGTCAACCCTGAGAAAGAAAATGCCTACCAAGAAGAGTTCCTGGTGGGTAACTGGGTTCAAGGTTAAAAACAGCGCTTAATAGCTATTTCTAAACAGGTGCCTCTCACATAAGCCACACTCCAGGGAAAAGCCTGCACTAAGGTGCCTGCCTCCCACACTGAACTGTCTGTCTGCACTGTGTTCCTGGCAGCTGAGCCAGTTCTTATAAAGGAGCACCTGAGTCATATTTCAGCCAATAGGACTGAGACTTTTTCCATCCAATTGGAACTGTATTGACCAATCAGAGTGGCCCCATTCTGACCAATAAGGACAGTGCTCTTTGGACCAACCAAACTGTGAGGATTTGGAGTTCTCATCTGCATGAGGACAGACCAATCAGGTGGGTCTAGGCTTGGGGCTGTGAGGACAGCGCTACTGGACTGAACCACAGCAGAGCAGAGCTGTCTAGCTGGAGAGGGCTGCCTGACCCAGGACCACTCACAGCCATGCTATATCACAATTGAGCTGTTTGCCCGGAACAGTTGCCTTCGTCATCAACCCCAAATTGGGGATTCCTGCTGGTGTTGAGTTAGCGCCAATGACCACTGGTTGACAGATTCCAGAAACATTTTGGAGAGATAATCAATAAGCCTGTGTGACTAATTAGAAGTCGTGAGAGAAAAAGGTGTGAGGTCATCCCATTAACCCAGGCAGGAGGGGAGGAGGTGTTTACGTTTTGGTTATTATTTATTGTTTTTTCTTTAATATGTAGGAGGCAGGAGTTGGCAAGGAAAAAAACAGTTTATTCAGCAAACATGTACTTAATAAGCATAGTCCTGACTTAACAGTGGTTTGACTTACAAATTTTCCTCTTTCCACTGGCGCAAAAGCAATATGCATAATGAATTATGTGAGATATTCAATGCTTTATTATAAAATTGGCTTTGTGTTATAATATGGCTTTGCTCAACTGTATGCTAGTGTAAGTGCTCTGGGCATGTTTAAGGTAAGCTAAGCTATGTTTAGCAAGTTATGTATAGTAAATGCATTTTCAACTTACGATATTTTCAGCTTACAATGTGTTCATTGGTATATCACCTAATCTTAAGTCAAGGAGCATCTGTATACACTTACTAAGTGCAAACGGATTTTGTTTGCCTGTCGAACATGGAAATGTCACACAGGCAGCTGCAAATACCAATGCAAGTAGTTGTCAGTCATCAGTTCATGGCCAGCTGGTGGTGGAAGGGTATGGATGAGATCATTCAGGAGGCCAGAGAAGGAGACAAGACCACCAGTTCTGGAACTGAGAGGGACATGGACTCTTGAGGCCACACTGAGGAAGAGGAAAGCATTTGCGTGGGATGGTGAGGGCCAGGAAAGGGGCAAGAGTTTCCAGAAGCCGCGGATGGGCAGCCATTGTGTAAAATACAGCAGAGAGAAAGCCTGAGGCGAGGACCGGGAGGAGCAGGCCCTGGGCTCGATAATTAGGAGGTGGCCATGGCTTTGGAGACAGTGGCAGGGACAGAAGCCAAATTCCAGTGGGTGCAGGCAAGAAGAAAGTGAGGAAGCGCGAGCATCGCTGTAGGAAGTTTGGGGTAAAAGCAATGAAAGCAGTAGTTGCAGGGGAGGAAGGGTGGAGGATGAGAGCTTTCTTTTAGGTTGGAGTGGCGTTATTGTAGTCTGAGGGGAAGGAGCCAGGCGGAGGAAGCCATCAAAAATACAGACGAGGGAGGAGACGGCCGGTGGAGCCAGGGCTCAGCTTCGGCAGGCAGCCCAGGGCTCACAAACACTGGGAGAAGAATTGCTCTTGGGTAACAGTGGGGATATTGTTCCTTTGAGGTAGAAGAAAAGGAGTTTCGAGAATGGTCCAGTCCTTCTGCCTGGGAAGCCATCCATGGTCATTTCTGTCTCCCAGGACAGCTTCCTAGCCATTCTCCTTTCCAGTCCCAGTTCCCAGAATGCAACCTGTTCTTTCCCCCTCGGATGCTGCCACCACTCCAGACTGAGGCTGGCTGGCGAGTAGCTGTAATATCTGAGGTTTCACCTTCGTGTCTTGTTGGGGTCTAACCCCAGCAGGTCCAGGGGTCCCCAAAGGTGTGGACGGAGTTGGCGAAGAATGAAGGAATGACCCGAAGGCAGCGTTCAGTTGATCAGCAGCCTAGCCAGGTTCTCTAGCCAGGTTCTCTTGCCATGTTCTCTCGCTAGGTTCTCCAGCCAGGTCTGTCTTTTATTGTCTTATTACATCTGTATTTATACCAGTTGATTTTAATCCTATCATTTTCTATTCCAAAGGTTAGGGCGTTTCTTATCTCCATTCCAGGGAGTAAAGATTATGTGGCTTAAGCGTGATTGTTCATAGTTAAAGTGATTAACTACCCGCCTGGCACTTAGTTAAGGGGTTTTATTCCCTCCCTAACTTCAGGGAAAAATCCCTACCTGGGGAAACAACCTTTCTCAGAGAGGTGACCTTGGTTAAAACACATAGCGCCAAGAAGGGGAGCAAACATATTAAGAATACTATGCCATATACGCCAGGTCCCTTGAAACATATGCTGTGCAGATGTTTCTTCCCTGCAGCGACTGTGTCAAGCAGCAAGGATGGACTGGCTTCCGGAAGTGTCTCCAAAGGAGAAGCTGGGCCTTTAGCTGTTTGGAGTTGATGGTTACTCACCATGTGCGGAGAATCCAGCTGAAGTCCCAGGAGTCATGGATTCTCACGGTTCTTCAGTCACTAACGCTGGTCCATTTTTCCTTTTCCTCTCCTCTCTGAGCTTCTCACATGGCATCTTGCTTCCAGGTGCTTTGCTGACCATTCCCTCCTTCCTAAGAGGCTGTCTCCTGCCCGGCAGGTGTGCTCAGTGGTTGAGCGTGGACCCATGCACCAGGAGGTTGCAGGTTCAATTCCTGGTCAGGGCACATGCCTGGATTGTGGGCTCGGTCCCCGGTAGGGGGCATGCAGGAGGCAACTGATCAATGTTGAGGCTTCTGTCTCATTGATGATTCTCTCTCCCTCTCCCAGCCTTTCGCTCTAAAATCAATAAAATCATATTTTTAAAAAAAATAAAGGCTTTCTCTGCCTAGTATTAATGACATTAAATCTCCTTGTTGTCCTCCTGCCCACATTCCCCTGCCCAGGGCTCTGTCCTAAGCTCTTCTTTTTCCCAAATACGCTCTCTCGCTGGGTCATCTCATCCAGTCCCATCACTTTCACTCTCCTCTCTGCTGACATAAGAAATGTCTAAACCTGTGGAGAATTTTTTGAAGAGTCTATTTGAGCTGCACTGATGACAATTGCCAGGAAGCAAGCTCTCAGATGCTCTGGAGAATAATGTTTTGCAGTTTCTTTATGGATTGGAAATTAAGGAGGGAATGTAAGGAACATTGCATAAAGATGGGAGAAAGCAAGGTGGGGATTGGATTACAGCAGGGATTTTCAACCGGTGTGCCACAAGAAGTTTTAAAACATGCGATACCTGACTATTTAGTCAGGGGCACTGACCTCTTTCTCCTTAGATTGTCAAATTAAAAGATGACAACGGCCAATACAACAATAGCCGTTGGGTGCGAATGAATCAAAATTTTACCCACTTTTTGTCAGATTGGCAAAAAATACATTTCTTGGTGTGCCACAAAACTTTAGTAATTCGTTGATGTGTGCCATGAGGTGAGAAAAAGGTTGAAAATCAATGGATTATGAAAAAGTTAAGATTATGTGCCCTCTTGAGGGTGGTTATGCCTTTAAGAGGTTATTACTCCTGGCATTTCTAAGGTGTGTTGACCTAGATGCAAAAACAGTAGGTAGGGCTGGCTTAAAACCATCACTAAAATAGTTATAGGCCTGGGGCGGGACTACCCACCATCATCTGCCCAGTTAGGAATTTATGACCAGCTCCCCCTGTGAGGTGACTTTCCGTAGAACCCCTTTTTTAGCCACATCTCTGTAGTGAAGTCTCCCCAGTTCTAATCTCTCACTCCAACACCAGAACTCCCCTCCTTGTAACTGACATTTTCACGTGGCTATCTCGCAGGCCTCTCAATCTTAACACGCCCCAATTTTCTTCCCCTCCATCTGCCCTCCCTCTAATTCAACTCAATATATGCTGGTAATTTTTCCTCGTTTTCTTAACCAAAACCCAAGTCATCCTTGATTCTTCTCTTTCACTTGCCTCCCAAATGGAATCCACCAGTAAATCCTTTTGACTCGCCATCTAAGATATATTGAAATCTGCCCATGCCCTCCATCTCCAGTCTAGATCAGTGCTACTCAGAAAGTGGTTTGCAGACCAGCGGCGTCAGCAGCACCTGCGAGCTTGTTAGAAATGCAGAAATCTTGCCCTGACCGGTGTGGCTCAGCTGGTTGGAGCCTAGTCCCATACACCAAAGGTGGCAGGTTCCATTCTGAGTCAGGATACAAACCCAGGTTGCGGGTTCGATCCCTGGTTGGGGTGTGTGTGGGAGGTAACCAATCGATGTCTCTCTTTCTCTCTCTTCCTCCCCTTCCTTTCCTCTCCCTCAAATCAATTTTAAAAATTAAAATTACTTTAAAAAAAGGAAATTAAAAAATCTTGAGAATCAGAAACTCTGGGATGGGGACCTTCGGAGGATTCTGATGCTCCCTAAAGTTTGAAAAGCACTACTCTGCTACAAGCCTGTATGATCTCTGTCCAGGCCACCTCAATAATCTCCAACTCAGCGGTTCTCAACCGGTGGGTCGCGACCCGTTGGGGGTCGAATGACCCTTTCACAGGGGTCACCTAAGACCATCGGAAAACACATATATAATTACATATTTGTTTTTGTGATTAATCACTATGCTTTAATTATGTTCAATTTGTAACAATGAAATTGGGGGTCACCACAACAGGAGGAACTGTATTAAAGGGTCGCGGCATTAGGAAGGTTGAGAACCACTGCTCCAACTGGTCTCTAGATTTACTGCTTTGCCTCCCTACAGCCTGTTCTCCTAGCAGCCAGATTGAGTGTTCCTAAAAGAAAAACAATTAAATCAGATTACATCACACATGTACACACCCTCCCCACCCCCATCACCAGTGTAAAACCTCCCATAGCTTCCCACTGAACAGAGTACAATCCGGGTTCTCTTTTCTGGTCCACAGAGTCCCAAGGTGAGATCTGGCCACACCTATCACTCCCGCCTCTGCCAGCACCTCCCTTCCCACTGCCTCCAGCCTCCAGGTAAACGGCCCCTCCCTTAGACAGGTGCACCCAGCTTGTTCCCAACGTGTACTGGCTGTTCCTCTGCCTGACGTGCTCTTCCCTTGAACTTTAGTAGCTGATTTCCTCATGCCATTGGCTTCTCATTGAAAGTGGCACCTTTAGCGAGACCATCAAGTAACCGATCCAAAGTAGTCCCTCTACCAAACTGCATGGTTTTAACCCTCTGCATAGTACTTACTACTATCAATTAAATTGTTGTCTTGTTTACTTATTGACAAATGTAATCTAAATATTATGAGAATAGGGACCAGGTTTGACTTGTTCACTGCAGTGTCCAACTACCTGGAACTGCCTGGCACATAGCAGATGCTCAATAAATATTTAGTGGATGAACTTTACTTCTTCCTTATTTGTAGGTCTGAGGCTGCTGTGTGTGAACTACAGTGGGGCCTTGACTTACGAGTTTAATTCGTTCCGTGACGGAGCTCGTAACTCAAATTACTCGTATGTCAAATCATAAAGTGAATGAGTGAGACACGTGATGCTGGGCTGATGTTGTGGCGTTCACTGTGACGTTCGCTGCGCCAACTAGCGGTGGGGTATCTGAAGCTGGCTCGTAACCCGAATTTTAGCTCACAACTCAAAGCAAAAAATTGGCCGAGAGAGACGGCTTGTATCTCGAAAAACTCGTTAGTCGGGACACTCGTAAGTCAAGGCCCCACTGTAGTATCCACCAGATGCCCACTTACTCCTCTCATGTGGCTGTGTGTCTAGGAGCCTGCGGGCAGTGCCTCGTCTCTGTGGCCCTGGTCCACATGATGGTGTGGTCCTCCCAGAGCACATCTCACGAGGAGGCAAGAACCCAAGAAGACATTAACCTCAACAGGAGGCGAGAATGGGAGAGGACGTCAGCGAGAATGGGAGAGGACGTCAGCAGGCTACTTTCTTGGAATTTCAGGGAGGAAATCTGAATCGATGCCTGAGGGCCTCTATTTTCATTGTGTGGTTGTTGAGTACCGTAGTAGGGGGAGTTGCCTAGTTTTTAAGAACCTGAGTGTTGTGGTCAGAGATGTCTGGGTTCAAGCCCTGGCTCTGCCATTTACTGCTGTGAGACCTTGGGCAAGCTCCTGACACTCTCTAAGCATCAGTTTCCCCATATATAGATTGGGATAGTAACTGTATCTACAACGCAGAACTGTTGAGAGTCTTAAATGTAATATCTCTAATAAACTAGGCAGATGGTAAGCCACCCCATACATGTCAGCAATTATTATTGCTGCTATTATGTTATACTGAGAGAGAGGAAACTATGAATAATACTGAGGACTCAAAAAAAAAAAAGGTACTACCATGCTCATAATAAGAAAAATGCATGCTAGAAGTACATTGAGATCTCATTCAGCACCTTCCAAATTGGCAAAGCCTAGAAAGTCAGCTGACACTGTTGGTGGAGATGTAAGGAAGCTGGTGGGAGGGTGAACTGGTACAACACCCCCTCTCCCCCGCACCCCTGCAGAGAACATTGGCAATAGCTAACAAAATTCCAAGTGAACGTACGTGTTGGCTCAGCTAGTCCCCTTCTAGGAATTTTTGCTGCAGATATTCTGGCACGTGTACAAAATGATGTATGGAAAGGTGATTGCAGCACTTTTTGAGTATCAAAATACTGGAAGCAACATCTATATCCATTAGTAGGGAACTGGTTAAATATATAACGTGGCAAATAAAATGAGAAAGTTTCTTTATGTGCTGATATGGAACACTTTCAAAAATAGATTGGTGAAAAAGCAAGGTGCAAGATCAGATGTAGAGTAGGACCCAGCAAAGAGCAGGCCATGGGGAAAATGTATATGTGTACGTATCCTCTTGTATAACCGGAAGGTCTTTGAAAGAACAGAGTAGAAGAAAAAATTCTTAGTGTACACTCTTTTGTATCTCTTGAATTTTGAACTGTGTGAATGCATTATCTCTTTTTAAAAAAAGGCAAACATTCTGATTTTTAAAAACTTAATTGTTAGTACTGATGCGCAATGCCTCTTGTTATGTGATGACTGGACCTAGGAATGTTACATCTCTTCTAATAATAACTAACTTGAGAGTCAGAGGCAATAACGAAGAGCCCTGGCTGGTATGGCTCAGTTGATTGGGCGTCGTTCCATCCAGCAAGAAGGTTGCCAGTTGGATTCCTGCTCAGGGCACATGCCCAGCTTTTGGATTCAATCCCTGGTAGGGGATGTGCAGGAGGCAGCTAATTGATGTCTCTCTCTCTCCCTCTCTCTCTCTCTCTCCTCCTTCCTCTCTCTCTCTCTCTAAAAATCAGTAAAAATCTTTTTTGAAAAGGCAATAACAAAGATACTGAAAAATCCAAAAATTCTTGAATTCTGTTCTTCAGGGTGTAATAGTTGGCTTACAAAGAAGATGCCGGCGAGCAGATAATAAACTGTGCCTGTGGTTATCTATGTCATCCTGAAGAGAATGTTCTAAATTTCTTCTAAGTGTTTGAAAACAATTTTTTTCCTTTCTCATTTTGGAGCATAAACACAGATAGCATGTAGCTGGAAGAAAAAATAGCACGCATCTGGAAGTTTTCAAGCAATATGGTGGTGACTGTTCTCGTTTAGAAAGAGCAAGAAGGAAAGGGAATATACTCTTCTTTACATTTCTTCAGCACTTCTTTTTGCTAGAGATTTTGTGGGGGGAACCCGAGGACGAAGAGCTAGGAGGAAGGTGAAGTCAGCCCCCTAAGGGCACTGCCTCTCCATTTTAAGAGTTTCTTTTCATGGCACCCCTCTCGGTCCTGCCAAACTGCCTGCCAAACTGCCTGCCAAACTGCTGATTCCTCCAACTTCCTTACCAACACATGGTCAAACCGTATGCATTTCCCCCTGGCCTCTGATTTCTTTCTAACCCCCTGACGCCCTGTGAGTTTATTTGCCCTGTATCCTGCGACTGAGGGCTCAGGGGATCTTACACAGGTGTTGATATTACTTAATTGGGTATTTAATTTTATAAACATTTATTGAGTTCCTACTGTGTATCTGGCACCACATCAAGGGAGACAGGATTAGAATACGGTGAGAGAAGTACCTGAGTGTTATGTAAACACCACGAAGGAGCACCGAACCCAGCTTTGGTGGGAGAGGATGTTAAAGAGAGATTCCGGGGGAAGTGGAAGTTAACCTAGGGGAGAGGAGGATCGGGAGGGTGACAAGTGGGGGTTGGGCATTGGAGGTGAAGGCCAGAGTGAGGAGGGGTCCTCTGGTGATGGTGATGTCAGCGAGAGCAAAGACTTGAAAGTAAGAAACCCTAGTTGGGTGGTGTGTGTATGCATTCATTCATTTTAACCAGGGCATGGTGACGTGTGCAGGAGAGCGAAGGGAGAGTTTCAGGAAGGAGGAAGTCACTAAGAACGTCAAATGCAACCGAGGGCCATCGAACAACAAGGAATAGGTCATTGCTGACCTTTACGAAGCAGTATCTCAGGATTGGGTAGGACCTGAGCCAATGACATGGAGTGACATGGTTACATTTTTATTATTTTTTTTCAGGCTACCGGAGATTGGAGCATGTTTACAGACCAAAAGAAAGGCACCTGGAGACATGAAGAGAGTAATGATTAATAGAGCAAGGTACAGGAAGATAAAGCTGAGCCTGGCTTTGGCAATGAGAACGTCACTGGTAACCTCCAAGACAGCAGGCTCAGCAGCGTGGCGGGAGGTGGGGGTGGCGGGATGTGGAGCAGAGGGAAGTAGAGTGAGGAGGGCAAGGGCTCAAGAGCTGCCACTGGAGCACAGGAGATGCCGTGGGTAGGGTGGGAACAGCCAGACCTCAGCAACAGGAGAAAGGGACTCAAGGGTGTGATTACCCACGAATTCCTGTTTTGGGAAACAGAATGTTCAGAAGCTGGTAGGTCAGGGCTTAGGGTGCTTGCCTGTCCCGGGAATGTACATGCATTGAACTAGAAACAACACCAGAAACCAACCTCAGCCGGATCTGCAAGGGCAGCCTGACCTTTGCCACTCCTCAGATCTCTTCCTGAGAGTGGCTACTTACCTCCAATTAGTCAATTATTTACAATCTGTAGTATTAGCCAAAAAGGCGCCGTTTCGCATTTAATAGTCCTGGGTTCTATTCTGGGGATGACCGCCCCTTGCTAACCATAGTCATTACCTTGTATCAAGCACCTCCCTGTATTCGTGTTCAGCCCTGGGAATGCATCAGCCCCTTACCTCTACACAGGTGAGTGAATGAAGCAGGGTTTTTCAGGGACCTGTCTGACATCTGTGTCTCAGCCAGGAAGCATCACAGCCAAGACTGAAACTCACATTGGTTAGACTGTAAAACCAATAGCTCGGCCACTGTGCAGGCGCACAGGTAACCCAATACTTCCCTCAGATTTCTTTTTAAAGGGTCTCAGAGGTGGAATTTTAAGAGAAAACAGGGAGGATATCATTGTTTTATGTTGTTTTTGCTTCAGAATACATCAAGTACCTTATTTTTTAAAATTAAAAAAATTTTATTAGACAAAATTCAAATCTTTATTTCACAAAAATAAATAAAGGATGATACTACACAGAATTAACGGTCGCACTTTGCTGTTTTCTCCCAGACTTCCTCTAGGCCAGCGGTTCTCAACCTGTGGGTCTCGACCCCTTTGGGGGTCAAACGACCCTTTCACAGGGGTCGCCTAAGACCATCGAAAACACATATATAATTACATATTGTTTTTGTGATTAATCACTATGCTTTAATTATGTTCCATTTGTAACAATGAAATTGGGGGTCACCACAACATGAGGAACTGTATTAAAGGGTCGCGGCATTAGGAAGGTTGAGAACCACCGCTGTAACCAAATGAGCTACCCAGCCAGGGCTGTTCAAATTTGTAAATAATTTGTTTTGAAGTGCCCTAATTGTTCAATATAGTTTGGAGAGTGGGAGAGGATAGAGATTAGTCTCTCAGGAGCCAGACTGCCTGGGCTTAAGTCCCAGCTCCCCAATTTATTAGTGTGTGACCTTGAACGAGTTGGTTAGCCTCTCTGTGCCTCAGTTTCCTGATCTGTATAAAGGGGAATAATACTACCTAGATGAGTGAGACCATGTAAAGTGCTTAGAGCAGTACCTGACTCACAGTAACATTCAATCCATGTTTGTGTTTCAAATGACATGCCTCTGTATTGTGTTAAAAAAAAAATTGCTGAGTCATTTAGACTAAAAAACCCAGAGTTAGTTTGACACAGCTGTGGCAGATGTAGAAGATTTCGGGGTTGATTCCTGGAATGGGAACTGAGAGTTTGTATTTTTACAGAACTCTCCAGGTGAGTGATTCTTAGAATCAGGTCTGTCTGACACCCAAATCTATGCTTATAACAGTTATGCTCTACGGCTTCTTTCACACTCAATATGAGTGTGCTGTGCTCTGAAGTTTTCCTTACCTCCCTTACCTTCTGCTTTAACTCACAAAATGAGGCCTATTAGCTGGTGGCCATTAGGAGAAAACCCATGGTTTCTTCCCAAGAACACAGCAGCCTTCTTAGAGCCCAACTTTGAGACCCAACTCCTTAGTACAACCTCCAAAAGAAAAGTCCGAGATGGATTCCAGAAAGTTAAATATTTTTAAAAAGCATCCATGGAATCCCATTTGCCATTGTTTCCATTATAAATTACTAAATAAGGATCAGATCCCACAGACCAGGCTCAGCTGATGCCAGTCCTTCGCCCCCTCAAAACTGCTACAGCCTTCACCCTCTTCACAGGCACTACCCATACCTGGCCATCTCTGAGTTCCTCTGCCAAGAGGCTGAGCTCCTGTGTCCAATCATTCAGCAAACATTCAGTCCCTGCCCTCTGCCAGGCACTCGCCCTAGTCCTGGGAAACTGCAGCAACGGACAGACACTGTCGAAGTCACATTCTGGATAAGCAGAGGCTGCTGATGAACAGACACAAGAAAACATCAGGTACAAATGCTACAGAGAAATGTGTGTGTGGGAGGCTCCGTTAGGAAGGTTTCATGGAGGAGAAAATGTTTAAGCTGAAACTGGGAAGTGAGAAGGAAACTCCTTGAGGAGAGCAGGGAAGGTCCCCCAGGTGGAGGGAACAGTGATTCCCGGAGGTCGGAATGAGTGTGACATGTTCAGGGAAGGCAGAAACCCCATGGGACAGGGACAGGAGAAAGGGCGAGAGGCATGAGGAGAGGTCAGAGAGCTTCATGAGCCAGATGTGGGGATTTTGTTGTTGTTCATCCTCTCCCGAGGATGTTTTTCCATGGATCTGTTTTAGAGTGGAAGGGAGGGGAGGAGAGAGAGAAACATAGGATTTGAGAGAGATACATTGATTGGTTGCCTTCCGCATGGCCCCGACTGGGGCGGGGGGGGAGGGGGGGATGTCAAACCAGGTCATTCCTGGTCCGTGCCCTTGACCAGGAATCGAAACCATAACCCTTTGGTGTGTGGGCCGATGCTCTAACTACTGAGAAGCACAGGCCAGGGCCAGATGTGGGAATTTTACTCAAGTGACAGGGGAAGCTACTGGAATGGCAGAAATTTGTCACTCTGGCTGGCCAGCACTTAAAAGCCCTTCTTATTTTGGGGAATCACAAAACTAATGGGCAGCAGGGTCCTAGTTCTCACCATAGAAGCCAAGGCTTAGAAGGGGGAAGAGAAGGTACTCTCTCCTGTGGCATTTAGAATAAGGCCCATCAGGTGCTCCTACCTGGGACTGAATCGTGAGGGTGTGTCTTAAAGATGCTAGGTCAGTTAGGAATTAAGGTGGCCGTGGTGCCGTCAGGTGTGCACGCGGATAAGTGTGCAAGGGCAGCAGAGTCCAGCCTATGGTGACCAATGTGCACGGGCTCTGGCTGCCCCTAAGTGTCCTGTGGAAAGGAATCAGGGGTTGCATCCTCAGCAAACCATCCGGAAGCTTCCTCAGCCCCTCGGCCTCCAGGCTTCCTCTTGATTCTCTGAGCCCCACAGTCACTCTCAGTACATTTCTCTTCTGTTTGAAAGTGAGTCAATGCTGGTTTCTATTGTTTGAAACCCAGTGTCTGGACTAGTTCAGCAGAGGAGGGCTATAATAATCTGAGGCACATTTTCAAAAGTGGAAAATGGATTAAAAGGGGCATCAGGCCCAGCCGGCAGGCTCAGCGGTTGAGTGTCAACCTATGAACCAGGAGGTCATGGTTTGATTCCCGGTCAGGACGCATGCCTGGGTTGCAGGCTTGGTACCCAGTGTGGAGAGTGCAGGAGGCAACCTATCAATGATTCTCTCTCATCACTGATGTTCCTATTTCTCTCTCCCTCTCCCCTCCTCTCTGAAATCAATAAAAAAATATTTTTAAAAGGGGGAAGGCATTGGCCAGGGGCCAGTCAGAAAATCACACTAAATCTTTCAAATAGAGGGGCTTTCATAGACAGGAAGCTTGCCCTGTCAGGGGGCAGACGCTCAATGCAGGAGCTGCCCCCCTGGTGGTCAGTGCGCGTCATAGCAACCGGTCGTTCTGCAGTTTGGTCTCTTTGCATGTTAGCCTTTTATTATATAGGATTGGTTCTGTTTCTTTGGAGAATCCTGACTGTTCCAAGTGCTTTGTGAGATAGGAAGGGCAGGTATTATCTCCAGGAAGAAGCCCTAGTAAGAGGGAAAAAGTGAAAATGTAGGTTTTAGCTCTCATTATTCTGCACCGTCTGTTTAAACCATGCTTACCCTGTTTATATAACTCTCAGTAGTGGCAAAGTTCCCGGTGATCATTTTTGTGCTTCTTTCTAAAACAGCATCTACCACTCACCCAAGTAAAACCTTGAAACTCCCTCTCTCCTGAGTGCAGAAACCAGGTGTGGCTAACAGAATACTTGAAATAGAGTATCTACTCAATAACTAACAGATGAATGAATAAATACATGCATTAAAAAGTAAACATAAGCCAAATGACTCTGTAATAAATTATTATTGGTTGCATTTGTATAGAATTTTATATATGCAAATTATTCTGCTAAAAATATGTTATAAATATGTAAGTGCTGTGAGCAATAATTTCTAATAAAACCTGTCATCAAAATGAATTAATATTTAGTGGGCACAAACTATGAGCATGACCTGCATTAGTCAACTCTCCAAGAATATATCTGCCTTAATAATAGAACTGTTTAAAGGTGTCAGAGCTGGAATCCTAATTCATCTCTTAACTTGTTTTTTAGACCTCTGCTTTGTTAGATAAATCTTCTCTCATCATGACTAAATGCTATTTTCATTATATAGTGTTTCCAAAGTTTACTAAGCATTTTATCCCTGCTATCAAACTGTTTGATCTTGCCTGTCTTTGCATCTCTTCTGATGTTTTGTAATTTTCTTGCCAGTAGTCCAATTTCTCATGAACATTTATTTTTTTTACTCTCTGGAACAGCAGCTCTCCTCTTCTGTGATAAGCTCTGTCAAAGCCCAAGTGACCCTTGTAGGTGGGGGCTGACAACTATAGAACCCTGCCCTCAGGGCCATGATGATTGGTCCATGGTTGAGCACATGACCCAAGCTGGACCAATCATAGTTCTTCCCTGGGAACTTTTCTTTTACCTGGGGGTGGGGGACGGGTGGGGGGGGGGGAAGAGGAAAAGAAGCTTGGAAAGAAGAGGGCTTTTCCTCTCTCTTCTTGTGGAGTTGCTTACTAGACTGGGAACACAGGGCTACCAGAGGCCATTTTCTACCCCATAAAGCAATCCTCCTGCAATAGGAGAAAATGAATTCAACCTAAGGAGATAAACAGGATGAGAGGTGGGAGAGACCTGAGAGCTTTCAAATCCCTGATTCCAGGAGCTGAATTCTCGGAAATTCTGTCTTCTGAACTCCCAAGGCTTAACTGTCAAATTCATCTTTCATTCTGGTAGCCACCTCAACCTGTTGCCAAAAATCTTCTTTTTAACTTCAGCTAGTTTAAGTTCCTATACAAAGTCCTCTCCCCCACATACACATTTGCCAGAATCCCTGTGTAGACTTCAATATATTTAAACATTAGTCTGAATACTACCTTATAAACTTTGAGTTGTCAAGGCAGGCCACCTACATGAGGTGACAGCATAGGGTTTAAGTGCATTGGTTCAAGAGTCTTGGTTTCATATCCTACCTTCATCACCAACTAGCTAAGTGACCTTGGGTAAGGGACTTACACTGTCCGTGCCTTAGCTTGCCACCTATACAGTCTGCAAAATGATGAGGGTCATTGTGCCCATTAAATAGATTATATCTTTAAAGCCCTAGGACAGCACCTGGCACATAGCAAGAACTCAATAAACACAGCTATTATGACCCTTCCCTCTTTTGTCATTGATGTCTCCCATGGCATAATCACCCGATAGGATTTGGTACGCATTGATTCAACCCAGAACCTCAAATTTCTTTTCTTTTTACTTTTGGATTGTTAAATAAGTGTTTAACTTTGACATTTCGTGGGCCACAGTCTATGGTTGTTGTCCCTCCACCCCTCCTCTCCTCAGTGGTTCCTTCTGAATTTTTGTTCTTTGGTATTCTTTCTCAGTTCTTTCTTTCTTTCTTTAAGGTTTTTTTCTACAGGTGAAAGTAAGATTTGGTTGCGAAATCTCTAAGTTTATTATGTGTAGTGATTTGTTTTATTTATTTACTTATTTGATTGTTTATTATAGATTTCAGAGAGGAAGAGAGAGGGCCAGAGAGATAGGAACATCAATGATGAGAGAGAATCACTGATCAGCTGCCTCCTGCACACCCCTACTGGGGACCGAGCCTGAAACCAGGTCATGTGACCTGGATCAACGCTCAACCACTGAGCCACACTGGCCGTGCTCCTTCTCAGTTCTTTTTCACAATACCTCCTATTCCTATCCCTCAACGTTATTCTGTTCCTTCCTTGTAAATTGCTTCTTATTATACCCGCAACTGGAATATTCCTACTACAAGGAGCAATTTGCTGTAAGTTTGTTTTTTCTGGACTCATTTCTCTTTTATGGAAGTGGTGCTATTTGTCAACCTGTGATGGAGCTCTTCCTGGTTGGGCTGGGGCATGCTGCAAACTGCCGCTGTTCTTGCAAGTCCCTGTAATAATGCTTTTGTTGGCCAGGACACAAACCACAGTCTGAAAGGTCTTCCTGAGTTCTGAAGGTCAAGCAATTAAAATTGTCTAAAGCTTTGAGGAGAGATGAAACAAGGCCTTTCCCCGGGGAGATCTGTTGGAGGTTCCTTAGGTGCGTACTGTACTACCCAATGGGGGCACCTGGGTTCTAGTCCTGCCTGCCGCTTCCTGTTGGGACCTCAATTTCTTCATCAGTATCATGGATTTACAGCAGAATCACCCTGATTCTGTGTGAACTTTAAAATGAAACAATATGGTAGTTTGTGAATTGCAAGCTTTAGTAGGGACTCAGCAATTGATATAAAATGGGGCTAGTTCTCTTTCATTGGCTTTGCACAGTGCCGTGTGCAAACAGGATGAGTTCAGGACACTTAGTGAAGAGCCACACTTGGCATCTTCTTGAATAAGGCAGACAAACGGAGTCAGGTCCTCGGGCCCCAGCGTCTCTCAGAAGTTCCAGAGAAAAGACATATCCAGGAATAATTTCCACTGTGAACCTCAGTGGAAAAGGTTTACGAAGTAGAATAAAATAACCAAGGTTATTGCCTCTCAGATGGGCCTTCCCTTATTCTACCTTCACTGCCATCATTCCTGGATCCCTCTCCTCGCCCAGTCAGGCCTAGAGGGCTCATCTGGAAACTGCCTTGCCCCGTTCGGCTCAGGTGATACAGAATTTTCTAGTGTTTACTCCCAGCCCTTCACCTTTCCCCCTGTTCAGTGCCTGTATAGGTTCGGGTTTTTCCCACCTGCCAAATGGAGACGGTTAAGTCCATAGCACATGCCTCAACGGAGCACAGAGGTGACTAACGCCGCCTGGGGAACTGGAGGGGACTGTCCAAAGGGGCTAATTTTAGAGTAAGTCCTAAAGGCGAAGAAGGTGTCGCCACAAGGTAAAGGGTTGGGAAGGAATCTCACCCCCTGCCCCCTTCCCTCTCGACTCCAGAGGGAACAGCATGTGCCTTTGACAAAGACATGAAAGAGCTTGATGCCTTCGTTCAGAGATAGCAGGTAGTTGATCCTGGCTGGAGTCCTGGCCATGCCACCCTGCAGACCCTAACCACACCATTGTTTCCCACAAAGCTGTAAAGAGGCATCGCTTTTCTGTCCCAAATGGAAGGTGATGTGTGCCACACCAGGGGGCGGTGTGTGTGTGTGTGTGTGTGTGTGTGTGTGCGCGTGTGAAAGGATTAAGGAAAGACAGATAAGAGAATGATAGCTGGGTCTCGGTGGGACCCTGCCTCCCTGATGAGGAGACAACGACAGCGCCCACCAGCCGTGTCTTTATTTTATAGCAGATG
>NW_005370223.1:6315422-6346002 GCF_000412655.1 Myotis brandtii
TGAGTTTCAACCTCACTCAACTACATGCACCCGAACTCTATCACAAGGCACGTGGGGCCACTTGTTAGGACCATAGGTTCAAGCTTACAACCACAGCCGTTGGCTATGATTGTGCTGGGAGAGCCCTGCCCTCCAGCTGGAACTTGCACGTGGCAATGAGAGGACCCTGTCCTTTCATTAGTCCAAGGCTTGAACCTGGCCAAAACACTGTACCCTCGCCCCATAGTGATGTTGTTAGATGCTCTTTCAGCCAAACTTTGATAGGCGTTAAAATACTTTTCAAGGTAAAGTCCCTGATTAGTCTCCTGAGGGGTTAGGGCACCTTCATCTCCCTCAACTCTTCCCCTCCCTCCCCTCAACTCTTTTAACCTCAGCATCAAGTATGAGCCCTTCTTCAGTCTTCCTCTCTGGGGACAGAGGGCCTTTTATGCAAATAACATGGGTGGCTGCTTCAACTGCCCAGAGTGGCCAGGGTCAGTATTCAGATCAGGGCCTCAGTTCTGTTCTACTATTTACTAGCTGTCAGCTGGAGTCAGCTACTTCTCCCAGCCTCAGCACCAAGGCTGATGGAAAGAGGAACATTAAATGAGCCTTATTTCCCTGGACTGCCTGTAGCTCTGTGAATCACTTCTTTAGAAAACAGGCATGAAAATATCCAATTAAAGCACATTGCTAAGCTGGTAGAGCAGTGGTTCTCAACCTTCTGGCCCTTTAAATACAGTTCCTCATGTTGTGACCCAACCATAAAATTATTTTCGTTGCTACTTCATAACTGTAATGTTGCTACTGTTATGAATCGTCATGTAAATATCTGATATGCAGGATGGTCTTAGGCGACCCCTGTGAAAGGGTTGTTCGACCGCCAAAGGGGTCGCGACCCACAGGTTGAGAACCGCTGAAGGACATGACCCGGGTGCTCACACCACCGTTTCCCTATGTAGAATGAGAAAATGCCAGCCAGAAGAAAATAAGCAGGCATGATTGATCAATTTATGTCCAGTTCCCTATCGTTTCCTTTGTCTTGTCACCCATTACCTTTCAAAATCCTCATGGGCAGGAGGTCAGCTTTCTCCAGTTCCTTTGAAAATCCTTGAAGTGACCTGTGAAACGTCCTGAGGGCAATGAGTCTAGAGTGACACTGAGTCGTGATGACCCAAGTCTTCCAAACTAAGTGGAAGATGGCGGTTGATCCCACTGAGGTTCTCTTTATTCGCCAGGAGTCATCCTGGGAGCGCAACGCTGTCCTCTGCCGAGAGGGCACTCCAGTCAAGCTCCCGGCGCTAGAATGCTAATAGGTGTTTGGTGGCTGGCTTGGAGTAAGTCTTATGCCTCAGCCTAAATTAAAGTGGAAATCTTCAGGGATTTCCCCCACCCCTTTGGTAAGAAAGTGACTTTGTTCAAGAATAGGCAAACCAAGACTGGAGGGCCCAATCCTGTCCTGTTACCTATGGAGCATGCCTTTCCCCACCTTCTTTCCTCTCTCTAGCCCCTGGGAATCACTAATCTACTTTCCGTGTCTATGTAATTAAGGAAGAAGGGTTTTTATAGCCAGGGTCTTGGATGCAGGTTTCAAAATGTGGGACCATCGCTGGCTCTTATACTCCTTCATTGCTCTGGGCCTCAGTTTTCCCAGCTGCCAGATGGGTGGTTCTCAGTCTTGGCTCACATTAGATTCAGTCGGGGAAACTGAGAACATGCTGGTGGTCTGGCCCCACCCCCTTGAGATTCTAATTCACTAGACCTCTAGGGGGGCTTAGACACTGGGGATTTTATATATATTTATTTATTCATTTCAGAGAGGAAGAGAGAGGGAGAGAGAGATAGAAACATCAATGATAAGAGAGAATCATTGGTCGGTTGCCTCCTGCATGGCCCACGCTGGGGATCAAGCCTGCAACCCAGGTATGTGCCCCTGACCAGATTCGAACCTGGGACCCTGCAGTCCACAGGCCAAGGCTCTATCCACTGAGCCAAACCAGCTAGGGCAGCACTGGGGATTTTTAAAAGCTCTGTAAGGCAGGCTTACTCCAAGGCCTTGCTATCAACATGTGGCCCCGGGACCAGTTGGAAGCTTGTTCGACATGTGAACTTGCAGGCTCCTCTCCAGTCCCACCGACTCCGCATCTGGGCATGAACAAGACCCCAGGTGACTCGTGCGCACTTGAAAGTTTGGAAAGCTCTGCTCCAACGTCCCCTCCGGCTCTCACAGTCTGCAGTTTTGTGATCCCTCTTCCTGCCTTTGGGGCCACCAGGTGATTTTTGTAATCGGTTCCCACAAACCAGCGTTTACCCCACATTGGAAAATTGGCTTCCAGGTTGCTGGCTGAACAGGATATGGGCATATGCCACGGGCAAAGCGTTACATGAAGTTTGTTCAGTGATAGTTAATTACACAGTCATTTGGAAGAACATCAAGTCACTTTAGACTTGCTTTATCCACTGTCCAGAAGCAGAAGGGGGGAAAAGGGGCACTTAGGTTTCAACCTGTGAAACAGCACACAAATCACAGTGACCAGCTTACACCTGGTTCTGAGCCCTAAAACAGGTTGGCGATCAGCACAATCCTTGCGTTATTTTACAGAGACAGCACTGCGCGTGCGCATGCCACCGTGTCCCCCAGCTGCACTGGGAAATAAAGTCTCGCCTCTCCCCACCAAGGGATCAGGACATGACCGGAACCGGGACACTGGAACCCTTTCAGAAGCGGAGGGTAGGTTGCCCAGGAAGATCTGGCGCTCCAGCCCTCCCCATAAGTGTCTACTCTTCCTTGCCCCTCCCCCGCCCCAGCTCCTGAAGACCCTCCCATAGGAAGCCATCGGGGAATTGGGGCTCTTGAGCAATAGCTTTCCTGTTCTCCTGGCATGGTGTAGCAATACAGCGACTCTCATTTCTCCACTGCAACCCTCCGCGTTCAGTGTTTGGCTCTGCTGTGTGCTGAGAGGGATAAATGCGCCTTCTGTTTGGTTACACCTGTAGCCAATTTAAAAGTATTCTGTACTTTGGAAAATCACAGGTCAGGCAGGCACTCCCATGTAAAGCAATATAAGCAGAGTTCTCCCGTCACCGCTGACCAATAGAATCACCTGGAGAGCCTTTACTCCTGGAAGAAAAGATAGGCAGTAAAATTTCTGATGCTTCTCTTAGCGATGATTTTTTCTAATATATCTCCTTGGGCAAGGGAAACAAGAAAAAATGAACAAGTGGGACTACATCAAACTAAAAAGTTTTTGCACAGTAAAAGAAACCACCAACAAAATGAAAAAGCAACCTATGGAATGGGAGCTACATTCAATAAGGGGTTAACATCCAACATTTATAAAGAACTCATACCACTCGACAGCAAACAAATAAGCAATCCAGTTTAAAAAGGCAGAGGACCTGAATAGATACTTCTCCAAAGAGGACGTACAATGGCCAATAGACATGAGGAGATGCTCAGCATCACTAATTGTCATAGAAATGCAGATTAAAACCACCGTAAGATATTACTCATACCTGTCAGAATGGCTACTGCCAACAAATCCACAAATGGCAAGTGCTGGTGAGGATGTGGAGAAAAGGACACTGTTGCAGGGAATACAGACTGGTGCAGCCACTATGGGAAAACATGACGAGGTTTCTCAAAAAATTAAAAATGGAACTGCCTTATGACCCAGCAACTCCACTTCTGGGCATTTATTTGAAGAAATCCAAAGCACTCATTTGAAGGAATATAAGCACCCCTACGTCCACTGCAGTGTTATTTGCAACTAGAGGCCCGTTTCACGAAGATTCGCGCAATAGGCCTTCCTTCTCCTGGCTGCCGGCACCGGTTTTCCTCTGGCACCCGGGACCCAGGCCTTTGGTCTGGCCACAGCGGAGAAGCCACGCCTCTTCAGTCTTCAGTCGTCTTCAGTCTTCAGTCTTCGCTCGGCGCCTGTGTATGCAAATTATTAACTGTCATTGTTGGGTTAATTTGCATACTCACCCTGATTGGCTGGTGGGCATAGCGGAGGGATGGTCAATTTGCATGTTTCCCTTTTATTAGTGTAGATAGCCAGTATATGGAAGCAATCCAAGGGCCCATCGATAGATGAGTGGATAAAAAAGTGGTGATACATATAAACAATGGAATATTACTCAGCCATAAAGAAGAATGAAATCTTACCATGTGCAATAGCACGGATGGGCCTAGAGGGTATGCTGCTCCGTGAAATAAGTCAGAGAAAGACAAATACCATATGGTTTCGCTTACATGTGGAATCTAAAGAACAAAATTAGTGAAATCAATGAGGACTGCAGAGATTCAGAGGCAGAGACGCCAGTGCCCACGGGAATAGGGTGGAGACGATGCACAGCCAAAATGGCCCATGGAGGGAGGCCAGGAGGGTGTTCCCATGATGGTTTATGATACCGTTTGTCACATTCACTTTGAGCCAGGCTTTGTGCTAAATGATTGCCATATGTTGCCTTATTTGCTCTTCTCAACAGCATAAGGGGAGACCTAGAATTATCCCATTCTGTAGAAGATGAGACTGCGGCACAGAGAAGTTAAATAACTTGCCCAGGGTCATCTTATAACCTGGTCTGAATGACTCCCAAGTCCATGCACTTTACTATAGTGAATACCCATGTAACACTTATCAGTGTGTGCCAGGAGGCAGTTCCTAACATTTTACATATATCATCTCATTTAATCCTCAAGACAAGCCTTTCTGGCAGAGAACCCCATTATTCTCAAGATCTGGATAAGGAAACTTGGACACAGAAATGAAGTAATGTACCTACCTAAAGAAATGAAGTAACTTGCCAGGTAAAATACAGGACGCCCAGTCGAATTTGATTTATAGCAAGTAATAGGTTAATATAAATATTGCATGGGACATACGTATACTAAAAACTATTTATCATTGACCTGACGATTTAAATAGGCGTCCTGTTTGCGTTTGTTTGTTTTTGCTAAATCTGGCCATCCTACCGAGGTCACTGTGCTGGCAGTTGATAAGCAAGGTTTAAAGCAGGTGATCAGACTCGGGCCCGCGTTCTTAACCACGGCATTCCAGTGTAGCTGGAGACGTGGCTTGGCATGAATACCAGCATGCTTGGGAAGAAGTGAGCAGACTTGTCCTCTTGGCTCCGAGGTTAGATTGAGGGGGTGAGAAGCTGCAGTGGACTTTTCCACCCTCGCTCAGCTCACCTCCCTGCTCTGCTGCTGCTGCTGCTGCTATCCCCACCTGCTGGCGACACAAGAGTTAAAAGAGCTGGCCAACATGGAGCCAACGCTTGGTTCTGATGCCAGATAGAGAAGGAAAAGAAAAACAGGAAGAAATGAAGGCATGCGAGAGAAAGTTAGTATGGGAGTCTGCAGACATTTATAAAGAACTCGTACTACCCGACAGCAAACAAACTCACACTTCCCTTTATAAAGTGCAGGCCCACCTCCGAGGGTAAATGCGTGTGCCTAGAAAGCATTCACAGGCCTGTGGCAAAGCCACAGAGGAAGCAGTTACCTAACCCTCTTATGGACAACTATTGACCAGGGTGCTAGGACTCTGCTGGGTGCTGTCCACCCAGGCAGCTGACAGAGACCCAGGGCCATCGTTCTGGCAGGTGGATAGAGTGTTGCTTAGGCCAGGAGGCTGGGAAAGTGTGCCGTCTCCAGGGTGGATGTGGAGTTCAGGTCCAACGCTGAGTGCCAAGGAAATCTGGCTCAGCTTCCTGAGCGCCAGGGGCGCTGCAGCTGCAGAAACAAACTCTCCTGGCGTGAAAGGGGGGGGTGAGCGCTTGTATAACCGAACATCAAGCAAATATAGAACCAATCGGCGAGCTTAATGGGACCAGTGTGATACTCAGGAAGAGGCCATAAGAATGAGCAATAGGAGATAAGCAGAAGCAGATAAGCTATCCCCAGTTGTGGAGGGACAGGGATTCATAAAAGAATTCGCTGTGTATAAAAACAAGCACATTTATGTTCAATAAAGCCAAGTGCTGTGTTGTAGAGTTTATATTTAGTAGTGCTTTTAAATTTAGTTTTATTTTGTTCCTTTTGTTGTTTCCCAGAGGCCTGAGTTAAAGAACCCACTGAGGTAGAAAATCTGTGAGTAGTACTAAAATGGCTGAGCTGCGGCCCAAGGATATTAAGCATCGGCAGGTCATATCTCCTTTCAAGACTATTTGGAACATTTATTAACCAGTTACCCTACTTCCAGTCTCCCTATCCTCCGGGTACTCCTCTAAAACCTGGGTGGCTCAGATCACTATCAATTGCATAAAAGAGACAATTGCGCAAATTCAATGCCTTTTGCAATCTCTTCCCAAACTGTTTGCCAAACTCGTCTTTCACCACTTGCTTCTCCTGTCTTCTCTTTGTGGATTCACTGGTTCAGACCAAGCATGCTTCCCCGTTTCCTTCTCTTTTCCAGCCCCTGCCTCACCCTCCGCAGGACAAGAGCCCACCAATCACCAGATGTTTTCAGACCTCCGTGCCTTTGCATGTGCCGTTCCTTTCCTCTGGTCCCTCCAGCGGTGTGCTGGAGCTGGCTCTTTCCAGCTCACGCACGTCTAGTCCCAACTCTCTTCAGTGACATCACATAGATACCTTGAAATCTGCCGCAGTAGAAGAAGGTACACCAGGGAAATGAACAAATGCTACACATCAGGGATTGTTCGACATTCACCAGCACACACTGTGGCCTCCCACTCTGCCTGGAAGAGTCCTACGCATCCCCCAGGACAGAGTGCTGCTCTGTGCAGCTTCCTTTGACTCCCACAGAGGAACAGGGAGAAGAAAGCAGCTCCTCTGTGCTGAGCCTGTGGGCTGGGCACTTTGCATACATAATTTTCATGCCTGAGTAAAGCAGTTGTATCATATCATGTGTTTGTTTATGATTGCCTCCCTGATACGTGCTAAGAGCAAAGATTGCAACCCCAGGGACCTTAAAAGTATCTTTTATAAATGGCGGGTTCTTCGTGAACGTCAAGTATTTAAGTAAGTAAAAACTAGGAGGAAAAAGTGCATTGCCTTGTTTCATCGCTCTGTTCTCCCAGAGAATACCCCCGCGCACTACAGCAACGCCGAATATTTTTACCAGGGTTTTCTGTTGGGTACTTTAAAAACCTATGGTACATGAATTTATACAAAGACGTCACCGGTGTAATACTGGGGGCATGTTTATAGATGTAGGAAGGGCTCTGGGAACTGGCATATAAAGATGGAAAATTTGTGTCTATGGGAGGTAGGTGGGGAAGGCATTGTTGGTCAGAGGGGCTTTTTGGTGACCACTCTTGTTAAACCTGTGAGGGTGGAGGAGGTGCCTAGCATGGCACCTGGCCTGAAATATGGACTTTATAAGGTAACCACTACACCACCACATCCACAGTCTTCTTTTCCTTCTCCATTGTCGTCATCATAATCATCATAATCATCATCACCATCATTATCGTTACCATCATCATCATCATCATCACCATCATTATCGTCACCATCATCATCATCATCATCACCATCACCACCATCATTATCATCATCACCATCACCACCACAGCATACCAGTGCTGAATAGGGCGAGGCAAAGCTAAGAAACCAACTGACTTGTAGCTGTGTTTGGAAGCCTGTCGTTTCCCTTGTTTCTCCTCCTCACTTTTCCTTAAATGTATTGAAGCATCAACATATTCCATAGGAAGCTGTTTTCTGGGGCTGTTGGGATGCTCTGTAAAATACGTCCCATCCACCCTCACCTCCCAGTCAGAGAGGCAGACAGTAAATATTACTTTAACCTCAATTGATTAGATGCTGTGAAATGATTGGCTGAAAGGACCTTCCATGTAATTTATTCAAGTCAACTTAACCAAAAGCTAGGATGAAGATGAAAAATCATGTCACATTCATCCTTGAGAAAACAAATAGTCTATGCAGAAGCAACAGTAAAGTCTGCCTGCTGTATTTTGATCTTACTGCTGCAGAAATGAGTATTTTGATCTTATTGCTACAGTAAAGTAGTTTGATCTTATTGCTTCTTGCCCTTAGAGAGCCACATTGATAAGGTCAGAATGGAGATTATTGTGGGCTGCCAAGGGGGCTTCATGGAGAGAGACGAGACCTGCAGTACAGGCAGGGATGGATCCTGAAGGATATCCTGAGGGAAGACAGTAACTGAGGAGATGTTTAGAGCAGCATTGCCTGTTCTGCATTTTGCAAAACAGCACTTGGCATAGAGATTGGAAGAGCAAAGAAGTTTGGGAAATATCTTGGCTGAGGTCTAAGGTTAGACAGTTATTATATAATCTGAGAACACCTGAAGCAAATAAACCTGATTAGCTTTATTTAACTTAAGTTTCCCAAATGTGTTTGATTATAGAACCTGCTTTTGGGGAATATATATCTTTCAGATGATGTTTCTGAAACTATTATTTATGTGTGCCTTTTTTTAGGCCTCAAAAGAGTTCTTCTTGCCCGACTGGTGTGGATCACTGGTGTGGATCACCTATGAACCAGGAGGTCACGGTTTAATTCCTGGTCAAGGCAATATGCTGGGGTTGTGGGCTTGATCCCCAGTGTGGGCATGCAGCAGGCAGCTGATCAGTGATTCTCTCTCATCATTGATGTTTCTATCTCTCTCCTTCTCCCTTCCTCTCTGAAATCAATAAAAATATATTTTTTTAAAAAGAGTTCATCTTACTTCTCACTGCCTTATGATCACATTTTCAGCTGGGCTTCTCTTGTTTGATTTGATTTTTCTCTTTTCATTCCTAACCCCAACTCCTCAACTTAAGTACTCACTTTCATGTGTTTCTGATACCTCTTTAAATATGCACTTATAAGAGAAAGCATTTTGTTTTGTGTGTCTGTGCTTATACCTCTTTAAATATGCACTTATCTTATAAGAGAAAGCATTTTGTTTTGTGTGTCTGTGCTGTATATTTTATTTTTTCTGACTATTTTGTGCTCACCCAGCACTATGTTTCAAAGAGCTAAGGATGTTGTTGTCTATTCATTTCACTTGTTTTTATCTGCTGCACAGATTCCACAGTAGGCAGCCCACTCGCTTTACTCACCCATCCTCCACTCATGCGCACCAAGTTTGGTGGCATCAGGGATCTTGAGATGAGAACAGAGAATAATGACATCTACTGGATAAATCATTTGAACAGTTTTCTTCTATTAAGTAAGTAAATAACCAGGTTGATTTTAGCGAGCTGACCTGATTAAGTCCTAGTAATGACGAAGTAAATTCAGAATGAGCAGCCTTCAGCTAATTTGCTAGAATAGGGACTGAAACCATTCACTTCCCGTGTTGCACACTAGACAGATTATTTAACATTAGCAATCCCTTAATTCTAGTAGTGACTGTGGAAGAGATCATGGCAATTTGGGGGAGTTAAGAGGAATGCCAGCTTCAGAGGAAACTTCTAATGGTGTTGAACAGGAAGTATCACAGAGTTCAAGAACTTCTGAGGAATAGAGGAAACTCTTCCAAGTAATTAAACTACCTGGAATTTGTTTTCAGTTTGGAAGCTTTCCACTTCCTTCAACAAATGAGTGATTGTGAAACCCCTCTCAATACTTTACCCAAGTTCAGACGGACAACGAGAGCAGAGTTTTCAGGCAAAGGGGCTGACAGGGCAATGAAAAATATACACCGAAAAAGAAGACATTTCATAAATTCCAGCATTATGTGGGTTCCTGCCAAATTAATGACAAAAATGATGGCTGAACTTAGAGAATGAATTTGTGTGTGAATGAATGAACAAGCTTAGAATTTTCTATCATTGGGATTAATTACCATCAACAGCACAAACTCTTGAAGGGAGAGAGGCGGAAAAGATGAACAATAAGAAAAAAGGAGCTAAGCTGAACCCTATAGAGAGACTCTGGATGAGTCTCTCTAAGGATATTTACCAATTCACTATAGAGGAAGGATGGGTTTATATAAAAAACAATCATTGTATATCACTTATAGTTTTGCTTCCTGCCCTTCCCTCAGTAGCTCAGGGCCTAGAATATAGGCAGCACTAAAAAATATTTTAGAACTAATAAATAAATAAATATAAGTAGCTTAAATTAACTGGTGGCTATTGCAGGGAGTTCAATGTTTGTTTATATTATCAAGACTTTATTTCTTTAGGGTGGTTTTAGGTTCACAGGAAAAATTGAGAAAATACAGAGATTTCCCAAATACCCCGTTCCCCTAGACATGCATAACCTCCCCCATTACCAACAGCTCCCACCATAGTGGTACATTTGTACCAATTAATGAATCTACATTGACACATTATGTCACCCAAAGTCTACAGTTTATTTTAGGGTTCTTGGTGTTGTACATTCCATGGGTTTAGACAAATATATAATGATTATAGTATAAGTATGATGTCCTAAATGTTGTATTTTCACTACCCTAAAAATCCTCTTTGCTCTTCCTATTCGTCTCTCCCCACCTGGAAACCACTGATCTTTTCATTGTCTCCATACTTTTGCCTTTTCCAGAATTTCATATAGTTGGAATACTATAGTATGTGGTCTTTTCAGATTGGCTTCTTTCACTTGGTAATATCCATTTAAGGTTCCTCCATGTCGTTTCATGGCTTGTAGTTCATTTTTTTAGTACTGAATAACATTCCATTGTCTAGTTCAGGGGTGGGGAATCTTTTTTCTGCCAAGGGCCATTTGGATACTTATAACATCACTTGTGGGTCATATAAACTTATCAACTTAAAAATTAGCCTGCCGTATCTGGTCAAACATTTAATTAACTCACCCCTAATCCTTCGGCAGGGCCAGACCAAATGATTTCGCAGGCCTTATGGGGCCTTCAGACTGAACGTTCCCCACCCCTCGTCTAGATAGATCATAGCTCATTTATCTCTTCACCTACTGAAGGGCACCTTGGTTGCTTTCAAGTTTTGACAATTAGGAATAAAGCTGCAATTAACATACAGGTTTTTGTATGGACATAAATTTTCGACTCTTTTGCGTAAGGACCAAGGAGCACAATTGCTGGATCATATGCCTAAAGTATGTTTAATTTGTAAGAAACTGCCAAACTGACTTCCAAAGTGGCTGTACCAAGTTCATTTGATGACATACATTTATAAAGCTGTAAGTCAGAGGGCTCCTTTAGATACCTAGCATGCGAACCACACCTAAGAACTGTAGTCAGCCATAGTGGCCACAGTGAAAAGGCCAAGTGAGCAGCCAACTTACAAAAGAGAGCCTTAATAAGGCTTATTTTTGGTGGGATCTCTTGCACGTAGGGGGAAAAAGTGTCAAAGATTGGATTTAGGACCAATGTTTGATTAATTTACTTGTGTCTCTAAGTCATAGGGCAAAAACACTCCTCTGTTGCAAGTGTGAGATCTCCATATTCATGTCCTTGGTTCACGGCCTTCTGCTTCCTGTATAATAGGTCAAACAAGCTACACTTAGCTTAGCTTCTGGTGCTATGCAGCACCGGCCACGTGTGTGACTCTGTAGCCAAACACAGCCCACGCTTGCCAGATGTTTCACAGAGCACACAGCCCGTCTGTGCATTTGGCACTTTACCGATGCTTGTGGGAAGGGGGCAGATGCAAGGGCCTGGCCCCAGCAACAATAGCAATGACTTAAGAAGACTATTGACTTTGTATATTTACTCAGATGTTTGCAAATAAGCTTTAGAAAAATCAATAAAAACACCACAAGCTGTGGGAAAACTTTGAGATCATCAGTTCCTTCTCGCTGGTGTTGAACAATAATTACCCTGTAACTCTTCATTTGAAGGGGAAAAAAAAAACACTTAGAAATGTATTTCTAGTCACGCATGAGTCTAAAATGCAATCAATCTCTCTCTCTTGCCATATACCGGGTGGGGCAAAAGTAGGTTTATAGTTTATATGAAAAATAATACAATAATAAGTAAATAGTAATATGAGAATATACTGTTTCACATACTCACAACTGTAAACCTAAGTTTGCCCCACCCTGTATACATACATAGACGTACATATATTGATCTGTATCTATACATATATCTATCCACTATACATAATACCATTATAAAATCTCTATATAGACATATGTATACATATACAGATATCTATTTCAACATCTTATTGAGTATGTGGAGAATAGAGAAAGTATAAGTCATGATTTTTGCCTACTTCTGAGAAATATTTTTGTCCTAAGACACTAATTAATCTCTTCTCCTAGGGTTGCTGAGGGGAGCTGTCTACATGAGGGGTCAGAGTACCTGGGCTTACCTTCCCATCCATTCTCCTCACCCCATGCTATGAAGAAATTGTAACCTTGTGGAAGTCATTAGTTTCCCTGGTTTCAGTTTCTTTGGATGCAGCTACCTCTAACATCCTGGGACTCTGACTCCCTTCTGGCCATTCTCTCCCACTTCACCCCCACTCCCTGTCCATGTGCTCTGAGTGGGGCTTGGCCTGGCCCAGGACATCAGTGCCCCAAATCCCTCAGGACCCATGACCAGTCCAAGAGCCAACATAGAAGCAGGAGAGCCAAGAGTCAGAGAAACGTCAGAGGTCCTGATGACATAGTTCAAGTGCCTGAAGCCTTGGGCTTTTCAGTTCCTTGAACCAACAGCCTTTCTTCTTGGCCTAACCTACATTCAGGTTTCTGTCCTATGCAGAAAGAATCCTAACTTTTCCAAATCTTGCTTTATTGGCACCCAATTTCATTTAAAAACACTTGATAGTTTCAAATGTGGACACCAGTTACTCTATCCTGACATAAGGCAGTTTCCCTTCATTCACTGTCTATCTGGACATCTTCAGGTATTTTTTACGCAAACTATACATAAGACCATGGTCTAAAATAATACAATAAAGGTACCTAAAAAATCAAACAGCATAATAAAACTTAAAGAAATGAATTAAGACAGTGTCAGTGTTGCTCTACAGACGTACTGGTATGAAGCCAGCAAGCCAGGACACTGAAAGGAGAATTTACAGTAAGTAGGCAGCTATTGAAAGGCAACGAGGAAGGACAAGTTCTGTTTGTGACACTCAATTGCTTGAGAAGCATTTCAAAATAATCTTACATAGGCCGCATTTCATTTTTATTTTATTTTGCGGTCTTTTTTTAAGAATTTAAAATATATTTTTATTGATTCAGAGAGGAAAGGAGAGGGAGAGAGAGATAGAAACATCAATGATGAAAGAGAATTATTGATCAGCTGCCTCCTGCAGGCCCCATATGGGCTCCTGGGCTGGGAATTTAACTGTGACCTCCTGGTTCATAGGTCGATGCTCAACCACTGAGCCACGCTGGCCAGGCTTATTTTGCAGTCTTAATATAACCCAGGTTACATCGAGAGAAGGCCTGGGAGAGAAGCCAGCGCTCAGTTCTTCCATGCATGCTTTCTCCTGTGTTTGATTTCTTCTGCAGTGTGCTGTTTTGATTCCTGGCTTATTTCCTTTCCTGTGTTTTTTAGTTCTATCCTTAGTGGTTACTCTAGAGATTATACTCAACTCTTAAACATAGAAGGATCTGCTTTGAATTATCACCACTTTAGCTTCAATAGTATAAAACACTTCTGCTTTTATACAACTCCATCTCCCTTTTTATGTGGCTATTGTCATCATAAATTACATGTTTACACAGTCTATGTCCATTAACATGGATCTATAATTATTGTTTATGCCTTTGTACTTTAAATCACTAGGAGAAAAATATAATAATACTTTGTATATACCTATGTATATACCATTGCTCTCTATTTCTTCACATTGCTTCCAGTTCTTGTCCAGCATCCTTTCCTTTTCGCCTGAAGGACTCCTTTTAGCATTTCTCATTGGGCAGGTCTACAAGTTGCACGTGTCAGGACTTGGACGTTCAGCCCCTGAACAATGGATGAACAGATTACCGGGAGGCACCTGTGGGAGGCACTTGGCAGTCGTTTCATAGAAGCCTAGATCAGAGCCAAGCTCCACCAATGACTCCCTTTTGAGCTGGACTCAGAGAACTGTCATTTTCTCTGCCTCATTCAGGCTTTGAAGTGAGAGTCGAGACATCTAAATTTTAGTCCTGGTTTCGTCCCTAACTAGCCATGTGACTGCAGACAAAGTTACTACTATTATTTGTGCCTTTTTCCTTATCTGGAAAATTAAGTGTTATAGATCGGGGTTGTCCAACTTTTTCTGAAAAGGCCAGATAGTAAGTATTTTAGACGCTGCCGGCCACGTAAAGTCGCAACTGCTCAACTTTACCGTTGTAGTGCAAAAGCAGCCAAGGATAACAGGTAACCGAATGGGCATGGCTATTCCAGTAAAAGTCATCTAGGAAAATAGGAAGCAGGCCAATTTGGCCTGTGCGCCACAGTTTGCCAACCCCTATTCTCAATGGTCCTGGGGAGTCCTTCTGGCTTTAAAATATAAACGGTCTGATAATTTACACAGTGTTATCAGTGTCCTTTTACTCCTTCACATCATTCTGGAGCATTCTCTCTACCAGCAATACAGTGGGAAGAATTACTACCACCCACTTATCTGTGTATGCGCGAACCCAGCACGTGTGTGTGTGTGTGTGTGTGTGTGTGTGTGTGTACTTTATTTATTCCTCCCAGCAAGACTATTAGGTGGATACTATTATAATCACCATTTTACATAAGAAGGAACTAAGTTGAGAGAGGTTCCTTAACAGGTCCAATGCCAGGGCTGACCAGCAGCCCCTGAACAATGGATGAACAGATTACTCTGACACAGTTTCGCTGTGAAAGAGAGGGCTAAGGGGTTGCCTGGCTCAAGGTACCAAGCAGCCCCGATTGCCTGCCTAGTTAGGCTTTTATTACAGTTTGAGATAAAGTTTATATTTCAGATACAATCAGTAGGGTGAGTAATCTTGGGAGGACACATGTTTACATTGTCCTAGGCAAAGGCATCCAGGGATTAAGCATAAGGATTCCAGTAAACACTTGGGGGTCTGCACATGCACAGACTTATTTGGAAAGGTCAAGGAATAATTAGGGGTGCTGCCTTCAACACTCTCCTAAGTCTCCCCTAAGTCGGAATTCCCATAAACAGGGCAGGCGGCCGTCCACACACTGCCCTTTTCTCGGAATATCCTCCTTACAGCTTTCCAACCAAGTTTCATGTTCTCCCCAACAGTTCAAGGCCACAGAGTTGGTAACAGCAGGAAGCAAGCCAGTGGGACTCCAAACCTTTGTGATGTTTTCTCCATCTCATGCTTCCTATATTAAAGGTTTTTAGCACAACAGAGAATTCAATTTTCTTGAGAGGGAAAACAAATTTTAAATATACTATCTAAGGTTTATGCCCCCCCAAATTCCACATAGACTCTTTTTAAATTATAAATAAAGTGATTAGCTGCTGACTTAAAATGCTATCTCTAAGATGCAAAGGCCAGCAAAAGAACATGTTGAGGCCCTCACCATCTGTCTGGCAAGACATATGAAAGAATTAGTGCACAAAATGCAGTTCTGCATTAATTACAGTAGAAATGCGTTTAATTACTCTCTACTTATTGCACTTGCCAGACCAACCACACATCCTTGCAGAACTAGTCTGCCGGCAGCACTGAGTGCTTCCCTGGAGCGTTGCGCTTGGGCCTGTGCTAGTTCCCCACAGCTTACAGGTCTGGGGGTCAGAAGTCCAAAAAATTGTGGAACAAATGTGCATTTAAATGTTCTTATTAAAAGCTTAACATAGGTGTGTTAAATTCCCATATTTCTGCTTTCACCAACCTTTTAGAGAACCTAAGCAATCTCTCATCCGTTTTAATAAAAGGGATCCGATTAAATTTGATTCAGGGTTTCAGAGACAATATTGATCATTTATGGCTGAAGAAATTTGGGAAGAAAGTTTAATCAAATGAGTGGGGCTTAAACTACACCTTGAAAGTTATGTAGGCTCCAAACAGGTGATTGGGGGTCAAGGAAGGCACAAAGGTGTGAAACAAACGACGTACAGTGGCCCACTCTGCCCCTCCCTACCCAGGGGTTCTGCATCTGAGGATTCAACCAGCGCTGATGGAAAATATTCAGAAAACAATTACGCTGTTGCTGATGTGTCCAATGGGATTGGGCCTATGATGGTTGCATCTGTACTGAACATGTACAGACATTTGTTTTCTTGTCAACATTCCCTAAACAATACAGTGTAAGACACATTTACATAGCATTTGCATTGCATTAGGTATTATCAGTAATCTAGAGATGGCTTAAAGTATTCAAGAAGATGTGTGGAGGCTCTATGCAAATACTATGCTATTTCTATAAGGGACTTGAACATCCTCAAATTTTGATATTTGCAGGGGGCACTGAAACCAATCCCCTGAGGATACCAAGGGATGATTGTGAGTACAGTTGGGGGAGTAGGAATGATAATTTCAACCCCTTGATACTCAGAGTATGGATCTCATTCTAGCAGTGTCAGCAATCCCGGGAGCTGGTTAGAAATTCGGACTGTCAGTCCTCACTCCACACCCACAGAGTCAGAATCTGCAATTTCACCAAATCCACAGGTAACTTATTTGCACATCACCTGTGAGAAGGGCTGTTTTAGAGAGCTTGAATCTTCCGAAAATGCCCTGAGGAGTTCCTATGATGCACACGAAACGGAACGGTAACAGAGTTTATTAAGCACCTATGAGCCAGGCGAACTACCCAGTACTTTGCAAACTCTGTCCTATTGATTCTCAAATGTCCCAGGCGTGTAAAATAGGGCTGGTCATTATTCTAAATAATTGAAATAATCTTCTCTGCTCTCTGTGACCCCTTTGGTTGACGTTGGTGTAAAGAATCCATTTGTGTCTTAAAAACTTCAAATAATTGCTTTTTGAATTTTAATATGTAAAATATTTTGACATCATATTTCTTCGCTCTCTTTGTTTCCTGGGTTGCAAACTCATAGCTGGGGTGGTCTCAGATGCCTTGATAATTTCGACCGACGAGAAAGGAGAGGAAACTCAAAAGCACTTCGCTTAGGGCAGGGGTGAAATAAAATAAAAATGGCAAGAAATACATACTACGAAGTGGAATTTGGGAATGATACACCAGATTGAGCCAAATCTTGGAGCATTTGGAGTACATTCTGAGTACTCCTGCAGTGCTGCATGCCTCAGCAGTTTATGCAGAGAGGTGGGGCTTTCTCAAGGGGGCATTGAGGCAGTTTTTTCTTGCCTTGTCCAGACTGGAACAGATGAAGTTCTTATACCCTCTTGTGCCTCCGTGAGTTCCATGCTCAGCCCACACTGAACAGAAGGAGTAGCAGCAGCAACCCAGATGTTGGGCGCTAGGGAGAGCCATGAACATGTGCTCACTGGTTTGGTTTTCAGGGAACCTCCTGTTCTGACTAAGCGCCTTTCAATAAGCCAGATTCAGTGGGTCTCCACCCAGCTGTTCTCTTCAGACAGAGGGTCCCTAAAACCACCCCCGGTGCACAGGGGAAGGCTGAGTCCTAGCTCTCACTGCCACTGGACTGAGCCCCAGAACTAAATCTAATTGTGTTGGGGCGCTGAGGGGATAGATGGGTTAGGTTCTGAGGGGCATTCTTTTCTCGGGGACTTTCACAGAGCACATGTTGTATTCCAGAAGCAGAAATCTGAGCGTGGGAAGAGGTGGGTTAGCCCTGGAGAACAGGAAATGAGGATCTTGGGTCTCTGAAAAGGGCTGGAAGCTACAAAAGCAGGCTGTGCTGTGCTCGCTTCGGCAGCACATACACTGAAACTGAAACAGTACGGAGAAGATTAGCATGGCCCTTGTGCAAGGATGACACGCAAATTCGTGAAGCCTTCCATATAAAAAAAAAATCAGGCTGTGCTCGCTTACCAAGCATGATTCCTAATGCTGGCTCCCAATGCAGCCTTAAACGTACCTTAAATCCAAGAAAAATTCCTGCAGCCAAGGCCGGTGTGGCTCAGTGGGATGAGCATCAGCCCACGCACCGAAAGGTCGCTGGTTCCATTCCTGGTCAGGAAACATGCCAGGGTTTTGGGACTCAATGCCAGCAGGGGGAGTGGATCAAAGTTTCTCTCTCTCTTCCTTTCTCTCTCTCTAAAATCAATAAAAACATATTTTTTAAAGCCCTGGCTGGTGTTTCTCGGTGGTTAGAGCATTGGCCTGCACACCAAAGGGTCATGGGTTGAATTTCCAGTCAAGGGCACATACCTGGGTTGCAAGTTTGATCTCTAGTACAGGAGGCAACCAATTGATGTGTCTCTCTCACATCAATGTTTCTTTCTCTCTCTCTTTCTCTTCCTCTCCTCCCCTCCCTTCAACTCTCTCTAAATATCAATGGAAAAAAAATATCTTTAGGTGGGGATTAACAAAATAAACATTTTTTTTTAAAAAAAAGAAAAATTCCACCCTGCTGGTGTGTTCAGTGGTTAAGTGTTGACCTATGAACCAGGATGTTAGAGTTCAATTTCCGGCCAGGGCACATGTCTGGGTTGCAGACTCTATATCCAGTTGGGGAGGGGGGCGGTGGCGTGCATCTCTCATCATGATGTTTTTATCTCTCTCTCCCTCTCCCTTCCTCTCTGAAATCTATCTATCTATATATATTTTTTTTAAAGAAAAATTCCTGCAAAGCAAAGAATCTTTCCTGCTTTTATTCTCACCACTGGAGTCCTTGAAGAGAGTGTAGTATGTGTCTAATCAGGGTATTTAAAAACACTTTAAAAGTTCTACAGCTTTATTAACATTTTAACATTGTTTTTACATTATTTCAACATTTACCTAGATGATATCACAGGACAGGCAGACTTTGGAGATAGTGCCAGTTTGGTTTCAGACCACCACAATAAAGCAAATATTGCAATAAAATGCATTGCATGAATTTTATTTATTTTCTTCAATAACTTTTTTTTAAAAAATATTTTTTATTGATTTTTTTACAGAGAGGAAGGGAGAGGGACAGAGAGTCAGAAACATCGATGAGAGAGAAACACCGATTAGCTGCCTCCTGCACACCCCCTACTGGGGTTGTGCCCGCAACCAAGGTACATGCCCTTGACCAGAATCGAACCTGGGACCCTTCAGTCCCCAGGCCGAGGCTCTATCCACTGAGCCAAACCGATCAGGGCAACTTTTTTTTTTTTTGCATTCACTAATTGTTTGGTGCAAGAGGCCTAGCTTTAGGCCTATTTTGGCTTTTAAAAAAATTTATTGATTGATTTTAGAGAGAAAGAAGAAGGGGGGCGGGGAGAGAGAAACATTGATTTGTCGTTCCACTTATTTATGCATTCATTGGTTGCTTCTTGTATGTGCCCTGACCAGGGATTGAACCTGCAACCTTGGGGCATCTGGGGGCCACATCTCTTGTGTCCAACACATCCATGGGGTCACATTCCTCACACCCAGCAGCATTACCGAAGTTCATTCCGGTTGCTAACCAATCTAGAATATCATACTAGTAAAACTGCAGTACAAGTCTAATAGCATCAATCTCATCCCAAGACTGGAAGACAGGTCACTTATTCACACATGTTTGTAGGACATAACACCCTTTGCTATGTCTTCTTTACAATACAGATCCTCACAAAGAGATGAGTCACTTATATTTCCCTCTTTTAAACCTCCTAGAAAAAAAATCTTGAATGACTTTTCCTGTGCGGTATCATTGGAAAAGTAGAGTCACCTCGTACAGCCTGACTAATAGACAATTGAACTGTGCAAAATTAAACACAGCTCACATGATGGTCATGGGTTCCCTCTGAAGAGCTGAATCACCTACCCAAAAGCAAACTCCCCTGGGAGAATAACAGAAACATGGAAAATGAGAGGAACTTGTGCTGAGAGACCCAGCAGGAAGGGAGCTTGTAGGTCAGTCACAACCCGAATTCCTACAGTGCTAGAGGAATAAAATAATTGTAGTCCATCACAAAGTGTCTACTTTGCGCCCTCAGTGTGGCCTCTAAGGTTGCATGTGGTCCAGAGGGGAAGCTGAGGGCCTCGGAGAAAATGACTCCTCTGAGATCATGATGCTGACAAACTGGGAACAGAGCCTAGGCCTTCCAAAGGGAAGATTGTGCTGTTACTCTCTTCAGATCGCTTTCTCTTCAGCACTGAACACTATGTGGGTGTCCCTATGAAGATAAAACAGCAAAATCAGAGGTGTACTGTGTTACCTAGCTGCTCCGTTTTCGAGCTCACCTTAACCATGCTGTCAGCATGCCCCGTGCTTTCTGCCACCGGCCACACCTTCTTGGCCATAGCCCACCTCACCCTTGCTCCCGGGGGAGCCAGTTTTCCCTGGTGATTACACCTCCTCCACATGGACCAGGAGCAGGCATGGGAATATAAAAGTTCTCAACCTTTTGTTCATTGGCCTACTCTGAGATGGACTCTACCTCATCCCCAAGTCTCCTCTGCTTGGTGTCACCCCTTTTTTGGTCCCCCTTTTTTTCCTGCCCCACTTCCTTATTCTCCTTGTGATTTTTCCTGGGACTACTCCCTAATAACATCGTAGTCCCCCCGCCCCCCATCCTGTATTGGGGGGGGGGCGGCTGCTCCTTACATGGGGGAAGGGACGGTTGTTAACTGTAGCTTCCAGGTTCAGTGAACACGCTCAGTGTACCAGCCCATTCGGCTCAACAATGTCTGATTCCTTTTGCTTCCTTCTTATTAATATTTAACCTTGGTAACAAATGTAGTCCACAAACCGGCGTAGACCTACCCAAGACTTTGTTACCAGAGAAATCACACATAGTTTTGGGTAACATTACAGTTGCTGTGAATATTTCAAAATACCATATACTCTTTCTGGTTTGAAATTAAGAAAAGTCCTAGGCCTGCCTCTAGATCTTGTTTTCTAATGTATTAATAAAGACGAACATGTATGACTACATCACATTTTAAAACATATTAGGAAAGCAGTATTTTGATGTCATTGGTTTCTTTTTTTATTTTATTTGATGCATTTAAAACCAGTATTCCGAAGATGGGTACCTGGAAGAAAAAGAATTGAGGCATTGAAAGCCACAGAGTAAAAAAAAAAAAAAGCTCATGTGAGGAATAGTTGCTGTTTTCCTTTCACACTAAGATGGGCCTGGAGCTCCTGTGAGGAAAGGAAGACGTCTGATGGGGGAGAGAGAAGAGAAAGACGTGCTGGGAGGACAGGGCTGGGTGTGGTCACCACACCTGGGGGCTCTTCTCACCCTGGAAGGACCTGCTCCCCAAAGAGAAGGCAGGGGATCTGTCACCACAGCACCAAAGACAAAAGACATCCTTCTTTCTGAAACGGAACTGTGGACTGAGGATGAGTCCGACACCACTGGGCTGTTTGTTAAAAATACAAATTCCCAGGCCTAGGGTTCTGTGTGAGCATTTGCATTTTTAACACGCACCACCCAGCTGATTTGGGGATAAAACTTAAGTAGGGCGTCTTGCCCAGGTGAGAATGTTGGGATGGATGTTGCCAAAAGAGAAGACTATTCTGAATTAGTTTGGCCAGGGAGTGACAAGCATTTCTATGAGACTCCCAGGGGGGCAGAGAGAGCTGTCCCTTCCCTATTGTCGATCACTAACTAGTGGGTCTGCTGGAGGAGCCCCGTCATGACTGAGGCTCCAGGCAGGACTGTGCCATTCCTTTAAAGAACTCTCTGAAGCCCAGCTGGTGTGGCTCAGTGGTTGAGCATCAACCTCTGAACCAGGAGGTGCCGGTTAGATTCCCAGTCAGGGCACATGCCAATGTGGGGTGTGTAGGAGGCAGCCAATCAATGATTCTCTCTCATCATTGATGTTTCTATTTCTCTCTCTTCATCTCCCTTCCTCCCTGAAATGAATAACAATTTATTTTAGAAAAAAAAGAAAAAGAATGCTGGGATGGAAGAAAATGCTGTAGCTTTCCAGGGAACGACTTGGCTGTTCTTGTCATGCTAATTTGTGCCTGAATTCCCAAGAAGCGGAGATTGCGATCTTGCAGGTTATAACCCAGCCTCCCACTGAGGCAGTTGGACCTTCCACCCGCCAGAAATTTTAAATCATGTGTCATTCACAATGTATGGCGCCCTATTTTTCAAAGCCCCAGGTCTGGGCTTTCCTTGAACTAGATAAATCTTTTAAAGTAGGTCTGTATTCTAACTACACTTCCTATCTCAGTTTTATAAAGAGTGAAATACTTACTTATTAAAAACACTATGTAAATCACAACATCCTAATCTTAGTGTAATTGAATGAAGTGCGTTTTTTCGGTGTGTGTGTGTGTGTGTGTGTGTGTGTGTGTGTGTGTTTAATTCTGAGGAGTAAATCCACTGCATGTTTCAAAGAGAGCTTTACATCGCTAATTTCCCAGCCTGGGCTGGTGAGGAAGGGTTGTCAGATTTAGCAGGAGAGCCACATATGCATTTAACATTCCTAAGCAGTAACCGTCTCTTTGGTTGCTTTTCAGTCTGGGAAGCAGCAAGAGCAGTTCAGCACGATGGGGGAACTTTGTCGTTTAGTTTAAAGGGAGTGAAAATGTTTGAAGAGCCTCTGCTGACCATGAAAGAGCTTTCTCTTCAGCCGCCCACATGACTTTGTGTCTCTGATCACGTCGGAAAGAACCTCAGTGTTTCCCAGTGTTATCCGAGTTCTGCATTTGGGCTTCGGAACAGGGAAGTGAAGGGAAGCGTATGTAAGAGACACACGTAAGAGAAATGTAAAGAACAAGTACATCACCAGACAATATATGTGATTCGGAACAAAGACACTGTGGATGAAGAAGGGGCTACATGCTAAACGTGACAGGCTCAGGGGAGGCCTGCATGGCGGCCGGCCTTACAAACACAGAGCCACAGAGGATGGTCTGAACATAAAAATTCCAACTAAAAGCGAGTCATAGTGGGTAGTCGCATCCTATGCCTGTGGCTTCCTTGACAAAGGTCAATCTTTACCTTAACTTAGCCTGTCTGTCTGTTTGTTTATTTATTTTTGCATTTAGGATAACATACCTTTGGAATCACAGGGTGATCCCCCTTTTCCCAAAGCCCCTCAGGGCACAATCTCCCACCAGAGCAGAGACTACAGCACCCCTCATCGATATTTTGTTACCCAAATACCATCTCTGTGCGCTGTAAACATTCATTGCTAACTATCCTATACCCATTTAATGTAAAAGAAGTATTTGTCTCTGTTTTGCTTTTTATTTTAATTACGTATTTAATTTTTTAAGTATATAGTGAGTATGATTTCAAGAACTCCCACTTGCATGATCTTAAATCTCAAAATTTATGAGGTGCTAATATTAATCTCATTTAATAGGTTAGGAACGTGATATTTTCCCAGGATCATAAAGCTAGTAAATAAAGGAGCCAGAAAAAAAGTGTGGTGTTTTTTTTTATATGCCACAGTAGATCCAGGATATTTTCCCAGGATATTTTCCCAATATCATAAAGCTAGTAAATAAAGGAGCCAGAAAAAAGTGTGGTGTTTTTTTTTATATGCCACAGTAGATTTGGTGGTGTCATATAAACTGGATTTGCTATTATAGGATTATTTTGTAAAGTTAAGAGGTCATCTCATATGCTAATATACATTAGTAGCTATATTTAGATGGTTTCTAAGTAAATTGCTACTTTGGGGGTTTAATTCATGCCAGGGATTGTTTTGTCATAATCCAATTGTGTAATGATGCTTTAACTTTTAAAAGTGAAAAAGCTTTAAAAGTAAATGTGTGGCCGGGCTGGCATGGCTCAGTGGTTTAGCATCAACCTAGGAACCAGGAGGTCGCCATTGGATTGCAGGTCAGGTGCAGGGCGCATGCCCAGGTTGCAGGCTCGATCCCCAATGAGGGGCATGCAGGAGGCAGCTGATCAATGATTCTCTCTCATCATTGATGTTTCTGTTTCTCCCTTCCTCTCTGAAATCAATAAAAATATATTTTAAAAAAGCAAATGTGTGGCATGTGTGTTAACAGGTTGTGATTATTCACATGGTTTTTCCTCTTGTGTTCAGCTTCTGAGGCAGCTTTTTTCCTGGAGGCTCAGGGCTCTGTGTCAGTCTCTGAGGCCAACCTTGAGGGATGAGGGAACAGAGACAGGAGACCCTCTAGCTCACCATGTCGAGATTCACGATCATTGCCCTGTGCCCAACGGACCAACTACTCTTTTGGTAACTTGGCTACTGCCCAAGGCCCCCAGAGAATCAGTTATGCCAAGAGTATTTTGTCAGATGTTAATGTCTGTAATTTCTATTAGATACACTGTGTTCCCCTCCAAAAATAAAGTGATATTATGATATTAATTGTACTTTTCAGAGTACATCCCGCTCTGTCGGAGGATCCCTACTTTGGAATCCAGGTCCCTTTTGCTGCTGTACAGTTCAGGACTGGACTCCCACTGCTGAACTCCAGGCCAAGAGCCAGGGCCCGCCCAAAGGCTCATGGACCTCGCTGAATGTCCGCCTGACCCTCCTGTCACTGAGCTACGCTGACGTGACTTATGGTGTGTTACTGTGCTCCTCATGCACCCTCATGGCCGCATGACGGCAATACCTGAGGGTCTATTCCTGCATCCTTCAGACACCAGGCTTACCAACTGGCCTAGGCTTCTCTGTCACCTTGCAGATAGCCCTCACTTGTCCAATTCCCCGACACTCTGCTTTCTCTCACCTTCACTCCGATGGTCGCTTTACTCCCATGGGCCCATAGAGTGTGTTCCATTCCCTTTCAATTACTAGGCAAAGTCTGAGTAATATGACCCAATTCTATGCAGATACCAGCCAGACCTCTGACCTCAAATTCACTCTACACAATTGATAAAATAAACTATTACCCCATTTAGTTCAGTTCAATATGTCTCTATCAAACAGGAACCTGTTTCAGGCCTGGAAGGAGCTTATAGTCATGTGGGGAGTGGGTAGGGGAAGGAGGGTATTGTTAAAAATGTGAAGAATTGGGGATTTTATCCTGCTTGTAAGCTATCCAGTCAGTCTGACATATTTTAACAGATACCGTATAAGAGACAAGCTTTTGGGACAGAGAGAAAGGACTTTATTTTCATGGCACAGTAATCGGCATGAGCATAGTCATGTTTACGTCAGCTCCCCTGGCCTCTGCGTCCTATGGGTTGTGTGGACAGACCCAGCTGGACACCTGGATACATGGTGGGTTGCATTACAGGAGAGAAACCCGAAGCTGAGAGAACCAAATCTTTCAGACTAGATGGTATAAAAGCTTCCCTAGACAAATACACCATACTAATACAAGGTAAGAGAATTGTGGAAACGGAGTGTAGGGTTTATGGAAACTCTATTATCTTTACAACCTTTCTGTAAATCTAAAACTATTCTAAAATAAGGTTTGTTGTAATAAATGCTTACCTAACCCTTGCTCTGGAGGGAAATACTATCTCTGTCTCCCAACACTGTTTGTTATAGAGACATCCTTGAAAAGCGAGCCCAGAACAATGGCAGAAATGCAAGAAACCCTATGAGGCATTGTTTCCCAGTTTCTCCACTGTCTTGGCTTCTGGTGAGTTTTCCCAAAAAGAGGCCACTCCATTGGCCCCTGTGATTAACCTAACGGACAGGCTGGGACCACATCTGTTCATTGTCTCATATAGACTTTATTGAGGCCACTATGATCAGGCATCCCAACAGCCAGAGGCCTCTTCTAAGTCTTCTGGGGTCTCAGACTCAATTCATGGACACATCCTAGAAGCCATCACAGTCTAACTTAAGAAAAGTCACGGGACTCTCTCCTGAAGTTTCTGTATTGATCTTTCCCCTTGGCCCAAGCCATTCATGTAGGCTCAGCAGGATATACAGTATCATCAATAATATAGATGTCCTTGGCCCATGAGGAAAGAGTTTGAAACAATTCTACTATCCTATATAATAAAAACTTAGGTGGTGTCACACGACTCCCTCGCGCGATGTCGTCACAAGATGGCCACGCACACAGCAGAGGCAGGGCCCGGCCACTGCTCCGTGCTGGTGAGGCCTGGGGGTCTCGTGGCTCTGTGCAGCGCAGAGGAGGCCGGTCCTGGCGAAGGAGGCGGGGCGCGGCAGGGAAGGGCAATTGTGGGCAATTGTGGGCGATTGGGCCTGCAGGGAAGGGCAGTTGGGGGTGATCGGGCCGGCAGAAGAGCGGTTAGGGGGCGATCAGGCTGGCAGGCAGAAGCGGTTAGGGGCAATCAGGCAGGCAGGCAGGTGAGCAGTTAGGAGCCAGCAGTCCTGGATTGTGAGAGGGATGTCCGACTGCCGATCCCCCTGTGGGATCGGGTCTAAACCAGCAGTCGGACATCCCCTGCGGGGTCCCAGATTGGAGAGGGTACAGGCCAGGTTGAGGGACACCCTCCACACCCTGTGCACGAATTTTGTGCACTGGGCCTCTAGTGTTATAATATTTCTCTGGCCAATAAGTTGAGGCTGATGTGAATGCCTTCCAGGGTTGAGTTGGTGTCATCACTTCAACTAAACTCAGGGACAATTTTTGCGCTGCTTTTTCTAATTGACCTCCATTGTGGCAACAACTGGTTGCTGATTGTGCATAACCTCCACACCCGGTGCACGAATTTTGTACACTGGGCCTCTAGTGTTATAATATTTCTCTGGCCAATAAGTTGAGGCTGACGTGAATGCCTTCCAGGGTTGAGTTGGTGTCATCACTTCAACTAAACTCAGGGACAATTTTTGCGCTGCTTTTTCTAATTGACCTCCATTGTGGCAACAACTGGTTGCTGATTGTGCATAATAACTGCATAATCAAAGGAAGCTTCATTTTGGAGAAATCCCCACAGTCATTCGAGGGCTATGTTCTTTACTAGTTGTGTTTCCTTAAATTCTTGAAGGTATCTTATGATCACTCCCTAAGGTTCAAGATACCATGCTTTTAAAAGCGAGTCAAGATAATGCCTGGCTTCCATGCAAGCAATATAGTTCTGGGGGTGCACATGGTAACCGTGAAAAGAAAGTATTACTTACAACTGTTGGGGTCCCCAAGTCAGAACTATACCATTCAGTGGGCATAGGTTAACAATACCCCCAACATGGCCTCTTCACCAGCTGTTAAATCTTAGAGTTTTCAGGCAGCTTTTGAATAATCGAGTTCAGTCCTTGTTTATGGAGGAGTTGCCCGAGGGCGGTCAGATTGCTCTTTGTCCATGTCACCAGGCAGGTGGAATTTATCCACCCCATGGAATGGCTGAGCAATGGCTATAGGAATGGGGTTGGGGAAGGCATCCAGAGGTGTTGACAGGTATTTTGTGGGGGAGGGTTAGGAGCTGGGGCCATCCCTTGCTATTCAGATAGACATCCTTTAAGGTTAAAGGGAATGGCAATCAAACCTCCACTCATGCTCAGAGCCATCTGGCCGGGGATGGTGGACCCAACAGTGAATTAAACAGAAGGTGCTCAACAGTTTCGGAGAATCACTCTAAGATGTTTTCCTTCCTGGAAAAAAAAAAAGCCTCCAGGGATGATTCTGAAAGACAAAGACACTGGAGGTCCTTCCTCCCCGACTCCTGCTGAGGTCTAAGGTGTTACTTTCCCAGGTGTGGGTTGTTGTTCTCCCTTTACCATCACAAAATTGGTCTGTCCCATTCCAGTAGCTATAGTATATGATGAGAGAGAATCATTGATCAGCTGCTATACCTTTACATTTCCCCAATCATTCCCTACTCTCACCCAGACCTTTCATCTAGAAGAGTTATACATGAGGGACAAGGCATTTTTATAAATTACAGAGACTTATGTCTCCACTTTGGTCCACACGGGCCACTGTAGGGAGACTTGGCAAGTAATGTACTCAATCAAGTGGTCATTATCGGTATGATCCCTGTAATTATTGTTCAATAGAGGGTGGGACCTTCTGCCTACCCAGGACAAATACCAATACTAGTCATTATAAGGGGCAAACCTGAGGCTGATTGCCAAAATGGTGAGGAAGTGCCTCTGTCTGGAGGAGGGACTTTAGTAGCATAGCAACCATGGCCCCATTTGGAGTCTTTGAGACAACATGGCCTGCAACAACTTCCCCAATTTTTCTGCATTAACAGGCAATAAAGCAGAGGGCAATTTATTGTTCAGCAGGCCATACAATTTATGATTCCAAGGGACCATACTGAAATGGAATTTTTGGACTGGAACCCGGATTCTTTGTCCACCGGAGTCAAAGAATGAATCCATGGACAGAGGGGAGTATAGTAAAGGTGGAAATTTATTGAAGAACAAGTACAGACTCCCACGTGGGGAGAGGGAAAGAGTCCCACAGAGTGGATTCCCACGTGGGGAGGGGGAAAAGGGACCCACTGAGTTCTTTTTCCCTATGGCTTATAAAGGCTGCAGATCCTGGTGCCTTGATATCCCCTCTGATTGGTCACTATTCCCTTAGACTGGTTACTATAGTAACTCCTGGACTCAAAGGTCCAACACCACATGGGACGTGTGATGCCCTCCTCCTGCATTGTTCTTTTCTTTCTGGCTTTCTTCCTTTTTCTTTATTTTGTAAATATAGACCTTTTTGGCTACTTCCAGCTCCCTTGTCTTATGTAAATGCAACTGTTGCTGCTCCCTGCATCTGGCATATGTATTATGGAGCTGTACCTTCTCCCAATCTGTAGCCCTGTGTTTTTCCATGGCCCCCGATTCTAAAATTTCCCTAAGCCTGCCTATATTCCCCTAAAATTCCTGTTTCAATACAATTTGGCTCACTATCAATTTCTATGGACTTCTTGAAAATTCCATTATTGGTCCATGAGATCCTCATCCTTTATCTTCCAGAAAGCCCTGTCTTTGATGTATTCCATCACTGTCACCCACACTTTCGAGAACTGAGGAAGGCCTAAGATTTTGCCCTATAAGTTAGCCTGGCATGTCACAGTGTCATGGATACTGGCAGCTGGCACAAGATCCCTGGGTCAGAGGCGGGATTTTTACACACAGCACAGCAAGCGGTATGAGCACAGGCATATCTGCATCAGTTCCCCATGCCCCTAATTCCCACAATGGGACACAGATGGGCCCAGATGGATGAGGGGACACACAGTCATTACAGGAGAGTAACTGAGCTTAGAGAACCCAAATCTTTTAGGCTATAGCTATACAGCAAGTGTGGCTATTCAGTTCTTCAGAGGGAATGTTATTTCTCTTCCAAAGCTGTTTGCTATACAAACATCCTTGAAAAGATAGTTTGGAAAGAAGGGAGTTAGTGTCTCTACTCATAAGATATACAGAAATGTGACAGATCCATGAATAATTATTTTCCTACAGTAGTCACATAAATAAACACACTCAATAAAATAGTAATATTCAAAGGGTGCTTAAAATGGGTGTTCATTATTTTTGTTGATAATTTTTAAACACATTCTCCCTTCAGTAAATCAATTTTTTGGAACGATGTTTACAAATTGAGAAATTAGGTGTAACAATAAAATAGGAGATGAAAGAGATGTTTAGAATTATTAAATACTAGGGCTTTTTTTTTGCATGTTTTTGCTTTTTTTGGTTAACTGATTGGTTCATTATAACTACTGAATGCTAACTTACTGTGCTATTTTAGGATATTTGTGTAAATCAGATGAAAATTAAATAGATTTTGTTCATGGGCAACCATTGAGCAAATTTGACTAATAATAAAGGTAACAAAATCTTGAAATGAAGGTTGGAGGGCAGAACTACTTTTAAAAAATGTTTTTCTATGTCTATGAACATTTGCTGCTGCCCAGGTTTCATAACATTTCCAAGAAGATAATGACAAAGATGATAATTTCTATTAGTTTAGGGAACAGAAGAAAAGAACTGACAGTTTAATTACCCAGATAACCTCTTCCCTTCCCCTCCATCATAAAATGTTTGGAAATCTCGCCTGCGCTTTAGTTGTGAAATCTATGTGGTTAAATGCTTACGATGTACTACGTACAATGCCTATGTAAGACTCGGAGGAAAAGGTGGCCTTTGTAAGGTCAGGACGAATGCAGGTGAAGTGAGCGACATGCCGTGAGTGCATGAGCATGCAGGGTATGAAAGGAGGGCGTCTCAGAGACAGATCAGAAGAGGCTTTCTGCTCCAGAGGTTGAGCAGGGACACGGGAGCCAGAAAGCCTGGGGTCAGAACTCAGTTCTGCCACTCACTCCCGGGCCCAATTACATAATCACCTGTCTCCTTGCGCACATGTAAATGGGGTATATAATAATACTTGTCTCAAAGGGTTGCCCGCCCCCCAAAGGGTATGCTTCCTCCCGTCGGTGCCTTTGTCCCCACACCTTCCTTGGTTTCCCCTTCCGAAGTGGTTTCAACTAGTTACGTTTACCACGCACCATACAAACGCATGAACTAGATAACATAACTAGGTAACATGCTCAAGGAGCGAATCGCTCCGGTACCTCATCCTAAAAAATAAAAATAAAAAAAAAGAGCTCAATTCCTAGTGCACAGTAAACGCGCGGTGAACATTTATGGAATGAACGTCAAGTGGACGGGCAGGAAAATGTGAACCAGCTGCAATGAACCCGTAAGGCTATGACTCAGAAAACGGGGCTGCCCGAGCCAAGCCCCGAGGGGAGAAGGCCGTGCAGAGGGGGAGACCGGGACCGACCCGCAGAAACCTGAAGACGTGGGATCACGTTAGGCATGAGGAATGGTGGCGCTGACACTCGCGAGGGACGAACGCGACTCCGCCCGCACCGGGCTGAGCGGGAGACTTCACCTCAGCGGAGCAGGGCCGCACC
>NW_005370223.1:6353868-6384512 GCF_000412655.1 Myotis brandtii
TGTGGCTTTGGCGCTGGCTTGGGTGGCTGTGACTGGTTTCTCGGCACCGGTTCTTCGTCACCTTAGGCCCAGGCTCTGCCCCTTAAGAAGAGGAAGGAGGGAAAAAGAAAGGACGCGAGGGGGGTACTCAATGGCAGAGGCGAAAAGGAGAAACGCTGCGGGCCTGGGACATTTCCCCTTGGAGGAGGGAAGGGGTGTCCCAGGGTACCCACGCCCCCTTGGTTGAGGGGGATGAAGGTGAGTGGCCCGGAGGAGGACCCGGGGTGGTGTGTGTGAGGTCACGGCGAGCGAAGGAGCCCTCGCTGGGTGTAGGGGCGTGAAGGTTGGGGGGTGGTTTGATGGCAGTTTGAAGGGGTTGCGAGCCGCTCGCTGTAGGCAGGGGGTCCTCACCGAGGACTCAGGGTCCTTGCGGGCATGGGGAGAGCAAGAATCCAGAGAATTCAAACCATTCATTAGGGTGGGGGAAGGGTGGGCAAGAGACTCCTGGAAAGGAGCTCGAGGGGAGAGTCACATAAGGCAAATTGAATCACCTGGGAAACAGAGGCGTTGGGGGAAGCGCATATTCTCTTCCAAGGAAAAACGGGGTGTGTCCGGGGGGAAAGACCTCAGTGAGCGCACGGTCCTTAGTGGGGTGTGAACAGGGCAGCCTGAGGAGCTGGCACCCGTGTGGGAGAGATAAGTCACGGACATGGCGCGTTGAGATTCTGTGCAATTAGAAGAAAGAGTGCTGAGTGCTGTGGCATGGTGGAGCAGGGACAGGCGAATGAATGGACGGGCACTACCAGGAAATATCCCGGAGAAGAGGTGACTGGAGGTAGGTTCTGGCGAGCCCGTGGGATTCGAACAGGTGGAGAGACATGGGGGGGACTTGCTAGGCAGGGAAAGCCACAGGATTTGAAGGCCTGAAGATGAGGGAAGGGGTGCTTCTAGGTCCTAGAATCTAGGAGCGTCCAAAGCCCAGTTTGGTGGATTGGAATTGCGGAGAAGTGGGAAGTAAAGTTGGGGGTCAGGTAACGCAGACTTTTCAATGCTTTCTTTACTTATTCATTCAACTAATACATGCTCAGCTATATATACCAGGCACTGTGTTAGTCCTAGGATTTAGAAAACACACAGGGTCTCATAGGGCTTACAGTCAAGCAGAGGACATGCTTTTAATAAATGACCATGTGAGTCTGAAATTTGCTTTGAGGGAATAACAGAGGGTGATGTGTAAGAGTGTGTAAAGGACATAGCCTTTATAGAAGGTTCAAAGAAGGCTTTTTGGAGGCCATGACTTTTGAACTTAACATCAGACAAGGATGTTAAGGCGTAAGTGGGAACATTCCCAGCTGAGGGGACAGCAAATGTTAATGCCCTGAGATGTGAGGAAGAATAAAGCTTCTGAGAAGTGGTAGGAGGACTAGCATGGCTGAATCTGGAGGGAGCCATGTAAGGCAGGCAGGTGGGGGAAGCCGGCAGTCAGGCCCGGCAAGGCTTTTATTCCCAAAAGCAGAGGGAAGCCAGCGAAGGTTATAGGCAGTGAAGTGAGTCGACATGGATTTGAAAAGAAAATTTTGTTGAGAATGTGGAGGATGCAAAAGTGAATGAAGAGAGATCATCTCAGAAGGGCATTGTAATTTCACCAAGAGATGGCAAAGCAGTTTAAACTTTCCTGCAGGAAGTGAAGAGCCTCCTCTGAAAGACTGGAAGGCCAGACACCTTATCTCTTCCAAAAGGTAGTTAAGGAGAATGCTGTATAAACTTTTAGAGATTTAGGGGCTAAGATTCGGGGAGGGAAAGGATGATTCTATTTGCATCCTTCACTGCGGGTTGTTATAACTACCTGTACCCCTAAGCAGCCCTGAAATACAGGGGGGTGGGGGTGGGGCGGCTGGATCGTTTTGTGGTTGACTCCTTTGCAAAAATCTGTTTTGGCTGTCCAAATACATCCTTTGGTAATGTTATCTTCCAGAATATCTTCTATGGAACAGTAGTCAGTCACGGGGAGGACTCAGTTACCTTCCATGTTTATTCTCACAGGTCTTTGAGGGAAGTAGATGAAAATGCTATTCACTGTATAAATAGGAACCTATCTTGGACTTTGGAACTAAGAAACAGATATAGTGATTAGTCCAAGTCTAGCATAACTTCCACAGTAGCCGGTCTATTGTTCCTGCTGACTACCTACACAGTACTTACCACAATACCATCTAGAGAGAAGGGTGAGTTTCTTGAACTGCACTGTAATCTTTGGTTCAGAACTTTGGGTGAACTTTTTCTGGTAGGATAGCTCCAGGGGATTGGCAGCTGGTTAAAAACTGTTTTCTGTAAGCTTGAGTAAAGCTATTCAGTTTACAGTTCAGTTGGAGGTGGTAACAAACAGCAGGCTGAAAGTGCTCAGGTTGTCAGTCAGGGTTATTTTGTCAATAAGCAAGTCTCACATTTTGCTGAAGACTGAGCCTCAGGGTGTCTCAGAATTCCCGGATCTTTTTCTCTTTTGGTATGTCTTGCAGGGACTAGCCTAGATAAAATCTAAAGAAACGGTACTTGGGGTCTGACTAAAGTAAATGCTGAGAGCTAGGCGATTAAAGTAATTCTGCTTTTAAAACTGTGCCGGATATGCTCATTTTTATTTTTTGGCATATTAGGAGCCTCATATAAATTTGTTTTTATAACTAAAAAGAAACTTGTGGCTTCAGAAATCTCATTCTCTGACACCTCCCCCGCCCCCCCCCCAACTTGTGAAATAATCCATTGGCCAAAGAGCAAAACTGGAGTACCAGAATAAACCTTTGCAAAAGGCTCTCCTTATAGTCCATCAGCCCCTAAACAGTCAGTCTTTTGAACTTAAGTCTGTTCAGGTGGAACTAGGTTTTGTAACTAAGTATTCCTAGTTAAGTTTTGTTCTTGTCTATATTCTGATCTGACTGCAATAGTAAATCTCTTTCACTCTTTGGATGTGGATTTTTATACAATTTTAGTTGTAAGCTAATTCATATTAAATTCCCATTTCAATGATGCTTTTAAGACATAGTAGAAACCATTAGTATAATGCCCTTGGAAAGATAGCTCAGGCAATGAACCAGGGCAATCTAAAATTTCCTGTTGACCTTGGGACTAGAAATTTCAAACTCTATTCTTGATAATGAAGCAAAATGATTTTCCAGTGGCAAGTCTACTTCTTATGTGATATCATTGTGCAAATCTGCTGAAAGGAGGCAGGTGGGCATTGGAGGAGAGGTGCTTTGGTTCCATCAGAGAATATAAAATGGAACATTAGCTCTATATTTAAAATGAGATGCGCCCTAGCTGGTTTGGCTCAATGGATAGAGTGTCGGCCTGTGGACTGAAAGGTCCCAGGGTCATTTCCTGCCAAGGGCACATGCCCAGGTTGCAGGCTCGATCCCCAGTAGGGGGCATGCAGGAGGCAGCCGATCAATAATTCTCTCTCATCATTGATGTTTCTATCTCTCCCTTCCTCTCTGAAATCAATAAAAATATATTAAAATAAAATGAAATGAGATGTGTGTGTATCCTATATAATAAAAGCCTAATATGCTAAGTGTCTGGTCGACCAGTTGGCCGTTTAACCAATCAAAGCGTTATATGCTAATGATATGCTAAGTTCGCTCAATTGCTCGCTATGATGTGCACTGACCACCAGGGGTTAGACAGTTGCCCGGTCGGCCAGTCGCTATGACGTAAACTGACCACCAGGGGGCAGACACTCTGACTGGTAGGTTAGCTTGCTGCTGGGGTCCAGCCGATCAGGACTGAGCGAGATGGGCAGACATACCCTGGAGCCTTCCTGCGGACTGTCCCTGGCTAGCCAACCTCCCGTGTCCCTCCCTGGTCCCGATCGTGCACCGGTGGGGTCCCTTGGCCTGGCCTGCACCCTCTCACAATCTGGGACCTCTCAGGGGATGTCAGAGAGCTGTTTCGGCCTGACCCCACAGGCCAAGCCAAGGACCCTACTGGTGCACGAATTCGTGCACCGGGCCTCTAGTTTGAAAATAAAATGCCAGATAAGCCCTGCAGGTGTGTTTGGTGGTTAGAGACCAAATCCTGCTCAACAAAGGATCTTGGGTTTGTTTCAGGTCAAGGGCATGTAACTGGGTTGCAGGTTCAGTCCCGGGCCCCAGTTGGGGTGGCTGTGGGAGGCAATCAACCAACCAATCGATGTGCCTCTCTCACATTGATGTCTCTCTCCCTCTCCTTGTTCCCTTCTCCCTCTCCCCCTCCCCCTCCTCTTCCCCTTTCCTTTCACTCTAAAAATCAATGGAAAAAATACCCTCTGGTGAGGATTAACAACAGCAAAAATGGTGTTATATAAAATGAGACTGATGTACCTTTTAAGGTATTTTAAGGCAACTATCAATGAATATGAAGTTACTTGTAAATTAAGCTCATTAACAGGTGGGTTAACTTTACCATGAAAGATTATTATTTTTATGAATCAGCCTATAGTTTAGTGTTTTTCTGTGGGTGCTATTGGCATTTGGATAGACCCTTATTTAGCCCTTACCCACTCATTGCTGATATTGACCCTCATGATTGAGGTACCATTTGGTTGTAAAACCCTATATGTGGTGCCATCATATTTGTTGGACAGATACCTGAGTGCTTGTTAGTGACAGGCAGTCTCATAGACGTTGAGGATATAGAAATTAAGAGTAGTATTTTAATAAACTAGCATGTAAAATGTATGCAGTTGCTAGCAGTGTGACCTTGTGCAAGTAATTTCATTCACTTCTCTCCTTTGCAGGTGGGGGTGGTGATAACATCTTTGAAAGAATTAAGCACAAAATTGCTTGGTGTAATAAAGTGCTTATTATATAGTACATATTCAATAAGTGATTGCCATTACCAGTAAAAAAGGGAAGTAACATGTTGGGAGCCGTGAGTGTAGACTCAGGGAACTCCCTGGCATGGAAGGCATTGTTTGCTCCCTGGGTCACTGCTGAGTTGCCCGAGGCAGAGAGGAAGTGTCTGGGAACTCAGAAGGTTCCGATGATGACTTCAGTAATAGGTGTACAGTGCCCTCCTTTGCCATGCCTACCAATTTTTCTGGCCTTCCCAGAAATTACAAGAAATTTTCTGCCATTTAAAATCCCCTGTATTCTGTCCTCCATAAATTAAATAAAATTGTGCATTTTTTGAGTAAAAAAAGAGTTTAACCAGATTTTGTTTTGCCCTGTACTCAATTTTATGTATCATACTAGAGGCCTGGTGCACGAAATTCATGCACAGGGGGTAGTGGGGGTAGAGGGGGTCCCTTAGCCTGACCTGCACCCTCTTGCAATCTGGGACCGCTGGCTCCTAACCACTTGCCTGCCTGCCTGCCTGATCGCCCCTAACCCCTCTGCCTGATCACCCGTAACTGCTTGCCTGCCTGCCTGATCGCCCCTAACTGCTCTGCCTGTCTGCCTGATCGCCCCTAACTGCTCTGCCTGCCTGCCTGATCGCCCCTAACTGTTTGACTGCCTGTCTGCCTGCCTGCCTGATTGCCCCAACCACCTCTGCCTCAGCCCCCACCACTGCAGCTTTGTCGGGAAGGACGTCCGGAAGGTCGTTCGGCTATCTGGTTTAATTAGCATATTATGCTTTTAGTATTATAGATTGCTTTCACTTTTTTAAAGTTTGTAAGCTTCCACAGACAGCATGCAATAAGGCAGTTGATATATATAAAGTTTCTAAACAACATAGCACAAAAATCATTTTTGTAATACAGGGCTAACAGTAGTGTGTGATTCTTGGTAATGGTGATAAGACTTTCAGCCATCTTATTAAAGAATATTTGCTATTTCTTGTAACATTCACTAATCACTATATAACCACAGAAATGCCTGTTTTAGTACAGTGGTTCTGAAACTGAACCAGTCATCTGAATTACCTGAGGGACATAACAAGAAAATAGAAAAAAAGAAGTTTTAAATCTCAACCAATATAGATTCATGGTATAAAGGAACAGAAAAAGATCCTGGATATCATAATCCAATCCTTTCATTTTACAAATGAAATTTATGCAGACAGTGATACACAGAACTGAGATTAGATTCCAAGTCTTCATAGTCTCAGTGCAGTTCTCTGGCCTTAACAGTGTGCTCCCTGAAGTTCGCTTGTGGGTTTTCTCTGGCTGTAATTCCTGGTGAGATAGGCTGTTAACTAGCTTTGATCTCATGCTTCAGACATAGATAGCTACTGCTAACCAGCTTTGTCCTTCTCTTTGGTATTATCACCGGAGATCTTTGTTGCCACACCATTTAATGAGTGGTCTCTAAACTTTTCAGTGTTTTCAAGTGTGAGGTTAGAATACTTTTTAAAAAGTATTTTGTTGTTTTTTGTGTGTGTGTTTGTATGTAATTTATTTAAAAATTAAGAAATAGAAATATACAGAAATATTGTAAATAAACATTTTTAATCCATTTCCAGAAGGTAATATTTAACAGTCTTTAAAAATTTAATGTTTATACCTATACATATCCTTGTTTCCTTAAAGTTGGGCTAAAATGTGTGCACATAATTTGGCTATCGATAAATATTGACAAACTGCCTTTCAGAAATTGTCCTTCCTTTTTAAAAAAAATATATTTTTATTGATTTCAGAGAGGAAGAGAGGAGAGAAACAAACATTGATGATGAGAGAGAATCATTGATCTGCCTCCTACACACCCCCTACTACCTACTGGGGATCCAGCACAACCCGAGCATGTGCCCTTGACTGGAATCAAACTGGGACCCTTCAGCCCACAGGCCGATGCTCTATCCACTGAGCCAAACCAGCTAGGGCTGTCCTCCCTTTTTAATCACAACATTTTTTGGGGGGTCTCATGTGATAAAATTTTAAATTAAGAATATATTAATGATGGCAAGTTACATCTTTATTAACACTTTTAAATGAATTTATATTTTATTAGTTATGATACCATGCCATACATTTGCACATTAATGACACATATGTGCATGTGCGGGACATTTGTTCAGGCTGCATCTGTTCTTTCTATATTTAATGAAAATGAACATATTTCATCCTTATTACCAAAGCAGTACATGTTCATTGGTGTGCTTCATTCTTCACAAACACAGTATTACTATAGTCTTTCAGCCTATACTTACTACATTTTTCATGTCCTGTTGTTGTTACTCCTGTTTTTTGTTAAATGTTAAAATATGGGACTGAGAAAGGCTGGGAGGTTGTGGCCGAATTCTTACATAGAAACAAATAGCAATTAGATAGCAAAACCAAAAACTCAAGAAAAATTCATACAACAAAACTGGATAAGACTTTAATGTTTGGCCACAATGAAATAACTGGCAACATATTTTCTTTCCATAAACAACTAGAAAACAACAAAATATATGAAAAAACTGCTTCCAGATCTTGGATAACAGGTAGTATAGGAACTGAGAGGAAACAGGTGAAGCGAGCTCTATAATCCCTCCATCTTTCTGCCTGGAGCCACTCTCTTGACCCTGGTTTGGGAAGGGGAAACCAAGCAAAACATGTTGTCGTGCTGAGTTGAGGAGACTGGACTTGGGGAAGGCTTGTCTGGCTGGAATTTGCAGGTCAGATTGGCAGAGAGGAGGGAGGTAGACAGAAACCTGTCCAGGTATCTCTGCACAGGGGCCAGCAAAAATCCCTAGAGAGCTTTAAGCTGAATAATTTCCAGAGCTCCTGGGGCCGAGAGGCATTGGGATACTTTCTTAAATACCTGGGGCATTCAGTAGGATCCCCAGACGCTCAGCTCTTGGTAGTAGAGCTAGAGTAGTCCTAGAGTGCCACCTTAGACACATCTGAACAGTTTAAAAATAAGCGTTGAATGGATCATGCTGATTCTCAAGTGACTTGACTACTTGTCAGAACAAAATACAACATTTTTTTAAAAAGGAAGACAAGCCCTGGCCAGTGTGGCTCAGTGGTAGGAGCATCATCCATACACTGAAAGGTTGTGGGTTCGATTCCTGGTCAGGGCACTTACCTAGATTGTGGGTTAGATCTGATCAATGTTTCTCTCTCCCTCTCCCTCCCTTTCCCCCCTTGCCTTCTTTCTGGAAAAAAAAAAAAAGATAAAATCCGTGAGCAACACTAATAACATTATAAATTATAAATATTCTTAGTGATTTAACAGAAAACATGAACATTGTGAGGAAAGAAATGGAAAGTGTAAAAATATGGAACTTATAAAGCTGAAAAATACATCTAAAGTGGGAAAAATTCACTTCATGAGATGAATAGCAGATTATTCTAAAGAAAGGGTCAGCAAATGGAAAGATACAGCAAGAATATCCAAACTGAAGCACAAAGAACAAACAAAACAGCTAAAAAAATGAATAGAAGCTCATTGACCTGTGGGACAATAGCAGGTAGTTTAACACGTAATTTCTATCTCAAAAGAAGTGAAAGGGAAGCAGAAAAAATTTTGAAGAAAATAATGGATGAAATATTTCCAAATTTGATGAAAACTGTAAACACAGATTCAAGAAGCTCATGAAGTCCAAGCAAGATAAATCTTTGTGACCTTGGGGTAGGCACATTTTTCTTATGCTCAGAAAGTATATTCAGGGTTGGGCAAAGTAGGTTTACAGTCTTTCATATGGAGAACAATACAATAATACATAACCCTATCTAATAATAGACAAACATGGTAATTGACCGTACCTTCTCTACGCCTCCCATGGGCTAATCAGCACCATATGCAAATTAGCCGCCATCAAAGATGGCGGCTAATTTGCATACTGCAGGCAGGGCTGGCCAGCGCCAGATGCCATCCGGGCCCCGTGTGCGGCCCTGGGCGGCCGGGCTTAGGCAGTGTGATCACGTCACCTAAGCCCCTCCCCCAGCCCGGACCCCTGTATGCCACCTAAGCCCCGTGCCGCCTAAGACCCGCCCCTAGCCGGGACCCCCCGTGTGCCGCCTAAGCCCCACTGCCAGCTGGGATCATCATGGCGATCCCAGTGTAGGCAAGTGCAAAGGGCGGGCGGCCCCAGGTGGGCCTGCTCCTGAACGGTCTTTGAAATCTTCTCCCTATAGATGGGTTTTGCAGAAGTCTTCTCTCTCTCCCAGAATTTCTTGTGACTTGGTGAGCCAGTCAACTGTGATTTGACAACTGTCAGGCACTGTTTGGAAACTTAATTGTTTCAAAAGGATGTCTAGCAAATTGGTCTAAACTTTGAATATAAAAAATAAAGCAAAATATATCTCATTTATAATTCAATAGGAGTTTGATAGAGATGTGACCTGGTTAACTAAAAATGTAAAGTTAGCATACACACTATGTATACCATGTCTGGAGTTAAAACAATGCTTGGATTTTTAATATCTTCTCTATATGATGATGCTATGATACTCTTTGTCTTTGGGGTAAGATTCACCTCTGGACTATGGGCTCCCCACCTGTGAGAGGGGCAGGCTGGGCTGAGGGAACCCCACCCCCCAGTGCACGAATTTTGTGCACCGGGCCTCTAGTAATACAATAATAAACTTTCAGGTACTCACAACTGTAAACTTCCTTTTGCCCCACTCTGTATTATAAAATAAACTGATATATTAGACATCCCAATTGAAAACTTCACAGAACTCAGTGTTCATGAGCATGTGGAACAACTGGAACTTGTATACCTTGCTAATGGAATATAAAATGTTATAACTATTTTGGAAAACAGTTTGGCAGCTTCTTATAAAGTTAAATATATGCTAATTAGTCAACTCAGAAATTTCATTTTAAGATGTTTATCTGAAAGAAATGAAAAAATATTTTTACAAAAAGCTTCGTAGAGGAATGTTCATAGCACCCTTGTTGTTAATGGCCCCAAACCAGTAACAATCCAAATTTCCATCAACAGATGAATAGATAAGCAAACTAGTACATTTATGTAATGGAATACTAAGCAATAAACAGAATGAACTGCTGATACACTCAGCATGGACAAAGGTCAGACATGCTGAGCGAAAGAAGCCAGGGACAAAAGAGTACATAATGTATGCTTCCATGAATTTGCAATGAAATTCTAGATCAGGCAGAACAGAAGTCATCCATAGTGTGACACAAAGCGGATTAGCATCTGCCCAGGGATGGCATGGGGTAGGGACTGATTGGGACTGGGTATGAGGGAAGACTTTGGGATGACAGAAATGTTCTTAAATTTGGTTTTAGTGCTAGTTATACAGATATATGTGTTTGTCAGTAACTCATGAAACTACTCTTATAATGAGTATGTTTTATTGTATATAAATTATATTTCAGCAAAGTTGATTTTTGACACTTTTAAGTGAAGATACAATTATAAGCCAGGTACTTTATATTATCTCATTTAACCCTTACAATTATTTATTCATTCGAGAATATTCAGCATAAACTTTTTGAGGTTCTACATACCAGCTTTCTGTGCCAGGTACTGCAGATACAGTTGTGAGCAAAATCTATCAGTGTTTCCACTTACCCTAATGGGCAGTTTATTTGAAAGAGAGACATTAATAAACAGTGCCCCTCGGGGAGGTGCTATGAGAGCATATAAAACATTTATCTTTAGCATATATGTTCTTGTGACATATGACATGAATACATATTATGTGGTCTGTGCCTTGGTTTCTTCATTTGCAACTACTACCCATCTGATAGGGTTGTTTTAAAAATACTAAGTGACTTAGTACCTGTAAAGTGTTTTGACTGGTGCTAGTAGACAGCAAGTGCCCAGGAAGTATTGGCTGCTTTCTTGATGACATTTGACAGTTCTAGTTGTCACCTGGACTGACTCAGGAAACACTGGAGTATGACCAGGTTTGGGGGACGAGATTATGAGTTTGATGAGAAATGTTGGGTTTTAGGTGCTTTTGAGACACCCCAGTGAAGGTATCCTGTAAGCAGTTGTGGGGACTTGCTAGGTACAGCTCTAGAAGCAGTGGAGGGGCCTGGGCTGGAGATATAAATTTGGGAGAGTGTTCAGTATCTAGACCAGCGGTTCTCAACCTGTGGGTCGCAACCCCTTTGGGGGTCGAACGACCCTTTCACAGGGGTCGCCTGGCTAAGACCATCGGAAAACACATATAATTACATATTGTTTTAGTGATTAATCACTATGCTTTAATTATGTTCAATTTGTAACAATGAAATTGGGGGTCACCACAACATGAGGAACTGTATTAAAGGGTCGCGGCATTAGGAAGGTTGAAAACCACTAATCTAGACTGAAATTTTCTTTGATTGTAGAGAGAAAAACTACGTACACATCCATACATGCATATAACAGAGGGACTTAGACCTAGATCTGAGTCTTGAGGAACTCCAGCATTTAATTAGTATGCCATTTTAATAATTTCCTCTTTAGTATGATTTGCTGCATTTGTTCCTGTCTTCCAAAATACAAGCTGAAACAAAAGGAAATAATTAGGAATAAAAACAGAAGTCCAGGTTCTTGGTGAGATGGACACCAATTTTCACTCTGCTTACATGCAGCCGAGAGAAGGGAAATGTGTTTAGCAACATGGATTTAATTTTCTGACCAAAAAAAGCATATACATTCATCAGCAACGAAAACTTTTGTTTGGAACTGAGCTTAAATTGTTCTTAAATTTCAAGAAGAGTTTTTTTATGTGACTTGCATAGACAGGATAAAAGTGAACATTGTTTAAAGACAGAGAAAACAGGGATTTTGCAAAAAGACTTACTGATGCTGTCCTCATGGGCAGTTCTTACATTTATCCTTAGGTATTTAAGTAGCTTGTCTTTCCCATCAGGTTCTTTTTACAGTTTGCTTTGACTAGGACAGTGGTTCTGCAAACTCATTAGTCAACAGAGCCAAATATCAATAGTACAACGATTGAAATTTCTTTTGAGAGCCAAATTTTTAAAACTTAAACTATATAGGTAGGTACATTGTTATTAACTTAATTAGGTACTTCTAAGGCTTAGGAAGAGCCACACTCAAGAGGCCAAAGAGCCGCAGTTTGCCGACCACGGGACTAGGAGATAAAAGGACTGAAGCCATGGCTTTGCTAAAGCACAGATAAGTTTGTTTTCCTCAAGCCCTCTCTTTTATATTTTGATTGGATTCACCCTTAAAATAACAAAAGACAAAGGCTTAGTAATCTGCAACTTAACCAATTTTTAATTTATAAACTAAAATTAGGATTTGTTTTCTGAAAGCCTCTAAATAAAAAATGATTACATATTTTTCTTGGTCCTTATTTTTCCCCTAATTAGATGTTTTGATTAATCCAGAGTCAGTTATAATTACACTTCATTTATTCATAAGACAACTCTTTATTAATTGTGTATGCTGGTGTTCAGGGCTTCAGGGACGATATGATTTTGGCCCTTCAGGATTTCCCAGTATGGTGGAGTGGAAAGTATGTTATTCAAAAAGAGGGAGGATAGTATGATAAATGCATAATAGTGACATTTGTAAGATATTAAGTAAACAATATCTTTTCCATCTGGAATACTGGGAACAGGCTTTGGAATTAGAACGGGTTGGGGCAGCAGCAAATACAGTCACCCCCAGGAAGGGAGGTCGAATGGAAAGGGGAAGATCTAGACGCATCATTTTATTCATTCCTTCCAACAGCTCTGGGAGGAGATTTGTAATATTCCACTTCACAGATGTGGAAACTAGTAAGAGGAAAGAGTCAGGGTTTTAACTATGTCAGACTCCAAAGTTTGTGCTCTTGAGCGCCAGGTCTCTTGAATCTCTAATTTTTTTTAAAAAATTGCTTTTCTATTTGGAGGAATCATTGTTCTAGGAAATAGGATAGTTTTGAAGGTTGGGTTTTGAAGGCTGCTGTTTTAGGAATGAAAACTAAAGGGAAAGGAAGCTCAGGTCCCTTTATCTAGTATCAGAATTCACTGGGCCTGCAGGGTTTTCTGACCTGGAATCAGACATGAGGTGAAAGGGTTTAAGGCTATGTGTGGATCACTCTTCCAATAAGAGAGCTTAGGTAGGCTTATGTGCAGAACATTCTCTTCTCCTAGCATGACACAATAGAAATAACATGGTCTTAATAGTGCAGTACAACGAGATTTGAACCCCATTTGCTAGTTGTGTGACCTTGGTAAATGACTAACCTCTCTGAGTATTACTATCTAGTGTGTAGGGATGACGTGAGAATTAAGATAATGAATGAGAAGTGTATATAACACAGTATTAAGCACAGAAGAGGTCTTTGCCTCCTCATCTCCAAACAGGCTCTAGAGAAAGCTTCAGTTAAAAGATGGAACTAGAGAACATTCTATAATTTTCCTAAACATTTTTGGACTCCAGTTTCTTTTAGAATTATCGTGATAATCATTTTATTTGATCTCGATAAAAGCTCAATGAAGTAGGATAGAGCAGGTATTTATAGATGAGAAAATGGAATCCTTTTTCTAATTTATTTTTTTAAAAATTTAAGTATTTAAAAATATTCATAGAGGGAGAGAGAAACATCAATTATGAGACTAATTTTTAAAAATATATTTTTATTGATTTCAGAGAGGAAAGGAGAGAGAGATAGAAACATTAATAATGAGAGAGAATCATTGATTAGCTGCCACTTACACGCGCCCCCCCCCCCCCCCCCCCCCACACTGGGTATGGAGCCCGAAACCAGGGCATGTGCCTGGCCAGTGTGGCTCTGTGGTTGAGTGTTGACCTATGAACCAGGAGGTTCTAATTTCTTGAAGTCCTTTGGAAACCTATTAGATGAAAAAGATTTCCTAGAATTCTTAATGGTATGATAGTGACATCTACAGTAATAGCTCATATTATTACAGTCTTTTAAGAAGCTGCAGTTTAGATAATTTAAAAGTAAAATCAGTAAGGACTTAACAATTGACTTTATCAAACAAACAAACAAAAAAAAAAAACAATTGACTTTATCAAAACTTGCCATTTTGGGGGAGAAAGGAGGTATAAAAATATGTGATCAACTATACTTTGTTTAGCAGAATCACTTGTATAAATAATTACAATAAAACTTATTTTCCAAAACTACTATCACTTAGAACAGTGGTCGGCAAACCGCGGCTCGCGAGCCACATGCGGCTCTTTGGCCCCTTGAGTGTGGCTCTTCCTAAGCCTTAGTAGTACCCTAATTAAGTTAATAACAATGTACCTACCTATATAGTTTAAGTTTAAAAAATTTGGCTCTCAAAAGAAATTTCAATCGTTGTACTGTTGATATTTGGCTCTGTTGACTAATGAGTTTGCTGACCACTGACTTAGAAGATTGGGATTATTAAAATAAATTTAAAGATGTATTGAATTCAACTGAGAATTTAAAAGGCCAAGGTAGTCCTATAATTGGTGTTTGGGCTAAAAAAGCTAGATTGGTGAAGTGCAAGAGTATTAGATTCAGGAGACCAGAGATAAGGTGATAACCAAGGCCAAAGAGGACAAAGGAAAGTGAAAAGGTGACAAGTATTGGAGCAGCTGATGTGAAGTGGCCTGGGTGTTGCAGGAGAGCACAAAGGGGATGACAGGAAAGCAGGTGATAGACCCACACCATTTCACTAGGAATTTAATTTTTAAATTAAATTAAAAATTTTGTTTTAGAGAGAGAGAGGACGGGAATAGAGAGAAAAAAAAAACAAACACTGATCAGCATGCCCCCTACTGGGGATCGAGCCCAAAACCCAGGCATGTGCCCTGACCAGGAATCGAACTGGCACCCTTTTGGTGCATGGGATGACGCCCAACCCACTGACCAGCGCTGGCCAGGGCTCGAAAATATTTCTTAAAAAAATTCTGAAACATCAAAAAGGTTTGTGTTCAATATGTTACACTTGGTTATAAGAGGATATAAACAGTTTAGAAAGCATATCTGCTAGGGTTAAAACAGAAAAGTTAAAAAACACAGATAAGTTGTGCTTGGAGGATTAATCTGGTAACTAGACTATTCTCTGGCTATTCCATTTGAAGTTTCATGAAACTTGTATTTTTTATAAATTTGCTAAGTATTCTTTTAATTTATCATAAATTAATTCTTGTAACAGATTTTAAGTATTTAATTTTGAAATATTTCAAGTATACAGGAAAAGTTGAAATATTTTAGATTAATAGACATCCATGTACCCACTACCCAGTTTTAACAGGTATTACATTTTGTCATATTTACCCCAGATATTTTTTAAAGAAATAATGTCTTATATAAACAACGAAAAAAGCCCCTTTTATGCATGCTTTTGTGCTTTCTGTAAGCATATAGTTAAGAACAATGTATACCATTGTATGGGAATGTATGTTGGTAATTGCTTTGGAGAACAGTTTGCAATACCCAATAGAATTGATGTTGGTCTTTGTCAGTTATCTCATGATACATAACAAACCACCCCAAAATTTAGTGCCTGACTCAGTGATTTCTTATTTCTCCTGGTTCTGTGAGTTGTCTCGGTGGTTCTTCTGTTTGTTTCATCTGTGCTCATCGATGGGCCTGCATTCAGCTGGGACACTGGCTGGGCTGAAAGCTTCAAGATGGCCTCACGCACGTGTTTGCCAGTTTATGCTGCTTGTCAGCTATGGTGCTGTTCCTCTGCCATGTGGCCTCTTGTCTCACAATAGGCTAGACTGGCCTCCTTCCATGGTGGTCCGAGGGCAGCCATCCAGTAAACATAAGTTGAAGTTTCAAGGTCTCTCATGGCCTGGGCCCTGAGCTTATACTAGTATGGCTTCCATGTGTTTTGTTGGTCAAAGCAAGCCTTCATTTTTGAGAAAATTCTACCACATTATCATACCCTTCAATTCAGCTGTTTTACTCCTCTCTGTCCTGGAGAAACTTACAAAACAGAGACATGAAGTACAAAGTTGTGCACTGCAGACTTGTTTATAATAGCCAAAAAGTAAAACAATATCACTATCTTTCAGAGGAAAATGGATAAATTTTAGTTTGCTTAAAAAATACCATATAGCATTTAAAATTAATGAACTACATCTATATGAATCACCATAAATAATTCTAAAAATAGTTTGAGTGAAAAAGTCAGGTTGGAAAAGAATATGGATAGACTTATCCTATATAATAAAAGGGTAACATGCAAATCAACCGAACAGCGGAACAGCCAGTCGCTATGACACACACTGACCACCAGGGGGGAAGACGCTCAATGCAGGAGCTGTCCCCTGGTGGTCAGTGCACTCCCACAGGGGGAGCACCGCCCAGCCAGAAGCCGGCTCAGCTCAAGGCTGGCGAGCGCAGTGGTGGTGAAGGGATATCCCCTGAGGGCTAAGGAGGGCTCCTGGACTGCCAGAGGTCACAGGCCGGGCTGAGGGACTCTCGCATGAATCTCGTGCACTGGGCCTCTAGTGTTTATATGATAACTTTGAAGTTTAACATTTGAAGTTTCTCGTGTAGGCTAGTGAGGATTTTGGTTTTGCTTTTGTTTTAAAATGCAGCTTATCTTTGGATGGCCTCCTTAGAACTGGTGCTTTGAGAAGCTTCCATCCTTGGACAGCCAGTTAAGTTGTACTGTTTTCTGGCCAGACCAAGTGCTTTGTCTGGTCTAGCCATCACTAACAAGTCTGTGTTTAGTTTGTTGGCCATTCGATTGTAGCTCTTTATGCAGCTTCATCAGTATTGTTGGAAAAGACACTTAGAGTACAATTCTTTACTGTCTAAACTTATACCAGTTTACCTTCTCTGAGTTTCTTACCTGTAAGTGGGTAGGGCAATATGTATTTCATAGAGGTGTTGGGATGACTGGGATAATAATGCACAAAAACTTTAGACCAGTACCTGGTATAATGCAGGTGCTCTACAAACTGAAGTTCAAAAACACACAAACATATAGAATGGCATCTATGTTAAGTTCACTTTCAATTGTGTAATGACTAGGTAGGATTACTTTAATTGCAGTGGGCTTCTGAAATTATGAAAGTTCATTATGATTAACTATAATTTACATTTTAAAGGTAATTTAAATTTATCAAGTTCTTTATAAAGTTCACTATCTGATTTTGTTATCAAGACAACTTTGTAAGATAGTTATCTTCTATCTAAGATAGCCTCCAAGTTTCAGGACAGGTTAAACAAGCAGTGGTAGTAGAAAGCTGATAGTGGTTGTAATGAAGGCATATTAAAGTAGAAATAATGATACTATTATATTTTCGTTTTTATGAGTTCTTTTTGGTTTGTGTGCTTTACTACTCAGATTCTGAATACATTTGGCTCTATACTTTTCGTGTGTGTGTGTGTGTGTGTGTGTGTGTGTGTGTGTGTGTGAGAGACGGGGAGGGGGGGGGAGAGAGAAAGGGGGAGGGAGAAAGACTGAAGACGAGGGTTGGTTGTGTCTTAATGGGACTAGAACTGCTGAAAAAGGAGATCCACCACTTCTTTCTCACTCAGATCCAATAGTGTTGTATCCTCCACCCCTTCCCTAAGGTCATGTTTTTAAATGCAGGGCTGATTGTCAAGATTTTTCTTTCTTTCTTTTCTTTTTTTCTTTGCAAATGTATAAATGTTTTATGGCAGCTAAGTATATGCCAGGGATTTGAGGAGAATTCCTTAGGTTGAATATGGATTAAAATTAACCCCAGTTTGGCTAACCATGTAGGATTTGCTAAGGCAAGTATGACAAATATATTTGGTGGCTACTGTTCAAATGCTTTGATTCAATTTATGCATATTAAACTAATTTTTTTTGAATCCTCATCTGAGGATATGTTTTTATTGTTTTGCGAGAGAGAGAAAGGGAGAGGGGGAGAGAAATATCAATGTGAGAGAGAAACATCGATGAGTTGCCTCCCGTACGTCTGCCAACTGGGGATGGAACTTGCAACCTGGGTATGTGCCCTGACTGGGAATCGAACCCACCACCTTTCAGTGCACGGGACAACGCTCCAACCAAATGAGCCACACTGGCTAGGGCTGAATTTTTTTTTATTTTATTTCATGCTTTAAAAGTTTAAGAGAAACTTAAAAATATTTGACACTCTGACTTTTGTGGAATGTAACTATTGGTGATTGGTATTTTGGGTAGTCTATCTTCTTAAATAATTCCCCTTTTAGGATGTTTTGTAATTTTAAAAAAAATTAGATACTTAATGTATTAGGTCTTTATCATCTCTTTTATATTATCATAAATATATCACCTTTTACCATTTATGTGGATTTACTTCCAAGTAAGTAATTTTGACTTTGGGATCATATGTCAGTGGTAGATTAGTTTTGAAATAGGTTATATTTATCACTTATCCTGTGACTCTGAAGTGCTTTAGAAGCAAACGATACTAAATTTATTTTTTGTTTTACTTTGTATTTCAGAGTCTCTGTTGATTTTGGAAGAAATACCCGGTAACAAACATGACTGAGTTCTGGCTTATTTCGGCTCCTGGGGAGAAAACATGTCAACAAACATGGGAGAAGTTGCATGCGGCAACCACAAAGAACAATAATCTTGCTGTTAGTTCAAAGTTCAACATTCCTGACTTAAAGGTAAAACTGCACTCTGCAGCAGTGTATGAGTTCATCATGAAAGGGAGGACAGTGTATCTCTGCTTCCCTTTTGGTAGAAATGGGATACCCAGGTTCCTTCTCTGGCCATTGGCATAATTTAAAACCTGTTCTTGTTTTTTCCAATCTTCAGATTTTAGATAATAAGTAAATTGAGATTTTAGAAGTGAGCTACCTAAACAAAATAACATTTTTTCCTAAACATTTATACTTTTCTAAATTGTAATTTAAATTGTAATGAGAAATCTTATAAAAAGATTTGATATATATTTTGGGAGTTATGAATTCCTTCAAGACACTTCTATAGACTATGGACATTTCTTCCAAAACATGCTCATTTACACACACACAGTTTTGCATATAAATTCAGTTACAGACCCTCTAATGCAGTCACGGATCTGTGCTAGGAGCTGCTATTGTAAACCATGGCTTCAGACGATCCACCGTCACTGGGCAGGACAAGCAGAGGCATAGGCCTGCCTCTGCAGAATTGTCATGTCTTACACAGTGCTTATACCCCTGCATTAGAGGATTATCTTGTACGTGTAATAGTTTTGAAATGTCTGGCAAACTTTTTTTAACCACACTTGCACATTATGAAATAAAAAAAGGAGAACTTAAGTTTGTGGGCCCTTCAAATTAAGATGTTGTACCATCTTGTAAAAAAAAAAAAAGAGAGAGAGAGAAACCTAAGTAATAAAATGCTGTATTGCCCCTCTAGGTTGGCACACTGGATGTCTTGGTTGGTTTGTCGGATGAACTGGCTAAACTGGATGCATTTGTAGAAGGGTAATGTACTTATACGCACAGACTAGAGCAAAATGAAAGTCACTGTTACCAGGCTACTAGACATTTGGTTTATTATCATACATAGATACTCTGCTTATTGGAATGATTTTAGAAATGTTGACTCTTTTTTTTTTTTGCAATCTACTTTATGATGATACTAGAGGCCCGGTGCACGGATTCGTGCACTGGTGGGGTCCCTCAGCCTGGCCTGTGCCCTCTCACAATTTGGAACCCCTCAGGGGATGTCGGACTGATGGTTTCAGCCTGATCCCCGCAAAACAGGCTAAGGGACCCTACCAGTGCACAAATCCCCCCCTTCCCTCTTCCCTCTGAGATTCATCAGTCTGTTCCATGTTTCCATGCCTGTGCATTGAGCATCTTCCCCCTGGTGGTCAGTGCATGTCATAGCGAACGGTTGAACGGTTGCTTAGGCTTTTATATGTATAGATAATTTCCATACAATAAAATACACCCGTTTGAATTGTGATGTTATCATTTTTATTGAGATATACTTTACATGTCATGCAATTCACCTATTTAAAATGTACAATGCATTGATTCTTAGTATATTCACAGAGTTGTGCAGCCATCACCATAATCAACCTTAGTATATTTTTATCAACCATGAACATATGCACATTTTTGAATGTTCATAGCAATGGTTCTGTTTAAAAGATACTTGTTAATTTATAGGGGAATAATAGTTTGTCTCCTTTGAAGGAATAGGTGAATTTTGGAGACACAGCCAAGTGTATGTACAAATCCCAGGTTAAACATGTTGAAGATTTATGGCTTATATTTTTTTCTGAAATTATTCCACTTCCTTAGGTTGAGGTCATTCAAATTTAGCCCTTCTGTCAATTTTTCTGGTCCTTATTATTGGTTCTTGTGCAGGAGTTTCTGAATTTGTCTTTCAATTTACCCTTCCTGCCATTGAGCACACAGTCATCAGATTGTCCGAGCCCTGTTCTGACTATGTTATCCCTCTCTCTAAAGTCTAACATCAGAGGCTATCTGTCTGCAGTCTGGCCCAGCCTACCTTCCCAGCATAACATCCCCTTCTCGTCAGCATGACATTCCAGGCCGTCTGGACTGCTCATCATTCTCTGATTGCCTGTTGCTTTTCTACCTCTCCTGGTCTTGACTCATGTGCTGCCCTGTGGCAAGAGTATACTTTCTTCCTGTCTAGTCATCCTTTCAAAACCATTCCTTTCCTTCGTTACCCAGTTCAGGAGCCATATGCTTGATTACAGTAGCTGGGAGTGATCCCTTTTTCCTTTATGCTTCTCCTTCTATAGCTTGGTAATCTTAGCTGGCACTTACCACAGATTGCTTTGTATTTAGTCATTTGTATATTTTGGTAGCTCTCCAATTCAACTTTAAACAATGCGAAGTTAGTGATTTTGTCTTGTATACATTTGAATTTCATCCAGGGCCTAGTGGCACAACTGGATAAGGGAAAGAACACCAGACAGCAGAGTCAAAACACCACATTTCTAGCCACAAATCCGCCACTAACTGGTTTTGTGATTAAGTCACTTATTCTCTTTATAATTCGATGTCTTTACTTATAAAATGAAGAAATTGACAGGGTGATATCTAGGTGCCTCAGAAGTTTGGCACTGAGGTTTCTTGTATATGATTGCTTCTTGCAAATGTTGCTGAATCATTACTGTTGCTTGTATTCTGTTGCCTACCAGCTCTCTTTCATCCTAAGTGAAAGCATATAATTGGTGAATGCTCACTAGCTCTCTGCCTCCTCCTTTGTTCTTGGTCCTTGCAGATCCATTGCCCAGTTTTTCAGTTTATAATATATGGCTATTTACAAACTGTTTCTCACTACCTTTTCAGATTAATATATATATTTCATGTAGTCTCTTTGAAACTCTGTGGTTATTCAGTTGAGTTTTGCATAAAACAAAATTTTGGTCCATTTTATCCTTGAAACATTATTTAAAGAAGTTATGACCCATTTGTTTTATATTATATAGATACTAGAGGCCCGTTGCAGGAAGATTCCTGCAAGAGTAGGGCTTCCTGAGGCCGGAGCGAAGCAGAGAAGGGAGCGAAGCTGGCCGAGGCAGGCTTCGCTCTCTTCTCCGCTGCCTCGTTCCCTCCCATCTCCGCTGCCTCGGCTCCCTTCCTTCTCCGCCACTTCTCTTCGCTCCGTGCCTGTGTATGCAAATTAACCGCCATCTTTGTTGGGTTAATTTGCATATCACTCTGATTGGCTGGTGGGCATAGCGCAGGGATGGTCAATTTGCATGTTTCTCTTTTATTAGTGTCGATGTGTAATGGGAACATATATAGTCAGTTTCATATCTTTATGTAGTGTGTTCATTGTATAGCATGGAATTTGGGTCTTTCTCCTGAAAATTATTGTTGATTTTCTTTTCTCCCAAGGGTGGTTAAGAAAGTGGCCCAATATATGGCTGACGTATTGGAGGATAGTAAAGATAAAGTCCAGGAGAATCTGCTGGCAAATGGAGGTAAGCTAATGTCTCATGATTTGATGTTGACTTGTACAAAGTGAATGACCAAGCTACAAAAACAAAAAAGAGTTTGCTTTGTGAAATAATCCTTGATAATAAAGATGTAATATGCAAATGGTCATTACATAACGACCGACCACATAACGACCGGATCAGGGATCAGCAGAAGGGTGGGTCAGCGAGCTATAAGTGGGCAAGTGGGCGGCGGAGAGCTACAGGAGGGGGCAGGGGGAGCTACAGGAGGGCGGCAGTGAGCTACTGGCGCACAGATTTGTGTGCAGGCTACTAGTAGCTTTATAAAGGTGGCTTTGACATCATTGTTGTCATTTGTACTGCATTTGTTGTTTGTTATGAAATACCACTTTAGCATTTGCTTTATTTTAAATTAAGCTGATCTTTAGTTTTATGTCATTACAATACAAAATAACCTTCTATTCTGTATTTCCTTCTATTCTGTATTGCCTACTATAAGGTCACTAATGTGACATTGTTAAATTAACATTTGTTAAGTAGAGCCCCAGGGTGTCATGGGATGGTGAGCCACTGTTCAACAAAAGGGAAAGTGAAATAGAGAAGTTTATTACTCTCAGGTCCTGGAGGAGGTAGGGCCCATGGAGAGGTCAAGGCAGGGTACAGGCCAGAGCATCAGGACACATGCCTTTAATAGGGTCTGTGGGTGGAGTGCTTTGGGATTCCCAGGCTAAGTCCTGATTGGTCAATTGAGACCAAAAAGAGAGGGCTTATCTAAAGGGTACACAGGGGAAGGCCCTGGGCAGTGGGGGATCAAGCAGAGTTCAATTAGGAACTTACACTTGGTTGTGACTCTGGAGGCTGTTATTTATGGCTGTTATGGAGGGAGAGGTAGTGTAATTTCTAGGCCCCTACAGGCCACTTGGCCACACAAAAGGGATGCCGAGGCAGCATTATGGAGTAGTGTGGTCAGACTCTCAAAAGTAGCAGTATTTTGCCTGGCCAGTGTGGCTCAATGGTTGAGTGTTGACCTATGCTCCAATAGGTTACAGGTTCTTGGGTTCAATTCCTGGTCAGGGCACATACCGAGGTTGTGGGCCCGACCCCCAGTGTAGTGCGTGCAGGAAGCAGCCAATCAATGATTCTAATCATTGATGTTTCTACCTCTCTCGCCTTTCCTCTGAGAAATCAATAAAGATATATTTTTAAAAATATTTTTGAGTAAGTATAAAAGATTCAATCAAATTGCAACATAAAATTTTGATTAACTGATGTTAACATATGTTCCACATTTATTTAATCAGAACATTTCAGAAATGATGATATATCTTTACTGATTTTCCAAATGCCAATTTCAGATATCTGAATGTTTACTGTGTAGCAGACTACAAAAAATTCTATTGCTTCTCCTCAGTAATTAATTTATTTCCTTATTTCAGTTGACTTGGTTACTTATATAACAAGATTTCAGTGGGACATGGCTAAATATCCAATCAAACAGTCTCTGAAAAATATTTCTGAAATAATTGCCAAGGTAAGATAAAAAATAACACAGGTAGGACACATCAATTTATAGTGGCTACTTTCATTTTATAAGCATTTAGCTATGGAAATACGCTTTAGGTTTTGACAAGGCAACTTAATTACAGATGATTGATACAAACAGGAGCTACCCTAACTACAACTTTACTAAAAAAAAAGATGTTAATGAGTATAGCACTTTCATGTGTAGAGTATCCAAGTTGTATAGTTTACTTATTTACATAGTTCATTTAAATATTGCATCAACAATGGTAAAATAAGAATCTTTAAAATTCTGTAATTATCGCTTATACACATTTTAAGGGTAACTGAGGTGTTGTAGAACAGGAAAATGGAGTCTATTAAGGATTTATGAGTCATGTAGATGGCAATGGCCACTTAAGTATGTTTTATGTGCAGTGCTGATTTAGATGTTAAACTTTATGTGTTCTCTGACGCCTTCTGACAGTCATTATTGCTTCTCTACCCAGAAGGACGCCATGCTCATATACCACATGAATCTATGTACAGTTTCAGAGAGTACACAGATCCTGAAGCCCATCCATGAACTCGCTGAGTTAAAAGCTCCTTTTATATTGCAAAGTCCTGGAGCTTGAGAAAAAATGTAAAAGTCTTACCTGAAATTATAACGAGGCAAATAGACAAAGAGCTATTTGTCAACATTTTTATGACCTGGCTAGGGTGAAAAGTATGGTTTAAACTACTTGGACAGACTTTGCTTAACCCTCTATGATTTTACTTGTATGGTGTGCTCTATAGTTAAATGTAACTGAATAGATTATCAAGGATTTTAACTAAAATCATAAAATTCAATGAACTTGAGTAGTTTGATAATATAAAATGGTGTTCTTACTATGACTGAGCCTTATTTTTTTATTCTTATCAAGGATTTAGTGTTCTTCTTCCTGATACTATATAGATGAGGAAACAGGCTCAGAGAAAGTCAAGGGACTTACCAGTACACAAAGCTAATAATGGTAGAGCTGAGTTGAAACTAGTTTTTCAGATGCTGTCAGGATTGCTGAGTGGTCAAAGGCCTCAGACTCAAGGTGCTCAAATGTGAAATCTGCTTTGCGTTTTCTCCCTAAAGTATTAGTAATTCTAGTCATCTTTTTTTTTAAAAATATATTTTATTGATTTTTTTCAGAGAGGAAGGGAGAGAGATAGATAGTTAGAAACATCAATGGGAGAGAAACATTGATCAGCTGCCTCCTGCACATCTCCCACTGGGGATGTGCCTGCAACCCAGGTACATGCCCTTGACCGGAATCGAACCTGGGACCTTTCAGTCCGCAGGCCGACTCTCTATCCACTGAGCCAAACTGGTTTCAGCATCTAGTCATCTTTTTGAAAAATCAGCTTTTGTAAAATTTATAAATAAATTCAACTACAATTCAGAGTATATTGAGAAAACAGTTTGTGTAATAATAGTAATAATGGAATTGTGAACAATACAACTTTAATTGAGTTCCTTTGGGAATTAATTGAGGCCTTTTAATTAGTAATCTCTAAACTGGTGGCCTAGATTCCATTTAGGTTTAAGAAGTAATATGGTAGCCGAAACCGGTTTGGCTTAGTGGATAGAGCGTCGGCCTGTGGACTGAAGGGTCCCAGGTTCGATTCCGGTCAAGGGCATGTACCTGGGTTGCGGGCACATCCCCAGTAGGAGATGTGCAGGAGGCAGCTGATCGATGTTTCTCTCTCATCGATGTTTCTAACTCTCTATCTCTCTCCCTTCCTCTCTGTAAAAAATCAATAAAATACATTAAAAAAAAAAAAAGAAGTAATATGGTAAATAATTAAAATACATGTGGACTAAAACATTATCTTTAGTAGAAAATATTCATATGGAAATTACCATGGTTATTAAAAATAAAGTAGGTTATTTTAAAAATGACCTTATGAAGATGTGCTTTTAAAATATTTTTACATTAGGAACTAATTGTTGTTATTTTTTAAAGTTAGTGTTTAAGTACAGCTACTTTAATTGTATTAGTAGAGGTGGATTTAGGAAAATCTTGCTTATTTTATTTATTTTTTATTGATTTTATTTTATTTTTTTATTAAATCTTTATTGTTGAAAGTATTACATATGTCCCTTTTTTTCTCCCATTGACCCCTTAAAAGCCACCCCTGCTCCCCACCCCCTACCTTAGGCCTCCACCACCCTGTTGTCTGTGTCCATGGGTTATGCATATATGCATACAAGTTCCCTCTGAGATTTGACAATCTGTTCCATGCTTCTTTGTCTCTGGGCCTATTTTATTTTTAAAGGGAGTGACTCAGATCGACAATGACCTGAAATCTCGAGCATCTGCATATAATAACCTGAAAGGGAATCTTCAGAATTTGGAACGAAAGAATGCGTAAGCATATCAAGTATTTGTGAATATTAAGAATTAGAGAAGCACTCTAGTGTACACTGAATGAGATATTGTTGGGGTTTAGTAAAGTTCCAGCTGTTTCTATAATCAAAGTGGTATTTTTTCACTTCATGGAGAAAAGTGTATTAATTGAGTCTAGTCAAAACAGATGTGAGGTTGATTTATTATACTTGTTTCATAAATAACACCTGTGAGTGCTGCTCAAGTGCTCAGCCCTGCTTTATTCATTTGGTAGAAAAATGTCTAAAATTAATTGTTTCAAATCAAATCATAGTTTAATTGCACAGTCTGCTTAAAAGAATTCTATAGAGGAATTCTTTTATAATCCGATATTCATTCTTTGTTTTCCAAGTTTAGGTGTTTTACACCTTAGGTTTTCTTAAAATCAAATACACTTCTGGTTGATCTCCTTGTAGCATGACTACTACAGGGGTAGCTTTAAGCACTTAACTGTTGAAGTTAAGCATTTATATCCCAGAGGAAAAGGTGGTTGATATATTTACTGTCAGTGGTGCAAACAGGCAAGACATTTTTATTATGAAAGGATCCGTACTGGGACACTACATGAAGACCGATTGGAAGAGTTGATTATTGGGTTAACTAACCAAAACTGCCTGGTAACAAAAGATACCCAGGGGGAGGGAGGAAAACCAAGGTATAGATGATATAATTTCATAATTATGATGAAATAGACTTCAGTTGATATCTAATGAATAACACTTTCCCAGTCAAGATATTATAAATGTAATCAACAGAAGACCCATCTTCCAATAATTAAGGCAAACACAAAGGCAGACACTAGAGACAGATTTTGATAAATGTTGCCATTTCCTTCATTGCAGGGGTGAGAAATAGCTAAATTTTGAAGACTTATAAAATAAAAATGTTAACTAGACTAATGCCTCTCTTGAGATGTCTTTATAGTGTATGTGAATATAATTAGCTTGCTGTTTCTTTCTTGTGTTATGGGAGCCCATAATTATCAGCCTAATGATTTTTTCCTTCTTCCTCAGAGGAAGTTTGCTAACTAGAAGTCTCTCAGAGATTGTGAAGAAGGATGACTTTGTTCTTGATTCAGAGTATCTCGTCACGTTACTGGTTGTAGTTCCCAAGTATGTTTTTTTATTAAAAAGATTTTTTTACCTGTTAAAATACAAGAAAAATGTTTGTATCTGACATTTTAATTTGAAGTTTTCCATAAAATCCAAGTGTAAAGGGACTCGCACTGAAGGGTGCCAGGTTCGATTCCCTGGTCAAGAGTTGCAGGTTCCAGAGCTCATGTGGGAGGCAACCAATCGGTGTGTGTGTCTCTCTCTCTCCCCTTCCCTCACTCCTTTCCCCTCTCTCAGAATAGCAATGGAAAAAATATCCTCGAGTGAGGATTAACCACAACAACAAAATTCAAATAAAAGAAAAGGAAGACTAATTACCTAGTTTAAAAAAACACACAACACAGAAACTAAGGGCTCCAGAAGTTGTATTTCGTGTGAGTTATGTAACTCAGCCCTGCTGTACTGGAACACTGATTTTTTATCATCAATTTCTGTGTATTTGTGTTTTTATAATATATAGGAAAATACCTTAGCCCAGATAAAAGATTGGTCTCATTTAACCTTTATTTAAAATTTGTGTTTAAAACCAGAAGTTTTCACAGTTTTCTGTATACAGTAATTGAAACATAGAACCTAAGCACCTTAAACAATGGATTATTTTCTGTCCTGATCTACAAATACTAAAGTTCTTTATTTTAAATTACAGACATAATTGTCACTTTCCACACCCCCAAAAGCCAGTGTTCTTTAGAGAAGGGTGTTGCACAATTCGCTGTGGCAGCATAGTTTGCTGTCCCTTTATTTACTGAACACTTCCTGGTACTTGGTGCTTTCAGTAAATACAGTTCCTTCCAGCCTTTCTTAATGGCCCTGAAAAGAAATGGTCATGGTTTGTCATGCATGGCCTTTTTCTTTCTTTTTAAAAAATGAGGTAATATACTTCAACCCGAAAGTTTGAAAGTAGTTGAGAATCTATACTTTACCTTACTTCCTTTCTAAACTTCGTTCTGGGCTGTGTCTGCTTTGCAGTAGTTCCTGGATGTAATGTAGTTCCCGTTTCACTCAACAAGTGTGTTTGAAATTCATTCTCAGTAGGATACTTGAATATTTTGTTAAATAGGTTTGACGTATACTTACTATAGCCACATTTCCTGTTTGTCCCATCCTTTTTCTCCACCTGGGTATGGCAGGAGGTAGGACTTGTTTTCCCCCAGTACTTACTGCACCTTTCCTGCAGGTTAAACCACAACGACTGGATGAAGCAGTATGAAACACTAGCCGAGATGGTCGTTCCCAGGTCTAGCAAGTAAGTCGGAGTCTTTGTAAAACCCGTTTCTTTCCTGGAATTCCTTTTACAGTCTGGATGTTGGGTTAGGAAATGCCTTTATGTCTTTCCTTTGTGGTAAATTTATATTTTAAAATCATCTTTTCACCTTATCAGTTAGTTATATTAACTCCAGCTGTCATACTTTTAGACCTGGGATTGCACAATCTGGTTGGCCCGCTCATGTTGACTGGTACAGACATTTGAGGCCACAGAAGTGAGGTGGTTTGTCCAGAGTCACACATCTGTTCATGCAGGGCCAGTACTAGAACCCGGGTCTCATGTGGCACTTTCCCTGCTGCTACCTTCTGAAAATTCTTTTTTAAAATATATTTTTATTGCTTTTAGAGAGGAAGGGAGAGGAAGAGATAGAAACATCAATGATGAGAGAGAATCATTGATAGGCTGCCTCCTGCACGCCCCACACTGGGGATTGAGCTCGCAACCTGGGCATTTGCGCTGACCAGGAATCAAACCGTAACCTCCTGGTTCATAGGCCGACACTTAACCACTGAGCCATGCCAGCTGGGCCAGATGTTGATTTTTTTGAAACCTAAACCACAAACCAGTGCCCATCATGAAATATTTTTTTGGAGGGAGCTTGGTGAGGGAGGGGGGCTATCCCTTTCACTCACACCAGCCCTTCCCATGGTAAACTGAAGACTAATGTGTCTTGACACTAGTTTCCCACGGAAGCTCTTTATCCTGACAGATCACACCTCTTATACCTCTGTGGGCATTAAAGCCATAGAGGCTGACTTTGTCTGGGAGGCAGGGGAGGGAGGAGAAGGACCCCATGCACACGGTATGTCCCCACAAGTTGTACATATGCCAAGCCTGGGTTCCAGGGGAGTGGTGTGTAGGCTAGATAAGTAAGCCATGATTTATTCTAAAGGAAGGACTTTAAAATATTACTTTAGAACCCGGCTGGCATGGCTAAGTGGTTGAGCATTGACCTATGAACCAGGAGGTCACGGGTTTGATTACCAGTCAGGGCACATGCCTGGGTTGTGGGCTCGATCCCCAGTGTGGGGCGTGCAGGAGGCAGCCTACCAATCATTCTCTCTTATCATTAATGTTTCTCTCTCTATCCCTCTCCCTTCTTCTCTGAAATCAATAAAAAAAAAAAATATAAAAACAAAACACTAAGTAAATAAGTAAATAATCTTACGTTGGAGATGTTCATCTTTTAAAGGCACTATAGTAGTTTCAAAGAAAAAGTGTCAGGCAGTAACAGGTTAGCCCAGGCAGTACCAGTCTTCTGAACGACCTACAAGTGCTCATGACCACCTGAGAGTCCCAGCCCTTCCTCACCCAGTGAAGACATCTGTCCTACTCTGTTTCTCAGCTCAGAAGTCATTTGGAATCACTGACTTGAAAACTTACTGTCTAAATGTAGTCAAGAGCAGAGCAGCCGTGCAGCCAGCACCGGGACGAGGGTGGAAGGTCAGTGCCTGTGGGGAGACAGGCTAGTGGGTTAGTCTGGAATCCTGTCCGCTGTTTAGGAAAGGTCTCTGTGGCTTGGTGCTGGGTGTTTTGGTTATCATAATAACTAACATTTTGGAGTAATTACTATGTGCTAGTCATTGTTCTAAGTGCTTTATTTTTAACTCAGTTATAAGCAGTAATAATACTTGTGGCTTTTTGGCATGATACTTGGGAGGAATGAAGATGAAAGTGGAATTCTGAGGTAGGAGAATAGATTGAAAAAATACTATCTCAAACCTGAAAGAAACATTTATTTAAAAATGCATAAAATCTAGACTCATATGGTTCAGTGGTTGAGTGTCAACCTAGGAACCAGGAGGTCATAGTTCCATTCCTGGTCAGGGCACATGCCTGGTTTGGGGGCTTGATCCCCAGTAGGGATGGGGGGGTGGTGCAGGAGGCAGCCAATCAATGATTCTCTCTCATCATTGATGTTTCTATCTCTCTCCCCCTCTCCCTTGCTCTCTGAAATCAATAAAAATATATTTAAAAATGCATAAAATCTAGCTATTTGCAAAATATTCTACCTAAAGTCTTCAAGTATTGGACAATTTGAAATATTGCCATTATTGTGTGTTATGTGCATGGATGTGTATAAATGCCATGTCAGTATTACAGCCAAGAAAGTGGAGGCTGGGCTGCTGCTCTGCTTCTTTTGTAAAAAAAAAAAAAAAAAAAAAAAAAAAAAGCAGTTCGGAAAGAGGTACTTGGCATTTATGCTTTCAGAATTACCACTTTCCTTTTTGTCTGTCTGCTTTTGCTTGTTAAGGTAACTTGAAAGGGTCAGGTCACTGGTTCACCTCTGCCTCTGTTGTCAGAAACAAACTCATTGCTGCTTCATGGAGGTTTTAATTCAAGGAGCTGGAGTTCCAGATGAGGCACAGGAGCCTCGCTAGGAAGACCTAGAAAAAGACGCACTAGCCACTGTGCACAGGACACTTTCTCTTGTTTTGGGACAGAGGTTGCAGAGATCACTTTTTAAAAAATATATATTTGCCGGAACCGGTTTGGCTCAGTGGATAGAGCGTCGGCCTGCGGACTGAAAGGTCCCAGGTTCGATTCCGGTCGAGGGTATGTACCTGGGTTGCGGGCACATCCCCAGTAGGAGATGTGCAGGAGGCAGCTGATCAATGTTTCTCTCTCATCGATGTTTCTAACTCTCTATCTCTCTCCCTTCCTCTCTGTAAAAAATCAATAAAA
>NW_005370223.1:6384573-6400379 GCF_000412655.1 Myotis brandtii
GATGTGCCCACAACCAAGGTACATGCCCTTGACCGGAATCGAACCTGGGACCCTTGATTCCGCAGGCCAATGCTCTATCCACTGAGCCAAACCGGTTAGGGCTGCAGAGTTCACTTTTATGAAGAAAATCAGGGAAGATGTCTTGACGATGAAGCAGGTAGGTTGACTGGGAGCAGTGCATATGGCAGGTCTTTTCAGTGACGTCCCTGAGAGCTGTGACTGGATGGACGTGCCGACCTCTCTGGGATCTTCTAAAGCAGGGGTGGGGGACCTTTTTCTGCCAAGGCCCATTTGGATATTTCTAACATCATTCACAGGCCATACAAAATTATCAACTTAAAGATTAGCCTGCTATACTAGTATTTGGTCAAACATTTAATTAAGTCACCCCTCATGTCTTGGCAGGGCCAGACCAAATGATTCCCACTGGCCAGATGTTCCCCACCCCGTTATAAAGGCTAACATGACCCGACCCACATGGCTCAGTGGTTGAACTTGGACCTATGAACCAGGAGGTCACAGTTCGATTCCAGGTCAGGGCACATGCTCAGGTTGCTGGCTCAGTCCTCAGTGGGGGCGTGCAGGAGGCAGCCCATCAATGATTCTCTCTCTCCCTCTCCCTTCCTCTTAGAAATCAATAAAAAATATATATATATTTTTAAAAAGCCTAACATGGAGCCCTGAGATGCATAAAAGAGTGTTTTTTCAGAGGTTATTTAGACGTCTGTGTTAGTTTTGATCTAGGGTGTGCTGGGAGAAAAGGAAGGATCTGAGGTGAGAGGTTCTGGCAGTGCAGCGGGTGGGCCAGGCCCCGGGGGTTGGGCTGGCCTGGAGAGAGGATGAGGTTTCCAGAAGAGAAGAGGATGCAGCAAGGAAGCGAGGAGACTCTGGAAACAACCCAGCTGCTGGACGGTTGCCTCGGCCAGCCCGGCACTGATGTGGATTGAACAGCATGGTTCTCAGAGTTCGGGGGCTCTCCTTGAGTTACTGTGGAATATTATCGGTTAGGATGCAGTAAACGTAATACAGGGCTATTACGGTGAGTAAAAACGTCCAAGACCCAGTGTCCTCAGTGTTTGAGGCAATGCAGATGGGTAGCATTGAGATGGTTTGGGAGGGCTGCCACACCTACTCTTCCTCCTCCTCCCCCAGTGTTTCTGAATCCTGTCTTCACTATTAAAGAGAACAAGTTTTAACCAGACTTTGTCTTCTTTCCCTAGTGTGCTCTCAGAGGACCAAGACAGTTACCTTTGTAATGTCACCTTGTTTAGGAAGGCAGTTGATGACTTCAGACACAAAGCCAGGGAAAACAAGTAAGATCATTATTTTTTCTGTTTGTTTTTTTATCTTGTTAAATCACCTATACACCGGTGTGGACAATTTTGTTCCCCCCCACGTTTAGATTCATTGTTCGTGATTTCCAGTATAATGAAGAGGAGATGAAAGCAGACAAAGAAGAAATGAACAGGCTTTCTACTGACAAGAAGAAGCAATTTGTATGTATTCTTAACATTTAGCATTAGCCTTGTTAAACAGAAGAAAACCTGATGTTGCTTTTATTTGATTTAAGAAAGCAAAACTCCCATTTTGCTTTTAAGACATTCGATTTTAAGTATTTTTTCTATTAAATAAGCAGAATGAGTTTTCTCTAAAGCTGAGATTTGTGAGTAGTTATCTTAAAATGCATACCTAAAATTAATTACTCCCATTTAATCCATATCAGAAATTAATTTTAAATGCAGTGTTTTGATTGGAACCCCTGTGGTGGAAGCGTTATTTAAGTAGTAGCTTTCCTTTCCAGTAAGACTTTTTCTTTTCTTGAGGCAAATGTTTTTAATGCCACAATATTTTACTGAAGCAGTTTATTGAAATCATTGGAGAATTGTTATGTTCTAGGCAAAATGGGAACAGGAATGGATTTGGTGTCCACTTTCTTGCCATCTTCAAATACAGGACTATTGTGAAGACCAAAAGATTGTGTGGAAGGGGAGACGTGACTAGTGAAAAGGTGTTTCTTGTAATGAAAGAGAAAAGAAAAGCAAATTTCATTTAAAGTTATTTCTAAGAACTTTATAAACCATATTATCTTATTTGGGAGAAAACTAGTCCTAACCAAGTAATATCTAATAAAGCCAATTGGTTCATCTAATTCCTACTTGCCATTTTCAAGACCAGATTTGTGGTCATTTTTTTCCTCTTTTATAGGGACCACTTGTGCGGTGGCTGAAAGTGAATTTCAGTGAAGCATTTATTGCGTGGATTCATGTGAAAGCATTGAGGGTTTTTGTAGAGTCTGTTTTAAGGTAAAGAAAGTTAATTGAGAAACGTGGGTATGAAGAACTTATAGATGCCTTTATATTGGACCCCTTTATTATGTCACACAGCCCAGTAATAGGAAATGGACGTGTAGAAACCAAAGGGCCAGTCGTGAGGAGAGGCTGTCGGGGTCACCCAGCTATTGCATGTGTGTTAGTCGTGTCTCTTAACACTGGGTTTAGGACCAGAGCTCCCTGCTGCTATGCTCTCAGAGTCTCTTCTCATGTATTTAAGCCAAACGTAGATTGTACAATATTAGCCAATGTTTGTTTAAAAGAAGATCTTTCAGATATTTACATGTACACAGTATACTAATGACTTATATGAAATCATTGTTTCATTTAACCTATAATATTTAATATTTTGACATAAAATCTAAATCATCTTGTGATCCTGTGTACATGTTACTCCTATTAGAAATTGTTATAGACGTACCTGCAGCTATGCTATTTTAAAATTACTTGGAATTTTCAAAGTAGATGTGGGTAATCTCATTGTTTATCTTGAAAGTATTTACTAAGTTTACACATTATCACTATTTTATTCCTAGATTTCCTTAAAAATTAAAGAGTAATTAAAGTAATTCCTAATAGATAATTGGCTCTCATTTTAGAGAAAAATACCTAGTGGACAATGAGGACCAGAGAAGGCTTGAGTTTCTATGTATATTAGTTGAACTTGTAAAATGAGGTACCATCTCCCCATTAGCTGTGATTAAAGAAGAGTATGAAAATATTTGCTTTCACAATAAAGTTTATGTGTGTGTTTGTGTTACATAATATATTTTTGCTTCCTTACAAGGTATGGCTTGCCAGTGAACTTCCAAGCAATGCTACTTCAGCCCAATAAGAAAACAATGAAGAAACTAAGAGAAGTATTATATGAATTGTATAAACATCTAGATAGCAGTGCAGCAGCTATCATTGATGTAAGTACTTATTAGATAGCCTTGGAGAATAAGAACTGGAATGACTTTCAGGAAAAATTGGAAAAGATAGACAGAAAAGGGATAGTGAATATCATGATACCCATTTTTTAAAAGTTATTTCTAAGTACTTTTGAGATTCTCAGTTAATTGTTTGATAAACATAGCCAGTAATTTACCTTGTTTACCCTGTTTTATGCTAGTTAGAGCTGGGAATGCTAAAAGCCAATCATTATCTTGCTTTAAACCAGATGTTCATAGTTGCAGAAATACAGAACCAACCAGTGATACTAGTTATTTACAAAAATTATAATTCTTTTCTTGCAGAGAAGAAAATTAGTAGTTATTTTAACTTTATTTGGTAGAAGTAATGAGTTAATAGATGAGCATTGTAAAGCAAATTGTTTTTCTAAAATGGTATGTGTTTATATCATCTTTTAAATAGAAAATAAAGCATATGTGTTTTTTGTCATTGTTTAAAATTGTAGTGGGCTTTTATATTTTTTATTTCAAATATCTTGATTTTTTTCCCCCTCTTTAGGATGGTAAATCTCACATGTGTATTAGTTAGAACCTATGAAAAATCAAGGTTTTTTTGATAGAAGAAAGTGCAAGAAACGACCGTCTGCATTTTCATGGAATTGTCTATAAAATAGGTTTAAATATTTGCTACATAATTTCCTAACAGTAAATTCTTATAACATGCATATGTAATATATGATATCTTTAAAACAAAGCTTCACTTATTTTTATCCAATACTTTATTTTCTTTTATCCTGGAAACTCAATACTCCAAGCCTGAGATGTAAAAATAATTCTTTACAGTGTGCACAAAAAGGGGTGGCAGGGCCAGGTAGACACACAGGCTTTGGAGTCACAACAGGCTTGACGTTGGGCCTTACTGCGCTGTGTTTCCTAGGGCAAGTCAACCTTTCTGAGGTGGTTTCCTCATTTGCAAAATGGAGATGATAATGCCTGCCTCGAGTTAAATGAGCAGAAATGCATAAACTTAGTCCAGAGGAGGTGTTTAATAGACGGTACATGGTAATACTTTACTTCTTTGTTTGCTTTCTGTAAGTACATAATCGAGCACTTTGTCTGATTTCCATAGGCGCCTATGGATATCCCAGGCTTAAACCTGAGTCAGCAGGAATACTACCCCTATGTATACTACAAGATCGATTGCAACTTGCTGGAATTCAAGTGAAAACGAGCTCCTCCCAGACAGCCCTGTCCTTGTGTTGGTGTATGCTAACAGAAACAGGCTGAAGTATGGCAGTGCTTTTAACTCTATTACCCTTGCTTGCTTCTGACCCTTTTCCTAGGTGAATTCTCCCATCGTGGTCCATTTCCAAGCATTTTCTTTTAAAAGAAAAATGTATGTCTTGTTTGTTTTTATTGATCAGGTCTGTAAATGTGTACTAAAACAATCAGAGTCTATTTATAAACAGAATAGTTTATTTAAAGAGGTCTTTCCTCACGATGTTGTGATATGCCTAATTCCATTTGTTACTGTTGTGCACAGAAGCCTTGTTTACAAGGGAATGGTGTAAACATTTATGCCATTTTGCTCACTGTATTTAGTAGACATAACTGTTTAATAGTTACTGAATCGTGATGTAAAGAAATGTGACAATATTCAGGTATGTGCTTTCTCAATGTTTCAAATGAAATCTCGGAGCTTTGTTGACATCCACAGGAGAGAATAAAATTACCTGTGCAAAGGTGTATGTGGTGTGCGTACCTTCAGATCACAGTTCAGCTTGAGAGTTTAATGAATGGGATCAGAGCTCACTTGCTGTGCCACTTTCAGGATGGGCATTTACATTTGGACACTAGACTCATAGTTCTCAAATCATTAGGAAGTAGGGCCAGTTTTGAATAAAGTATAGCAAAACTGCAGCTTTAGTGATTTGTCTAAGTATTTTACACATTTTAAAGCTCTATAATTATAAAAGCCTTTATTTTGACATTTGTGACATAGTCTGAAGATAGAAGCATTGCTAGCCTTAGTGCACGACTTAGTTTAGCATCGTTAGAGCTTTTAAACGAGGGTTTTGTGGCAGAGCTGCCCTTCCTGTGCCCTCACCGCCTAGTTAAGTGGGAGAAAGAAGTTTACATTTCATTTTAAGGGCATTTATAAACAATCCTATTTTCTCTAGAAAATTAGTCTCCAAGATCTTTGTATTTCAAAATTAATTGTTAATTGCAAACTATATAGACTTCTAAAAGTAAAACATGAGAGATGATGCTTGCTCCCTCCACTGCCCTTCCTGCCCTCCCCACCTTCCCACCTCCTCACCCCCAGCCAATTGCTTCTTCCCAAGGGAGTTTATGTATGTATTCTTCCAGGCCTTTTTGTATCTCCACAGCATATGTCACACACAGATACATGCACGCACACACATGCACATGTAGTTTATTTTTAAATAAGAGCATACTGCACATACTGTCACCTTTTTTCTTACTAGTATACCCAAGATATCCTTACGTGTCCGTGCACCTAGAGCTACCTCATTCTTTAACCAGCTGCGTGGTTTTCCCTCATGTGTTTGTGCCATAATACAGCTGACGGGATGGCTGTCAGCTTGTATTAGTTTTCGCTACTGCTTTAGTAAACATCTGGCACTGATGTCTTTGTTTCCTTCTATTAGTGTTTCTGTAAGAGATCCTGGAAGCAGATTGGAAGGTGTGTATGCATACATTTTGACACATGCTGCCAAGTCATCCATTAATGTTCATTGAAAACCTGTTTGGAATGCAGATTTTATTTTCAGTTTTCCTTCGGATAAGAGGAAGCTGAAAAGTTTTGCTGTTGATATAAAATTCTGGTTCTGTTTCTTACGAGTATTCTTTGAGTCTTAAGATCTGTAAAAGGAATATAATCTCTATCATGGGCAATGTGTTTTGCTGATTAAAAGATTTGTAGGCCTACGCAATATTTAAGGTTTGATTTAGACTTTAATACTATTCTGATAGGAGTAGGTAGTATTGTATCAAGTCTAAAATCCCAGCGTAGGTCTGGAACTACGGGACTTCCGCTATGACTTTTCTCAGGGACGCAGTCCAGCAGAGTGGCTGAGTGTAGCTCTGGAGTCACAGCCCAGCTCTGCCATGGAACAGCTCTGTGGTCTTCACACTCGGTCCCTTCTTCACGGCCTAGAGCAGTGATGGCGAACCTATGACACGCAAACTCATTTTTTTGATTGATTTTTCTTTGTTAAATGGCATTTAAATATATAAAATAAATATCAAAAATATGTCTTTGTTTTACTATGGTTGCAAATATCAAAAAATTTCTGTATGTAACCTGGCACCAGAGTTAAGTTAGGGTTTTTCAAAATGCTGATACGCCGAGCTCAAAAGGTTTGCCATCACTGGCCTAGAGATCCCCCTCTCACAGGGCTGCTGTGCTGGGGAGGCAAATTCCCAAACGCACATAGAGAATTTAGAAAGGTGCCTGGTAAGTGCTTGAAACATGGACTTACAATCCTGAAGGAGTGCTGGTCGCTCCTCGTTCACTGGTGTGTGATTTGGAATTTCATGGTCCGGGACACTGTGGAGTCTGAAGACCAGAAAGAAGTAATTGTGGGGGCGGGCAAGGTGAATAACAGAGCTTGTGTCTGTAACATAACATTAAAGCAGTTTGAGTGTCTCCGAGCTCAGTCGTGGTGGATTATTTACGTTGTTACTGGCAGCTCCCTTTCCTGGGAAGGGGCTGTTTCATCGCTGGCCTTGCTTTGTGTGACGAATCTACTGGTTCTCTAGGGTAGAGCGGAGACCCTTCAGCTGGTGCGCACACCCACTACCTCATCCCTTCCCTGTTCATGGTGGGAGGACTGCTGGTCCCCATTCTACACTGCAGGGGCTGAGGGTCAACGAAGTGAAGGGATTTCTTTGTTAAAACTCACAAAATTTGAGTCGGAATCAGAACTTGAACCTCGAAGTTCTGACTGCTGAGATCTTTCCTTGGCACCAATGTCTCCTGCCCTCCACTAGGTACTTGCTGTGTAAGTGAGCCAAACGCATTCCATAACCAGAGTTCAAGTTAGTGATGTGGAAAAGACATTGGGCCCAGCCTGTGTGGCTCAGTGGTTGAGCATCGACCTATGAACCAGGAGGTCATGGTTTGATCCCTGGTCAGGGCACATGCCTGAGTTGCAGGCTTGATCCCCAGTAGGTGGCATGCAGGAGGCAGCCAATCGATGATGTTCCTCTCATCGATGTTTCTATTCCTCTGCCTTTCTCTCTCAAAAAATCAATAAAAACATTTTAGAAAAAGAAAAGACATTGGGCCAGGTGCTCAGTGTTTTGAGCATTGGCCTGTGGACCAAAGGGTCATGGGTTCGATTCCTGGTCAAGGGCACGTAGCTTGGTTGCAGGTTCGATCCCCGGCCCCGGTCAAGGTGTGTGTGGGAGGCAACTAATCGATGGGTTTCTCTCACATGTTTCTTTCTCTCCCCCTTCCACTCTCTCTAAAAAAAACAACAAAACAATGGAAAATACCCTCAGATGAGGATTAAAAAGAAGACATTGGGTGTGTATCATGAGATATTAAGTTGTGTTGGTGTTTGGCAGGAACCCAGGAGCCCAGAACATTTTGTCACTGATGGGCAAGGATGTCTAGGTGTTGCAGATTAATTTCAGTAGCCTGACTACTCAACCAGGAAGATTTCCCTGCCTCTGATGGTGCCTGCTGGAGTTGCTCTGAAGCAGACACTGTGGTCTGGTGGAACATAATCCATATGGCTTTTTGAATGAGCATAAATCAAATAGTACCTATAAGTAATATCTACATAATAAAAGCCTAAGCGACCCTTACAGTGGAACGACCAGAACGACTGGTCACTGTGATGCGCACTGACCACCAGGGGGCAGACGCTCAATGCAGGAGCTACCCCCTGGTGGTCAGTGTGCTCCCACCAGGGGAGCGCCACTCAGCCAGAAGCTGGGCATTAAAGAGAGAGGAGGGGAGAGAGAGAGAGAGAGAGAGGAATGTCAATGATGAGAGAATCATTGATTGGCTGCCTCCTGCATGCCCCACACTGGGGATCTAACCCACAACCTGATTTTAGACCAAAAAAAGGTTGTGTGTGTGTGTGTGTGTGTGTGTGTGTGTGTGTGTGTAGGGGGGGAGAGATAAATTGTATGTACAACACTACCTGAACTTGAAAGTAGTGTTTGTTTAACCAGAGGATGAACAGAAATGATCAGAATATTAAATCCAAAGAGCAGCTTTCGTGTACTTCACCATTTCCTGGTATTTCACCATTTCGTGGTATGGACAGTTCTGTGACAGGTCATCCTTCATTTATCTTTTTCACCAATACAACTTACCATATTTCATATTTAACTATCTAGGTACATATTTGGGTCGATTTTCCAAGTAATTATGCCTCAGTACAGGTTTTAATGTTACTAGAAGCATAAAGTAACTTGTGTTTTAAAATAAAAATTGACTTTCGTGCACAGGTACTGATTTTACCGCAAGAGGGCACTGTGGTGCCACGAAAAGCAAACAGGTAGTTTTTCCCCCTCCCCTCCTCCTCATGGTTTGGTTATGAAATACAGTCAATGTAGAGAAATCCATTCTGATTTGGAATATTTTGTTAGAAGTGTTTATTGACATAAAGTTCTCAGAAAATGGCAGACGACTAATTCATTCTGTGACTTAATCCAGCCTGTGTGTGTATGTGTGTGTGTGTGTGTGTGTGTGTGTGTATAGAACCTAAACACCTTTCAGATGACTTGTGCCAACCAGTGACAAAATTTCCAGTTGCCAAAGGTAAAATGAAAGAAGTAAAGATACATGTCCACATGTCTCTCTCTGTGTGTGCGTACATATATAAATAAGCACGTATTCAGCCAATAGTTACTGAGCACAAACTAGGAGCCAGGCCTTGTTTTAGGTCCGGGGAACATGCTGCTGAGCAGTAAGAAGGCACAGTGGCTAGTGGCTCCTGCCTTGGACAGTGCAGGTCACATCGAAGTCATGAGCCCCATAACTTGAGTTTCCAATATGCCGCATGTCCTTTGGCGTCATTGGTTCCTCTAACTCAGTGGTTCTCAACCTTCTGGCCCTTTACAGTTCCTCATGTGACCCAACCATAAAATTATTTTCGTTGCTACTTCATAACTGTAATGTTGCTACTGTTATGAATCGTCATGTAAATATCTGATATGCAGGATGATCTTAGGCGACCCCTGTGAAAGGGTCGTTCGACCGCCAAAGGGGTCGCGACCCACAGGTTGAGAACCGCTGCTCTAACTGGAAGAGCCAGCTCGGCTCCTATTCACTTTGCTCTCCAGGTTTAATTTCCCCACGAGTCTGAGACACAAGGAGAGGAGAGGGTTGCTTTCTGAATCACTGTAGATGTGCCTCGGACAGCTGCACAGACAGCTTTCTTTCTCTCTGGTCACAGAAGACAACTGCACGTACTCTGTGCCTTTGTGTATATGAGGGTGAACGGGATGCGATACCGAAAGACCCAAAGCTGTTTCTGATGGAAAATATTGACTCAGCGGGACTGAAAACACAGCTGTGCGGTTCTGACGGGAGCGTCATTTCTGCTGTCAGTCAGTGCTCACTGAGAGCATGTTGTGTGCGGGGCGTTTGCTGGGCCAGGCTCTGTAGGGAGGCAGCAAGGAGACGCTCAGCACAGGATCTTGAACCTTAGTTGTCTCTGTTGACTGGTAGGAATTTAGGAGGTTCATAAAATAATGAACAGTTCCGGTCTCTGACAAGAAGGGCCCATGGGAGAGAGGCAGGCTGTGTACAGAAGGGTAGCACCTTGTCTCAGGTTGTTTTCATCGGTGATAGGTGGGCAGGAATCTTACCTCTTCCTCCAGGTCAGTGGCGCCGCTGGGCACTGCAGGACAACCGGCCAAGGGGGGAGGGAGTGTAGCCAGTGCTCTAGCTTCTCCCCTTTCGCTGCTCTTTGCTCATGGGGTGTCTCTCACCCTTCAGGCCCTCAAGCATCCAGGGGCCCTACTTTCCTCCTCCACTCCCAGCCCCCCTCCCCCCAATCTACTGGCAGCCTCCAATGGGCCTCCTTGTCCCCCTCCCTGCTCACCTTTCCTTCACCCTGTTGCTGATGGAAACAGGATTCTTTCACGGTATCGCGGGAAACGCATTTCAAGGATGCATGCATTGTGGTAGGAGGCGGTATTGTGGCAAAAGTTATGGGAGCGAAAACAAAGACTGTCCCCAGGTGCCCGCTGGCCTAGCTCCATCTCACTTGGAAAGGAGTGCAGCCTCTGAGCTGATGGCCCACACTTGTCCTCACCAATCCCAGGAGAAGGGCCAGGGCCCAGGGATGCTGTGCCATTATCCCTAGTCTAGCGTAGTCTCTGTTCCCAGCTGCGCTGGCTTGTGTCTCACTTCCCCGTCTGCAAGGCTGCCACCCAGGCTGGATGGCGAGGATGAGCCAATGAATGAACAAACCCCAAGCCTTCGTTAAGCTTTGATTCTATCTCCTTGGGTTTGGGAAGGAGTAAGCTTTCTTTCAAACTACCCCCCAATCTCTTTCCTGGCACATTGAGGGCTTGTGCTGGGCCCATCCCCTGCACCATCTTAGCCTCTGCGCATGCCTCGGCAGAGGAATTTCCCCAATACCATTCCCTTCCCCCACCCCCACCCCAAACCCCTAGGAATCCTCCCTCTTCAGGGGGGCACAGAGAGAGGCTAATCCCCTTGGCGGGCAATGCTGCTGTCCTATCCCCGGAGTGTCTGGAAGCTGTAGCTTCCTAGTCAATCAGTCTTAGGCGCCTTCTCTTTGGTTAATAACTAACTAGCTGCCCCCAACAACCCTGGCACCACTGACAGGAATGGCAAGGCCCTGCTCACATCCCGAGGCCCCCGCTCCTCTTTTTCTCCCAGAAAAGGGTCCCTTTGTCCAAATTGGAATTTTTCCTTTATTTTTTGAAATTTTAATTTGCGTGTCTTTTCTAAAAGCAGAATACTGTTTAATACTCGTTTTTTGCTTGGACCAGAGTCTCTTTGATGGGGGAACTGACCATGGGGTGATGGTTGTGAATGCTCCCAGGGCTGGTCTGCTTTTCTCTCCTGCCTCCAGGAGCTTCCCCATCTGCCATGTTTTAATCTGTGCTTGCTTTCTTTTTTTAAAAAAAAAAAAATATTTTTATTGATTTCAGAGAGGAAGGGAGAGAGATCATTGATTGGCTGCCTCCTGCACGCCCCCTGCTGGGGATCGAGCTTGCAACCCAGGCACGTGCCCTGACCAGGAATCAGACCATGACTTCCTGGTTCATAGGTCAGTGCTCAACCACTGAGCCACGCCAGCTGGGCCTTTGCTTCTTCTTCTTCTTCTTTTTTTTTTTAAGAGGAAGAGATGGCTTCTTTTCTTAAAAAAATATATTTTATTGATTTTTTACAGAAAGGAAGGGAGAGAGAGAGAGTTAGAAACATCGATGAGAGAGAAACATCGATCAGCTGCCTCGTGCACACCCCCTGCTGGGGATGTACCTGCAACCAAGGTACATGCCCTTGACCGGAATCGAACCTGAGATCCTTTAGTCCCTAAGCTGATGCTCTATCCACTGAGACAAACCAGTTAGGGCTGCTTCTTATTTTTATAATGAACAGCTTCAAACTGCTACAGCCTTTTCCTGGGAGACCAGTGACTATGACCTCCACTCATTAACAGAAGAAATGTAAATCTGTCATTAAATTCTTGCTACTCAACCTCACTGTGGCCTCTGCCTCTAAAGTCATTTGAGGTGTTCATTTGTCTCAGCTATAACGGCTCCCTCCCGTTCTTCCAGAGGAAATAGCATTGGGATATAGGAATTGAGAAGTGTTAGTGTTCCACTCTGGAATAGGGCTGTGTAATCAGGTACTGATGTTGAAAGGAAATGTCAAATTTTCCACAGTCATAGCTTTCCAGATTTTCATTGGCTGCTTGCCCTTGCGTCAGGGTTTCTTTTCTAAAATACTTGGTCTGGAAGGCTCTTATCTGCACACCCAGGCACACAGCGGCAGTTCCTCCGGCCGGGGAGTCAGCTCTGCAGCTCTGATGAGGTGCAGCGTTGTCCTGGTTTAACCAGCCTCCAGAACCCACCGAATCCCACATGAAACCTGTAAAGCCACAGAAACACTTACTGGGCTCTTCTTCTTTTCTCTTTCTTTAATGCCATTGTTCATGAGCTTATTTTTATTGCTTTTTGGTTTTCTAGTTTCCCCTCCTATTCTTTGCTTCTTAATTTTATAAGATAAAATTTTTTTTTTTTTTTTAACACTCAGGTAGTCTTCACCTGGGTAATTCCTTCTGTTTATTTTTTTCTTCCTTCCACTCCCTTCATTTCAGAACCCCTTCCCAACAAACCTGCTTTTTCTCCTGGAAGGATTGCAGTTTAAAAGAAAGCTCTCATGCCTGAAACTTCGTGTTGCTCAGCAGCCATGTCAAATATTTTCTGAAGTCGAGAGGGAGAATGCTAGACCCTGCAATCAGGCAACGTATCAGTCAGGGTTCTCCAGGAGAAGAAAACCAATGGGAGATCTATGTATGGGATTTTTATAATGAACTGGCTCATAGGATCATGGAGACTGGAAAGGCCAAAGTATCTGGAGCCAGTAGCCCACTTTGAGTCTAAAGTCCAGAAGCTGCTATAGAACCAGGAAGAGCTGATGTCCCAGATCAAAGGCCATCGGAATTCTCCCTTACTTGGAGGATGGATGTGGGTGGGCCTTCAACTGATTGGACGAGGCCCACCCACATCAGGGAGGGCAATCTGCTCACTCAAGTCCATCAATTTAAATGTTAATCTCCTCCCAAAACACCCTCACAGAAACACCCAGAATAATGTTTGACAACCTATCTGGGCACCCCATGTCCCAGTCAGGTTGACACATCAAATCAACTCATCACAGGCAGCACTTGCTTTCTCAGTCACCACGAATCATTCCTGGGTTATTGGTTATTTGTTGTTTGATATATACAGAAGCTGAACCAAGAGAAAAAACGGAAGTCTGCGTTCAGAGCTGTGACATTGTGGGTATTTTTTAAAGTTTTTTGTCACCCTGGTTTTTCGTTCTGGTCGTGTACCCTTTCACCATGTTTTGTATGTGCTCTTTTTACTGGTCTCTGGTCAACCGTCTCCCATTCCCCACAGGAATCGTTCCAAATGTCCCCATTTCTCAAGGTCCCATCCCAACTCCTGCCCCTTTGCTCTCCGCCTAAGATCGGCCCTCCTCTTTCCCAGGTGGGAGAGACTGAGATTCAGAGAGGTGAGTGACTTTGCCTAAGGTCACAGCTATTGAATGGTCAAACTGGGATTTAACTGGAAGCAACTGGTCTTGTTACTCCTGGGAAGCTACTGCAGTGGTTCTCAACCTTGGCTGCACATTAGAATCACCTGGGAATCTTTTTAAACTCCTGATTTTAAAGTCATTCCGGAGGATGAGGCCCAGAAATCAGGATTTTAAAAAGATTCCCAGGTGATTCTAATGTGCAGCCAAGGTTGAGAACCACTGAGCTACTGGGTGCTCATGCCAAGTGCTGAACGCCCTCATTTTCCAGCACCTCCAGGCTGCTGTGCCTCTGCCCTCCCATTTCTGGGAAGGTGTGTCCTGCTCCTACCAGCATTTCCCTGCCCCTTCCGCAGGCAACACTCTACTCTGCTCCAGTCTTACCGCCCAGCGCCCGCCTCCTGGTGCATAGGTCTCCGGCACTGTTTTTCTCCTATAATTTTCTCCTCTTCCCAGTTTATTTTTCCTCTTTATATCTGTATTATATACGCATAAGTCTGTTCTTCCATCCTGAGAACTCTCCTGGGCCCTATGTCCCCCTGGAGCTACTGCTGATTCCTCCTGTTGCTTTTACTTCCCATTCTTTGTTCTTCTTACCTCCAAGTCAGCCCTCAGCCTGCTGAACGCCACTGTGGGCCCATCCGCTAAAACTAGTCTTGGTAAAGTCATTGAAAGCATCCTGTTTAATCAAATGCAGTGGCTGCTCTGCTTAACTCCATAGCATTTGTCACTTTTTATCACTCCTTTTTCTTTGTTCTTTGTTTTCAGAAACTCTCATTTCTTGTTTCGTGCCCTGCTTCCCAGTGGCTCTCACACGTGATTGCTCATCAGAGTCACGGTCCTGGAGGGCTTGTTACACCACAGGTGGTCGGGCCCACGCTGGAGCTTCTGATTCAGCGGGTTAGGGCGGGGCCCACGGCTTTGCGTCTAATGGATCCCAGGTGATGCTGATGGATCCACGTGCTGCTGCCCCAGAGACCACGCCTTGACGTCGACATGGCTGGGGTTTCAGAATGGCCTGCACTGATAGCGCCCCTTCGTGCCATCCGTCTGTCACATGGATTCCGGGATCATCTCTTTCCTGAGGTTTGGTCACTCATTCCCACATCTCCCACATCTGGCAGGTGGGTGTCCTTTGAGATTGTCGCCAGCATGTCTCAGAGGGGGCACTTTTGGCTTTTGGGATCTGACAGTTCTCCGTTGAGTTGACTGTCCCTGTGGCCTGAAGGGTGTTTGGTCCTGTCTGCTCACTGGAACAACCCAAACACCCGCCTCACTTCCCCCCCATTTCTAAATGCCCCCAGGGGTGCGGTGCTGCCCCTGGCTGAGAGCACTGGCTTCCCCCATCCTGTTCCTCTGTCCCCTGGGGCACACCTAGTCAATCAAGGGGAGGTCTCTCCCTCCCACTAAGCCTTCCTCACTTTTAACTGGTCACCAAATCCCATCCGTTTATTCCTAAAATTGCTGGAGGCAACCAATCGATGTTTCTCTCTCCATCCCTCCCTCCCTTCCACTCTCTCTAAAAATCAATAGGGAAATGTATCCTCGGGTGAGGATTAACAACAACAAAAGGGAAACACGGAAACCAGTAGATTGAGCCCCTGGAGTCAGAATTGCCTGAAGCCCGATGTGTGCCTGCACTTGGGAGTTCTGTGCCCGCACGTTCCCCTCTTCAGCCTTAGCCGGTTAAGTTGTGTTTGTGATGACCGTCGTCCTAAAACAGTGAGCGAAGGCGGAATCACAGGATTTATGTGTGCAGATCCTGTAGCTCCGTCTTCCAGGCCTTCCCCGTGATGTTGCTGAGTGATCTTATACTCTCTGTGGTGCTTGTTATTGTTTCTCTGGCGTTTATCTGAGGATCAACGGCTCCTACAACTTAGTGGAAGAGACTCTCTTGAGAGACACCTCCAGTTTCAGTGGTAGGTCCTTCATTTGTAAATTCCTTAATAATTCAGTGTCAAGCTGCGGTAAGGAGATGATGCCACAGGACAGCGAGTGCTGGCCACGAGGCGGGCAGTTCTGAGAGGCTCCAACACCCAGCAAGGGGAGAAGGTGGTCCTGCCTGCTCCCTCTGCTTGTTCCTGAGGCTGTCTGCTCAACAGGCGCCCCACAGACAGCCCAGAGGGACGCTCAAGTTCACAGATGAGCTAGCATCCAGGAATCCCCTAGTGCCGTAGTCGGCAAACTGCGGCTCGAGAGCCACATGCGGCTCTTTGGCCCCTTGAGTGTGGCTCTTCCACAAAATACCGACTTCTGCGTATGGGCCACGAAGTTTCAATCACACTGTACGTGCGCGCC